>NC_136508.1:47760249-47952749 GCF_053919585.1 Euprymna scolopes
GAAAGCAGTTCCACTTAAAGAACGCTTAAACAGTTTTGTAAGTATGGGGGCAAGTTCTGGTTGAAGCTAGTTCAACAATATAATTGGAATGCTGTCAAGGCTAGTTGCTTTACTGGAATCAAGTTTCTTGATTAGCTTGGCGACCTTACGCACATATATTTGTATGTTGCATTGCGTGCTGTCTATTAAAGGAGGACCTACGGTGAGTTGATGGCCTTCGTCGTACAGGGTTAAATTAGCTGCAAAGTTCTTGCCAAATAGTTTGGCCTTGTCTGATTCTGACGAGATGACCTCAGGTCTATTGATGATGATTTGGATAGAACGCACGCTTCCGTTCAAGACCCTGTTTTATCCTGTTTGCTATTTGCCAAAACTGGTGGGAACCAAGTCGCTGCTCAGGTATTTTTGATTTAACAAGACGCTGCTCAGCTACTTTTGATTTAACGGACTGAGCATAGAGCTCTCTTGCATTTTTAGTACTCTTTTACAGTTGTTCCTGGCAGTCCTGAAAGCAGCTCTAGTCTCAGTACATCTATTCCGTTGGTAGCTATGGAAAATGTGGTTTCTGTGCGCGATGGCAGCAGCACATTCAGAGGAGAACCATGGCTGGCTGTTAGGTTTCTGTTGGAATTTTTTGGATTTTATAAATCGGTCTATGTTTTCAATTAACCATTCGGTCAGGTCTGATACTATAGAGGACACATATTTTTTAAACATAGAATGCAGAGGTAGATCAGATATAAATGTACGGAAGCTGTCCCTGTCAGCCATAGAGTATCGATATACAGTACGGTGAAGAGGTACGTCTGAAGACTTATTACATTTCATTTTTATCTAAACTGATTCAACTGAGTGGTCGGAGGATCCCAAAGAGATAGAACAAATCATGAACATAGCTCAGCTGAAATTATGAGAAGGAGGTTTAGAAGGCTTGCATACTGACCGGTAGTATCTGATACACGGGTGGGTTCGTGAACAATCTTAGTGAGGTCATAGTCAATGGCCAAACTATGACAGAACCTCCCCTCATCATCTGTCTTATTTGAGTGGGTCACCCATTTCAGATTATGGACATGGAAATCACCGCAAATGTGATCATGCCCTTTTTGTAACAAACTCCACAAATAAGCATTACGAAAAAGCAATTAAATCCTTTCATAAGTTTTTAAAAATTATGGACTTACTATTGTTACACGAATGACCCGGTCTAAGCCGGGTTGACATGCTAGTATATATATATATATATATATATATATATATATATATATATATATATATATATATATATATATATGTGTGTGTGTGTGTGTGTGTGTGTATAGGTGTATATACATATATGTATGTTCATGAATTAAAATGTGGCACGCGTCTGCAGATGAAATGTCAGAAATTGGAAAGCTAAACGGGAATTGTTTCAATATTTCTCAAAAATATAAACAAACCTTGTTATTGTTATGAAAAATGTAACAGAAAGGAATCTGGTTATGTGAATGTTTTGAAAAGATTGACAGGAAAAAATGACAGAAGGAAATAGATTGCAGTTGGAGATTTAATTGTTAACCGAGTGGACGCCAGGATAATTCTCTCTGTCGCTCCCCCACTCTCTCTCTCTCTCTCTCGCTCTCTCTATCTCTCTCTCTATCTATCTATCTATCTATCTACCATAAGCAAGATCAACAGGAGAAATAAAAAACGGACTGTTGCTTATACCAATAGTTGTTGTGTTTTGAATTCTTTAAAAGGGGTTTATAATATAACAACTCAATTTTGGTTGCCGTGACCTCTGCATTTAAAGAAAAAAGCAAGATCGACGAAACATCACCACAGACAACGTGAAACGGGCCCTTAAAAGAAAAACAAGCAGAAGAAAACAAACAAACAAAAAAAGAAATAAAGAACAAAGCGAGGTATGTGACGTTCGATATTTCCCTGTGTGTTTCTGCTCGAAAACCATATATAGGAATATAAAACTATCACAAAGACAAACAAGCTTATATATGTATATCTGTAGATGTGTAGATGACATGTATTTTGTATGCATTGAGTAACAAGAAAAAAACCCTCAAATTCCGTTAAAAAATCATTATTTTTTTTACTGTTTCGTTTAAAATTTGATTGTGATTTTTTTTCTAGTTTATATTGGTTTCTTTCGTTTAATTGCATACTATTGAATACGTAGGTAACGAAAATAAATAAAATAAGTATAAAAAATGGAGCAGGAAATTTTTAGAAGTTTCATTCAGGGTTTGACAACGAAGTTAAGGAATGCTTTTAGTTCGGTGTCGAACACGATTAGGGGAGAATCCCTGCTTAAAAACATCAAATCATTAGAAAGGAGAGAAAATGGCGGATACAAAAGATGAAGGGACGACTTAGAGAGATATTTTAGGGTGATAGGAGCCCGGGATGCAGAGACAAGTCACGCATCTCTTCTAACAACAAGGGTTGGGTTAGACAATACATTAGTATCATGGTACTTAGCAATGCGCATATAACATGGGAAGGGTTGACGAGTTCCTTAGAAGAATACTATGGAATTGTCACAAACCCCAACGCGCATATAGTTGAGTTAGCTTATGTAAGACAGGGTAGCTCGGAGTGTATCAAAGACTATAAGCAGATAATATTAAAGCTAATATAAGGAGCCTATAGTGGGATGGATAACAAAAATGAGATAGTTACCAAACAGGTAGTTACTTACTTAAGAATTTTAGATTCATTTTGGTGTCTTTAGAAAAAAAACAACCAATATAATTGCTTATGAGGAGACTTTGTTTAAAACTATATGATATAATTATTGTCTAAGACACAATGTCTATCACAATCAAAATATCATTTCCGAAACGATCGTGCAATTTATTAATTTTGTATTGTTCTTCCATCTGAAACCGATTTTTAATTTTTAATTTTAATTATAAATTATAAATAATCTTACTTAATATATATATATATATATAATATATAAAGCTGAATGTTTGTGTGTGCGTTTGTGTGTGTATCTGGTCACGAATAGGCTGCTATATGGTTGAATGTTTTAAAAAAGCTGATTACATATATTGATAGAATATGTATCGACACACAGGAATGGATAGGTTTGATCTGGCATAATGATGATTCATTAAAATTGTGGGGTCTGTGTTCGTGCCTGGTTCACAAAGTATGGAAATAAAAAATTAAAAAAAAAGTTTACAAGTGTTTTTGTATATAGATGTACATAAGAATATTTTTATAAGTATGTTTTAACTTAAATGAGGATGGTATAATAAAATTGCGGGGTCTTCGGTTTCGCCTGGCCTCCGTAGAGTGGCAATAGGCGCAAACTTTAATAAAGACTTTCATATCTATCTGCGTATGTATACTTTGATAATTATGTTTCAGTTTGAAGAAATATGGTTTAATAAAATTATGGGGTGTTCGTTCGCGCCTGGCCTCCATAGAATGGAAATATATCACAAAGTTTAACAATGTTTTTTAATATAGATCCACAGAATATTGTGATAAGTGTTTCAGTGTGAAGAGGTGTGATATAATAAATTATGCGTTTTATCTACTTTATTTTTACTTTCATCGTATTGTGCTTTGGGTTTGATACCCCCAAATTCGAAGCTATCTCTTTAAAACCTTTCCTTTTCATAACCTATCATACTTTCATAAATCAGAGTCCATTTTCTGTAGGCTATTTCTGAACCAGCCAACGACGGGTACTTTTGCTAGTATATATATATATATATATATATATATATATATATATATATATATATATATATATGTATATATATATATATAACTGCCATTTTATCTGCGTGCGCACAGAAAGTTTCTACAAAATCCCCTTCACAATTTTAGGTCTACAGACTTGAATATAACATTGGGCGCAGTGCCATTAATAACTGTTGAATATTTGTTTTTATAGCTTAAATACCTATTATTTAAGAAGAAAATTCAATAAAAAAAGAAGAAACCAAAATCCCCTTTCAAAATATTTTTTTCTTCTTTCTTCCGCTTAGCACTAAATCATTTTTTTTTAAAACATGAATTATATAAAAGGAGTAAATAAGGGGGAGGAGTAGAAAAAACACTGTATGGAAAAAAAGTTTCTGTCGACACTTTTCAAACTGAACATCGGCAACCGGGGCGGAAACATCGTTTAAAACGTTGTCAAAAGGCCATAATTTATTAGCGAGGGTAGAAATAAATTAGTATGGGAAAGCAGAAAAGAAAAAAATCTCAACGAACACGCATAATAATTGGTGTGTTCAATATATATACAAGTTAGAAAAGCATTTCATCCAAGGCATGAAAATTGTAAAACAAAATGTTTTTACTATAGGCTTTAAAAATAAAGGACAAAATTCAATTTGAAATTTATTCATCTTCAAAGTGCACTTTTATGCGTTTTACAAAGTAAGGTATAAAAATGTAATTCTTTACTTTGTAAAATGTATAAAAGTGCACTTTGAAGATAAATAAATTTCAAATTGAATCTTGTACCTTAATTTTTAAAGTCTATAGTAAAAACATTTTGTTTAACAATTTTCATGCCTTGGATGAAATGCTTTTCTAACTTGTATCGTATCTTTTTAAATTATATTTTACTTAATTTATTAATTTGGGATTTAAAAAATGAATGTGATTTTGTATGTATTTCAGATTGTATTTTTCCTCACACCACAACTAATTTTTGCAAACCCCCTCTTTGTATTATTACATCTCTGAATATTCTCACTGTTTCAGTTTTTTTATTTCTCCTCACACTACACCTGTTTTTTGCAATTCCATCATGTCTGAATAATGAGAAAATCTGAATTTTTTAATAAAAACTTAAAAATAACTTTATTCGATTAAATTTTGTTAAACTTATTTTAGAATAGAAAATCTTTACAATTTAATAAGGAACATATTTCATATAGGTTTCATTAAAATATTCAGTAAATAACGAGAAAAGCAGAGATGAAAATTTCAAAAGGACCGTATAACTGGTTACTCTCAATAGTAGTCCTCGCCAGCGAAATTCTTTGTTATTGTTATATTATTAATATTATTAATATTATTAATATTATTATTATTATTATTATTATTAATAAAAACATGTTGTGTCTTGCTCTTTCGCGCGAGGACTAATATATACATAGTATATATATATACATATATATATATACATATATATATATATACAATATTTATTATGACACTATATATACATATTTCAAGGTCGTACCATTGGTTTTGATACACCGAAAACAGTAATAATATACTGTGGAAAATCGGTATAATCTCTTCGGCGACAAAGAAAAATCTGGAACTAATGCAAAATGAACGAACGTAGAAGAAACGCTAGACGAGCGTTTAAGACTCAAAATTTCACATTTAAAAAATATCGTTTTAAAACCGACGCCAACAGATTATGATTATAGAAGAAACTAAGGAAGAAAGTGTGTGTGTGTGTGTGCGCTTGCGTACGTGCGTGTGTGCGTGCGTGTATGTGTGTGCATGCATAGCGGGGAAGGGGGTGCTATGGAAAACTCTCTAAAAATATAAAAGTCCTGTTAAAGCCATATCAATAAATAAAAGTAGGACAGTTAACGATAATAAATAATGAGAAAGGCATGAAAATATTAACATGATTTTAAAATTTTAAATCATTTAAATTAATTAAATTAAATAAAATAAGGATAAAGATAAATAAGGTAAATTTAATAAATAAATAAAAAATAAGAACTTTAAGAACTTTTAAAGAATTTTTATTTTTTTTTTAAATATTAATATTTTAATTATGAGAGAATAATAGTGAATGGAGAAATTTAAGATAATTAAAATAATTAAAGGAAATTAATCAATATTAAAAGACTTAACAACTATCAGATGCGAAGGTTGTGGGGGGAGGGGAATAGTTTCTCTATAAAGGTTATCTTTATTATTGGGGGTTTTATGGTAAAGTTAAGGATATTAGGTGGTGAGAAAGGTTGAGATATGAGTAGAAGAGAGTTGGTTTGGAGTTTAGAATGAGAGGTGAATGTGGAATTTAGGTGTCTATGCGTGAATAGGGTGTCTTTGTGTAAATAGGGTGTGTGATAGTAAGGAGGTAAGGTGGCGAGGAATGTTGAGGTATGATTAGAAGAGAGAAGGTTTGAGGTTAAGAGTGAGAGGTGAATGTGGTATTTAGTTGTCTATGTGTGAATTAGGAGTCTTTGTGTAAATGGGGTGAGAATCGGTTAAGTTATGTTGTTGTTAGGCCATTTGGCGAGGAGGAATTTTCTTTTGTGGGGACATTGTCTGAAGATTTCGTTTTTAATATTCATACAGGCTATGGATGGGTTATTGATAGCCTGAAGGATCCTAACTTTTTCAGTAGTGCAAAGTGAGCAGGTCTTGGAGGTTGGGTCGTAAGATTTTTTTAATATCCATGATCGACCATTTTATTTTATATGGAGTATTAGATTCTTTAAGCGACCAAATCTTGGTGGCTAAATATGTGTCAAATTTCTTTTGGGGATATTTGAAAGTGGGGTTATGTGCATACAACCTCTGCTTGAAGGTACCCTGAGTCATTCCAATGTAGATTTCTTCTTTACCTGTGTTATTTTCAGGAATGACTTTGGCCTGGTAAACGATAGATTTGATTGTGCAGCCTCCCCCCAGAGGGCAGGTATCTCCTCCCCTGCATGAGCAGCGAGGGTTAGGGGGGTTAATAGGGATTGGGGGTTTAGATGTCAGGATAGAGCCGACTGAGGGACAGCAGGAATAGCTAGTTTTGATGGTGTTTCTATTAAAGATTTTATGGAGTTTGTTTGTGGGTGGAAAATGCTTATCTATTAGAAGAAGGAATTGTCTACCTGTATTATACCTGACGTTGAGGGAGAACGGAGGGGTGAACCAAATTATGTTCCTGGATCTGTTGGGTCTGCGTTGTCTGGTGGGTGGATTGGCCATATATGAAATATCCTCCTGGTATCCACTTTCTCGGAGCGCTCTGTTATAATATGGCGCAGCTTGTTGGAAAATCTCTCTGCTAGATGAAAGGTTGGAGATTCTTCTGATGATGCTGGGGACAAGGTTCTTGAAAACACGAGGTGGATGGCATGATTGTGTATTAATGTACTTTAGCTGTTCAGTAGGTTTGTGGTAGGGTCTGGTAGAGTTGCTGGACAGGTCCAATGTAACATCTAAGAAATCCACACTAGTAAGGTTGGTGTCAATGGTGATATTAAACCCAAGTTCTTTAAGGAATGTGGTCAATTGTTTTCTGAACCTGTCTAGATTTTGACCATTGCAGTTGCGTGAAAGACATAAACCATCATCTCGGTATAGGCCAAATTCATGGTTGGGGAACTTGTTCTGTAGGGATTGGAGAATAAAGAGACCTACCAGATCACAAATATTCGCACTATCAAAGGCACCCATTGGAACATCAAAGGGGTCCTCAGGATTGGATTTTTTAACCCACGTTTTGTTATCAAAGAAAGGGAGTGAATTTCTTGCGTGGAGGATATTTTGGATTTCCAAGTCACTGATCTCCATGAAGGATTTGGCAAAGGTTAGGGAGCTGTCGAGGATTTCCCTGCTAATGGATGGATAAAAGTCAGTAATGTCAAATTGAGTAAACTTGCATTGCTCTTTATTGGGAATGGCTTTGAACCATTGGATGGATACTTGGGTATTAGTCCAAAGTTTAAGGTTGCAATTGTTTATTATACATTTGTTAATTTTCTTGACGATATATTTACTCGCTAGACCTATTTAACTTTTAGCAGGGTTAATCACTCTGCAGGTAGGTCTGTCTTGAAAATGAGGGTTGTGGTCTTTCAAAGTAATGAAGGCTGTTTTTCGAGCTAGCTGATTTGCTCTGTAGTCAATTTTTTTAGTTTAGCTGCAATGTGTGAGGCTTCTTGGTTAATATTTGATAAGGTACGGCTTGATGCGATTTGATATTACTTTGTGATGTTTTTTAAAACACGATCCTTGTATTTGTTTGTATGGATTTTATAGATATTTTTGGTTTTATCTGCAAATGTGAGAGTGTGTTCATTTGATTTAAGATTTTTTATGTCAGCGGCTAAGATTTTTTGGAAGGCAGTGTTATTTCGCATGAAACGGATTTTATGAATTAAATCCAGTAAGTCTTTTTCAAAGGCGTCCATTTCAGGGGCTTTATCCGGATATTTGGAGGATTTTAGACCATAATGGTTATTTAGATGTGGGTCTTCTGTAGAATTAGAAAGATGATGTTTCCACCTCATACGTTTCACTACATCTTCCATTTTATTGATAAGACATTTCAGATAAAATGTGTTGCTGGGCGTCGGAATGTCCTTTGGAGAGTATCTGAGTTCTTGTTTGTTCATTTTACAATTGTTCCTCTTAGTAGTAGATATAGTACAAGATTTATTTTCAAGAGTGCTCAACCGCGTAATCGATCAATGTCGAAATGATACAGGAATCGGAAAAGCGGGGGCTGTATAGCGTGTCCAGGGGTGATGAAAAAAATCCAATAAAGTGCTCGATCGTAGATGTGAGAGCTAAAGATACAATATTTATTATGACACTATATATACATATTTCAAGGTCGTACCATTGGTTTCGATACACCGAAAACAGTAATAATATACTGTGGAAAATCGGTACATTCTCTTATTATCGTTAACTGTCCTACTTTTATTTATTGAAATGGCTTTAACAGGACTTTTATATTTTTAGAGAGTTTTCCATAGCACCCCCTTCCCCGCTATGCATGCACACACACACACACACACGCACGCACACACGCACACACGCACGTACGCACGCGCACACACACACGCACACACACACACACACACACTTTCTTCCTTAGTTTCTTCTATAATCATAATCTGTTGGCGTCGGTTTTAAAACGATATTTTTTTAAATATGAAATTCTGAGTCTTAAACGCTCGTCTAGCGTTTCTTCTATGTTCGTTCATTTTGAATTAGTTCCAGATTTTTCTTTGTCGCCGAAGAGATTATACCGATTTTCCACAGTATATTATTACTGTTTTCGGTGTATCGAAACCAATGGTACGACCTTGAAATATGTATATATAGTGTCATAATAAATATTGTATCTTCAGCTCTCACATCTACGATCGAGCACTTTATTGGATTTTTTTCATTACCCCTGGACACGCTATATATATATATATGTGCGTGTGAGTGTGTGTGCGCACGCGCGTGTGTGCGTGTGTAGTTTGGACCTGTGGGAAAATTCGATTTTATTTTAGCTTATAAAAGAGATTTGAAGAGGTTGAAGTTGAAAACAAAACAATTAATTTGGCAGGCTAACTTAACTCAAACTATTACTCTTGGTGTTATTCTTGTTCGTGCACAAAATACAGAATTGATTGCTCAAAGTTTCTATATTTTTACCTGTTTGCACTTATCTTTCCGTAGCTAAGTAAGGAACAACGCTGAAAAGTTACAATATGGACTAAAGTTTAAGCCGTATATGTTTTGGTTTGGATTTAAGTGTATGGCAGCAAAGTCATATATTTTTTAATAAATTGAAACATTACTATTTATTGAATAATAATCAGAAGATTATTAGGTGCATGATAATAACCACGGAATCTTCGTCAATTAAACCATAATATCTAAGAGTATTTTTCGACCGGAAACGCCAAGAAGCCTTGTAGTGTTGTACATTTTTCAGGAGGGCAAATAATTAACCCGGCTTATTGAACATGTAGAAAGCAACGTGTTAATCGCTAGAAACCAGTTTATGGATATTTTGTCTTTTGTTTTTTAACGTGCCGGATTTAACAAGAAATTAATTTATTTCTTGTTAAATAGACTCTGCAGTGTTTAAAACTATTTTATACGTAGTAAAAGGGGAAAGATATCTCACTAGTGATGCAATTCTCTATCTGTATAAAAGCCAACTACGTCCAAGGATGGAGTACTGCTGCCACATCTGGACAGGAGCTGCTAAAAACAGCCTATCCTGCCTTGACAGAGTACAAAATAGACTTCGTGGTTTAGTGGGGGATTCCCTTTTCTCTTCCCTGCAACCTCTCTCTCACAGAAGAGACGTTGCGAGCCCATCTTTGTTTTATCGTTATTTCCATGGCAGATGCTCGTCTGAGCTCCAATCCCATGTCCCCCTCGCCAATCTTTCACAAGAAACACCCGTCTGGCTGAAACTACTGTCAATACTTTTCCCCACTCTTTATCTGTGCCTAAATCCAAACGTAGATTCCATGAGAAAAGCTTCTTGCTTAAAACTGAACGCCAGTGGAGCTCTCTGTCGCTTGCCTGTTTCCAACCTGACTACAACTTGGATGTCTTCAAGTCCAACATAAACAAACTCCTGACAAACCGCCCCCTTAAGTAAGACACTCTATCAAAACCCTCAATACTAATGATTACTATAATACTGTCTCATTGATTACTGTACATGCAATAACCCTTATTCCTGAGTGGCCTTCGGGCTTTGATAAGTGGTGACCGCCATTTAAAAAAAGGTAGTTTGCTTGAAGCATTGCTGATAAATCTAATATAAGTATATTAGAAGGTTATAACAAGGTTGGTTACCGGGGTGAACAATGGTGGGAAAAATTAACAAATATAGACAAATAGGTGGAAATGTTGTACAATTGTAAAATACTGAACGTCTATATATTTTTCAAAGTTATATGTAACATTTCATATAAAAACATTAGATGAAGACTTATACAAGTGCACACATCACTGTTTACATGGATACACACATACGATAGATGTACATGTATGTATATATAAGTATATGTGTGCATATATGTATATGTAAGTATATGTATGTATATATGGGTATATAAGAATATATATGCACATAAAAATAGAAGACTCAATAAAGTAATTACCATATCTCTCTCTCTCTCTATATATATATATATATGTGTGTGTGTGTGTGGTTGTGTGTGTGTGTGTGTGAATGAACATAAATAAAATAGAAAATAAATAAAATAAAATAAGTCTATAAATTTTAAAAAGTTAATAAGTAAATAAATAATTTAATCGAAAACAAATTATTAAGTAAAAAATTAATGATAAATTAATATAGTAAAATATTTTATTAGAACGTAAAAACATCCCCTATTAATTAAACTTTGCTTCTGCGGTGTAGTTTGAACACATCTTCCCGTTTCATTACATGTCGGTTTCTCTCTTTTGTAATGCTCATCGTACTTTTTTTTGTTGTTTTTTTTTACATTTTATTTCTTTTTGACAAAGGAATCTTATCCTGAAATATCACAGACACCAACCATCCCAGTCCAAAAAAATAATAAAGCCTCATTTACAGATTTTATATGTGATGATATACGCGATTTTGAAAATTGAATAGACGTACGGAATTCATTATTCTACAACTTTTCTACCGGTTTGTCTATTTCGTTCATTTTCCACACTACTTTTCACACCGGTAACCCACATCGCAATCGTCGGATAAATAAAATTGTATCTTATACATGACATAATAAACAGAAAAAAAACATATATATATAATTATTTTTTTGCTATAATAATTAAATACCTACAGACACTAGTGTTTCATCCTTTCGGGATTCTTCAGTGCAGGGTGTCACGATTACTACCAGATTCGAACCCCGCGACACGAGACATCTCTGGCTCGATTAGCGGAGGCCGTATCCATTCGGCTACCATTAACCGTGTGAAATAGCGTTGAATTTTAAACATTTTAATTTAAATGTTCATATATATATATATATATATATATATATATATATATATATATATATATATATATATATATATATATATATATATATATATATATATATATATATATATATATATATATATATATATATGTGTGTGTGTGTGGATGCGATATATATTCGTGGTTGGGGGACAGAATGTCTGAGACCACGTCACTCTGAAAAACACATTTAGTATATATATATATATATATATATATATATATATATATATATATATATATGTATATTTATATATATGCATATATATATATATATATATATATATATATATATATATGTGGATGCGATATATATTCGTGGTTGGGGGACAGAATGTCTGAGACCACGTCACTCTGAAAAACACATTTAGTATATATATATATATATATATATATATATAAACTTGTGAGTAAAATTCCAAGTACTGTTCACTTGCCGGATTATATAATGATCGTCATATGTTATGAATTTCGAGATTATATAGTTGGCATTCGTTTCCACGATATTTTTGTCGGAATTATGATATACGCGATTTTGAAAATTGAATAGACGTACGGAATTCATTATTCTACAACTTTTCTACCGGTTTGTCTATTTCGTTCATTTTCCACACTACTTTTCACACCGGTAACCCACATCGCAATCGTCGGATAAATAAAATTGTATCTTATACATAACATAATAAACAGAAAAAAAAACATATATATATAATTATTTTTTTACTATAATAATTAAATATTTACAGACACTAGTGTTTCATCCTTTCGGGATTCTTCAGTGCAGGGTGTCACGATTACTACCAGATTCGAACCCCGCGACACGAGACATCTCTGGCTCGATTAGCGGAGGCCGTATCCATTCGGCTACCATTAACCGTGTGAAATAGCGTTGAATTTTAAACATTTTAATTTAAATGTTCATATATATATATATATATATATATATATATATATATATATATATATATATATATATATATATATATATATATATATATATATATATATATATATATATATATATATATATATATATATATATATATATATATATTGGTTGGGGGACAGAATGTCTGAGACCACGTCACTCTGAAAAACACATTTAGTATATATATATATATATATATATATATATATATGTATATATATATATATATGTATATTTATATATATGCATATATACATATATATATATATATATATATATATATATATATATATATATGTGGATGCGATATATATTCGTGGTTGGGGGACAGAATGTCTGAGACCACGTCACTCTGAAAAACACATTTAGTATATATATATATATATATATATATATATATATATATATATATATATATATATATATAAACTTGTGAGTAAAATTCCAAGTACTGTTCACTTGCCGGATTATATAATGATCGTCATATGTTATGAATTTCGAGATTATATAGTTGGCATTCGTTTCCACGATATTTTTGTCGGAATTATTTTTAGAAAGTCACCGTTTCTGAAGCGAGGGATTACGTGAAGTCCGTCGAAGGTATGCTAAGTGAAAGTCTTTTTTGTGGGAGAAACTGGATTCGTACGATCACGTCGTCAGCTAGTGTCGTTATCCACTAGACAGCCGTCAGCCGCCGAATTATTTAATGACAATAAAAATAGAGCAATATCCCTCTTACAGTCAACCGAATAAGAAATAAACACGGAATGTAAAAAAAAAAAAAAACTGCTACTCCCAATACCATCGTATATAGCGTTAAAAATTCAATACAAATTTCATTTTAAAGAAAGATCTTCAGGTACTTCTGTGGTTAAATTTGACTTTTATTTCATAAAAACTTGGGTATCCCGTGTTGCCTGAGTGTTTGGAGGGTGTGTTGGGGGTACTAGGCAGGCAGGCTTGAACCCGTACCGCGATAGAGAAAAAGAACGTGAAAAAAAAACGTGATGTTTTTGCTGTTGCGCCTATCGTCAAAGCGGAAGTGACGTAATTTTAACTTAAGGCGAGTCAAGAGAAAAGACGGGATTACTTTCGAAAATATCGGCGAAAGAGGTGATCCCTCCCTGTAGAAAAGTGCCAGTTGAGGGTGAAGGAATTAATGCTCGTAGCCATTTTTCCGATACTTGTTGTCCGAAGGGTCCTCCTTCAAAACGATACCGATTTTGATAATCTGTTGCCTCTGTCGAAAGTTTAAGGCAGACATGCAAACATACATACACACATACATACATTTAAACAGACAGGTGAGATTTATATTAAAGATAATAAAATGTCGATACAACATAATTCGACAGTACGCTCCGCCTTATGATTCACATGGGTGGTTTGTCAAAACAACATATTTCTATCATAAAAACTCTAATTATATTTTCTTCTTCTGCAAATTTTCATTTGTTTTATTGTTGTTGTTGTTGTTGTTGTTGTTGTTGTTGTTGTTTTTGTTGTTGTTGTTGCTGTTGTTGTTATTGTATGCTTGGATCTTTTACAAAATTAATGGAAAGTCACGCTCGAATAACACACAAGAATTGTTAGCACCCAAAAGAAAAACGTCAAGAATTCTAGTCACAAGATTAAAATTTCGAAATTACAAATCATGGCTGATCGCATCAAGGCCCGGTTGTGCCTTGCGGGAATTATTTAATTTGTTTGTTTTTATAAATATTTGAAACTTGAAGCAATTCGTTATTTCCTTTTATTTTATGAACGGGATTCGTTTCTCTCTTTTTTTTCTTTTTCGAATAACATTTATTTTCGAATGATTGTACTTCTTTCTTTCATTCACTAATCCTGAGGTGTTGTGGCGCTGAGTGTTCGTTCAATGTTGACGGAAATTTGAACAGAACAGTAATAAAATACTAAAAGAGCGGAGAAACGAGAAAAGATTAATGAGAAAATAACTGGTCGGGTCGATAACGAAAGTGAAATGTAGTAATGTTATATGAAGCGCTTTGCTAAGACTTAGACGAAAATTTAAAAGCGACTATAGAACTGTGTATATGTGTGTAATCGTGTGTGCTGCTATAATGTTAAGGATGAAACAGAATATACAAGGGAGAGAAAATGAAGTTAAAATGATAGCTAGATAGACAAAAGCAGAAAGTGCTGATAATTTTATATGACGCGTCTGAATGAAAAACGGTAGTGACGTATCCCTTAACGCTCCAGGGTCGTTGGATTATTTCGTGCAGCGTGTCTTAGGCAAGAATAGCCATGCGACGCCGGTACCTCTCCAGGTTTCGAGCACATACAACACCTGGTATTACCAAATGGTTACCCATTTTAGTATTGACTAGCTTCCACGTTGCTTAACTTCGGTCATCTAACGAGGACCGGTGTGTCAACGGGAATATATCGAATAAGAAATTATGAGCGATTACAAAGATTATTAAAATGTTTTTTTCTATCTCTGCTGTTCAACTCTCCACATGGTGACCATGCAAATAGTTCCCCAATATAGAGCCCCCTAAATCCAAGCGGCATTGTGCATTGTTTGGGGTGAAATAGCCATAAACATGTCGATAACAAGAGAGAAGAAGAAGACAGAGGAAAGAAAGTAGAATTAAAGAAGTTCTACAGACAGCTTGACATAGATATAGAGAAAGATGGTAAATACTAAGGAAGTGACAACAGCATATTCTTTTCAGTCTTTTGACTCTCAAGTATACGGGTGACCCCAAAAAAACGGGGCCCAAATATAATTAGTCCCCGTTCCTTAATGTTTTGTCCGAATGAAATGAAGCTTTGGTCATAACTAGTTTATTATATTCAAAACATCACATCAAAACACAAGGGTCTTTGGCCTTTTTTTTTCTCCGTTCTACAGCATATGTTCTAGATGGTCACCATTCAGTTTTTTTTTTTGGGGGGGGGGGGTCACCCTGTATATCCAACACAGTAAGATACATTCAATCAACTGAGAACCACATGTCTATATAAAAACATACTATATTAAAGGATATATACTCAAGAGTAAAAACAATAAAAATAATGTGCGGTTGTCACAGCCCTAGTAATAACAAAACCATTATAAAGAGCAATAAGGCATTATATGATCAAATAGGATATAATAATATTAATCTTTGAAAATAATAAAGATTATAAAAAAGAGGAAAAGGGAATCAGCAAGATGACAATGACGAATATTTTCAGAAATTAAAAAGGAACGAAAAGAATCCGGGACCTCGTATATGAAATGTAAACAAACTATGAGATCAAGTAGTTTGAACAGAATGAAAAGATATAGTAATAATAAGGAGATAAAGATTTCGATATACGAATAATTTGGAAAGAAGTGAAAAGGTAAACAAAGATTACGTTAAAGAAAAAAATATTAAGAAATGAACACCGACGCTAACAAATCGATATAGTTGAGAGCCAAAACAGACAAAACTTGAGACATTTTAAAAATGAACGCATGGCAAAGCGATGGATGACTGGCTTGTGAAGAGACAAGCAGCAGCAACAATAGCCGAAAAATGCGCATGAAGAGATTATCAGCAGCAACAACAATAGCCGAAAAATGCGCATGAAGAGATTATCAGCAGCAACAACAAAAGGCGAAAAAAGCGCATGAAGAGATTATCAGCAGCAGCAACAATAGCCGAAAAATGCGCATGAATAGATTATCAGCAGCAACAACAATAGCCGAAAAATGCGCATGAAGAGATTATCAGCAGCAGCAACAATAGCCGAAAAATGCGCATATGCAAATTAGAGAGTGCGCTCGAGAAGATAAATGAAAAAACTAAAAAAAATTGACTACGTGGTCGGGAGAGAAAAAGTCGGGTCGAAAGAAATGGTCGCGTAATGTCGAAGGGTGTGGATAGGCTGGCTATAGTATGCATGCGACCGGAGGATAAAGAAAAGTGCGCACCAAACGAGATGGACGATTGCCAGGGACTTTTGAGTTGTGTGGAGACGGAAGGAAACGGTAATAAAGACCTTGTTAAAAAAAGAAAACAACGCTGACTAAGAATTTTAGTTATTTATTTCTAGTTTTAAGTTTTTTTTTTTTTTTTTTTTTGGAATTACTAAATGAAAGTGCAACGGCAACCTCACACACACATATCCATATATATATATATATATATATATATATATATATATATATATTGTAATTCATATACAGTGACTTTCCACTGCGTTTCTATAAGTCTCCGTGAATATAAATATCTAAATAAAAAAAAATAGAATTTTCTTTCAAAGAAATCTATCTCATCAAAAACTAGCTATACCATCCAGAGCATGCACACAAACACAAGCATGAAAACATACACACACATGCAAAGACTCGCACACACATATACACACACGTAAACGCTCACACAAACACACACACAAACCTACGCAAAGCTGCAAATACTCGAATGCACACATACACACACGCGGTTATACAGAAACACGCAAAAACTTGCATTTCAATGTCACGAATGACGTCTATGTAATGGCGGTTGATATTTACCTAAGATAGTGGCTAAGAGGTTGATGTGTTGCATTTTTGTTTAGCATCTGTTGTTGAAATCCTACGATAATTTGGTTCGGATAGAAATTTCTGCATTCAAAATATTATATAGTATAGTACATATCGAATCATTGAGGGGTATACATATAAGCATACATATTTATACACACACACGCGCACGCATATATATATATATACATATATATATAATATAAAGCTGAATGTATGTGTGTGTGTGTGTGTGTGTGGTCACAAATAGGCTCCTATATGGTTGACTATTTAAAAAAAAACTGATTATATATAATGATAGAAAATGTATTGATACACAGGACTGCGTATGCTTGATCTGGCAGAACGGTGGTTCATTAAAATTGTGGGATCTGCGTTCGCGCCTGGTCCATAAAGTATGGAAAAAAATTAAAAAATTAAAAAAAAAAAACGTTTACAAGTGTTTTGATATAGATGTACATAACAATACTTTGATAATATGTTTTAACTTAAAAATAAAATTGTGGGGTCTGCGTTCGCGCCTTGCCTCCATAGAATGGAAGTAGGCACAAACTTTAATAAAGACTTTTCATATCTATCTGCTTTAGTATACTTTGATAATTATGTTTCAGTTTGAAGAAATATGGTATAATAAAATGATGTGGTGTTCGTTTGCACCTGACCTCTATAGAATGGAAATATGTCACAACGTTTAACAAGATTTTTTTAATATAGATCCACAGAATATGGTGATAAGGGTTTCAGTATGAACAGGTATGGTTTAATAAATTATGAGGTTTATCTATTTTATTTTTACTTTCATTATATTTTGCTTCCATTTTCTGTAGGCTGTTTTTGAACACAGTCAACGACGGGTACTTTTGCTAGTATATATATATATGTATATATATATATATATATATATATATATATATATATATATATATATGTATATTTCTTTATTTATGTGTGTTTTTTTTTTACACAGTGATCACCACTTATCAAGGACCGGAAGCCACTCAGGGATAAGGGTTATTGCAAGTACATTACGTTAGTGTGGAGATTTGATGAAGTGTTTCATTAGGAATTTGTTAACATTGGACTTGAAGACATCCAAGATGTAGTCCGGTGGGAAGCAGGCAGACGGAGCAGAATTCCACAGGCGTGCAGTTCTAAGAAAGAAGCTTTGTTCATGGAATCCACGTTTTGATTTAGGCACAGATAAAGAGTGGGGGAAATTTTTCACAGTGGATTCGGCTAGACGGGTGTTCTTCGTGAAAGATTGGCGAGGGGGAACCAGAGATTGGAGTTCAGACAAGCACCTGCCATGGAAATAACGATAAAACAAGGATAGGCTCGCAACGTCTCTTCTGTGGGAGAGAGGTTGCAGGGTAGAGAAAAGGGCATCCCCCACTAAGCCACGAAGTCTATTTTGTACTCTCTCAAGGCAGGATAGGCTGTTTTTAGCAGCTCCTACCCAGATATGGCAACAGTATTCCATCCTTGGACGTACTTGGCTTTTATATAGATAGAGAATTGCATCAGTAGTGAGATATCTTCTGGAGCGGTAGAAGGATCCCACCATCTTTCCAGCGACCTTGGCAACAGACTTGATGTACGTGTTCCATTTCAGATCATGAGTAAAGGTCAAACCCAGGAGCTCGTCAAAATACGGGGCCTTAACCAAGCGAGAGCCATCCATCACAATTGATGCAAGATGGGGATCAGAGCGTTGATGATGTAAGGATAGGAGTTTGGTTTTGGATGCATTAAAGGTAACCAGCCACATCTTCCCCCACTGAACCACGCGCTCGAGATCAGAGAGAGAATCAGAGAGAACTTTGTCATTTACAGCCTTTGATGTATTGCCGTAGATGGTCGTGTCATCAGCATAGATGTCAACGAATGATTTAAGTATGTGTTTAGGGAGGTCATTGATGTAGATCAGGAAGAGAGTTGGGCCAGCATTTATATTGCAGGCCTCCGATTTTTGTCCATCTACCACTACTCTTATGAGCCTATCGGAGAGAAATTATTTAATGATTGAGAAAACATTTCCAGTTATACCGTAGCTGGAAATCTTGTGAAGTAGACCCTTATACCATGACTTTCGAAGGCTTTTGATATGTCAAGAGCAATTGCCCTAGAAAGGAAGCCTTTGTCAAGAGATTCACTAATCCTGTGGGATATAACCGTCAGCACATCTGCGGTAGATCTTGCAGAGCGGAAACCATATTGTATATATATATATAAAGGGGTATTGTAAAGTTTATTAAATTTATAAACATAAATCGAATACAAATAATAATACTAATATTTAAACACCATTCCGAACAAACCAAATATGGCATGGACATAATTATAAGAGTATAAATTTAACTCCGTACATTAAGATTAAATAACAATTTATTATTCAACAAGAAATACAAATTACACATTTACAAATCCCTTATTCTTGACGTCTTACTTCTTAACACGGATATAATTTGGTCTGAAGATGGATTCGCTTGCTTTAGTCTCTGTTTGATACATTTTAGTTCGATTTAATCATGACCGTAGGAATCACGCTGCCCTTCGGTCTGACATTTGACTATGTATATTGTTTCACTGTAATACTTTTTACCAGAAAAAAGCCTTAAAACTTACTAAATAGAACAGCCTATCACAGCTTAGATTTTTTTTTCATTCGCCTAGATTTTACTCACTCGAATTTACAACTTAAATGTTTTGCGCGGATTCTTATAAGTCCTTTTCATATTTTTTGCGTGAAAGAATTGAGATTTTATATTATTGCGTATATATTTAAAATGAATTCTTATTCGCCTGTTCTTCCCGTCTTTCGTATATCTTCGAGCATTTACCTTTACGTGACAATTTAGTTCGTCTATTGAATTTATTTGATAATAAACGATTAACTGCTTGTGAAAAGTGGAGCCTACTGTTTGTTCGTATATTAATTTCAAAGCGTTGTATAGTTTTCTACCGTTATAATGTTATGTATAAATATATATATATATATATATATATATATATATATGTGTGTGTGTGTGTATGTGCGTGTGTGCATATGTGTATATATATATATATATGTTATATATATATGTACATATATCGTTGTATGTGTATATATACGTATATATATGTATATATGTAAAACTTAAGTATGTATATATATATATAACTTTATATATATATATGCGTGTGTGTATATATGGGTATATATATATATGACTTATATATATGTATTTATGCATGCATATACATATATGTACATATATGTATACATACCTATATATATATATATATATATATATATATATATACATTAGAATAAGTAGTTAATAAAACATGTTAAAAAACATTTTGAAAAAAAGTTAAGAACATATTCAATTTTAAAAAGGAAACACAAAATAAATGGATAGTCCTTAATCCGCTGAGTTTCGAAGAAATACTTGACTTCTCATCAGAGGTTAGGATTTAGCAAAATGCGGGATCAGATTTGGCTTGCAAAAGTATTAAATGAAACTACAAGTAAGTCATAGATCTTACTTGATAACAAAAAGTGAAGCAGAGAGAATAGGGTGAATAAAAAGTGATTTTACGTGAATAGAAAGTCTTGTGAAGGGTAAAAGTTCCAATAACGATAGAGTTCAAAGATGCAAAGATTCTTCCTTGGATTTTTAACGGAGAATTACATGATACGGGTTATACAGATTGAAGTATTGGTTTACACGTATTAATAGAAATGGCATTAAAGACAAAAAATAAATAGCAGTCATATTAATGAGCATATTTATTTTTTATGAACTGTTATTTTCATCTACATAGTTGTTGTTTCAGCATGTTTCGGCCAACTCATCATTTGGCCTTTTTGAAGTGATTGGCCGTGACGGGCTAAAAATGCTTAATATTGTAACTGTAGCTCCAGTAATTACCGCCTTTCATAGTTGTTGTCCCGCCACAATTTGGCCAACTAACCCTCCAGACTGCTTTGGGTAGAATCGATCCCGCTATATTCAGAAATTTCTAACCTGGAACGCCTTTATCTACAGAGTCCCGGGCTTCGTGGTGAGTATAACAGCTAAGAAATGATTATAACAGAAATGCTGAAGCCTCATTATAGAAATTTTTTTTTAAATAAAAATGATATATAATACTCGTAATTCTGTCAAATTCTGAATGGATTAACTTTAGCGCTGTGATAAATCCAGCACCTACTCTGCGAAATAATAATACAATCGAAAGTGTTGCGTTTTTTTTTAAAGAAAAGTGATGCCAACAAAATATGAGCCATACAAAATTTCGAAGTTGATATTTTAATCAGCAAAGGCAAGAATTAATGCTCACAAAGACACCGATTAAATATTTTACAAAGGGTCATATTATTATTGATCATATGATAGTATTTTTTTGTTATTTCACAAACAAAACGCAGTAAAGAGCTTGCATTTGTGACCATATCTACAAGGATATTATGTAGGGAGTTTAGCAGTGAGATGTCGGTTTACATTATATTTGCACTTCTACATGTAAACATAGTAATGGAAGCAGTGTTCGGATAGGGAATTCCAAAGTCTAAAAGCTAAGGAAAAGGAAATTATCAGAGTAGAAAACTTTCCTGCATTTAGAGATTTCTACATTGTAGGACGGGATTTAGCTGCTTTGAAGGTTAAACGGATGTTGGTCGGTAGTGCGGGATCTATTAGTTTATAGATTATTTGGGAGCTTGTATGAAAGCGAGAGACTAGCTGCAGATTCAATAAGCGAGAATTGGTAACTATACTCATTGCATTGCCAAATGGTGGCCTAATACGGGTGTAGGATATTCCCAGATATGAGTAATATTTTAAGACGGTAGTGAGCGCACATTTATTTGTAGCAGCTTCAGATTGTCATCAATGTATTCATGCTGCCTGTGAATTTTAACCCCAAGCGGTGTACTAAAGGGCTTCAAGGTAGTGTAAAATTATCCAAGAAAATCAGTGGGTGAGAAGTTTTCTTTGTACTTGTTAAAGGGATGAAGCGTTTTCTTGATAGCAACGAACATCATCTTCTTGTTATGTCTCCATTTGTCTACATACTGCAGATCTTCCTGTAAAGTTGCAGCTCTTGCTATAGAGATGTTTTCCCTTCTAGTATCTATTATAACATATCCACAAATCTACCAACCCTGAGAGAACTTTTTATCCTGGAGGCCATTCATGAATAAAAGGAATTATTCAGGTCAAAACATCGATCCTTGTGGTGCATCCGCATTTTTTATCATGTTGTTTTGACGTATGACCATGAGGACAAAGTAGAGTTTTCCTTCATACAAAGACTAGCCTGGGTGCCCAGCGTTGCCCGGGTGTTTGGGGATATGTGTTAAGTGAAAAAAAATGGTAGAAGTAAGGCAGGTTCGAAGCTGTGATTTAAAGGCGAAAAAGAAAGTGAAAGAAAATATGACCTATAACGTCTACTCCATGACGCGACTGGAAGTTTGGAATGTAAAAATTAGGCAAAGTCAATCCAACCGATACGATGACTTGCAAAAATGGCTTGCAAAAATCGACCCCTCCTTGTAGAAAACTGTCGAGTTTAGGGTGTAGTAATTAATGGTTTTAGTGAATTTTTCGATATTTCTGTCCGAGACGTTGAGCATCAAAATGAAAATCCTGTGTGGAAGTTTTAGCCAGACATGCATGCATACATACATACATTTAAACAGACAGGTGATATTTATATTACAGATTTCATCATATTTATTATTCGTTCAGTAATACCATGATATATTTTATTAAAAACTGGTATCTTAAAAGCAATTTATCGGCAGTTAAGAAAGTATATTCAGTGAGAGATTTACTGAGGCGTTTGAAAGCGAACTGAATTCGTTTCGCAACTATGACAGTCGATTAACACACACGTCGAACTTCTAAAGCTTGAATTCGTTTCACAACTACGGCAATTGATTAACACACACGTCGAACTTCTAATCACACTGATGCAGTTGATACACACTGTCGTCGATCTTCTGAACATACTTCTTTTATTGTCCAAGCGTTCATCATCAGCCAATCGGCTGCCAGAAAAACAGTCACGTGAGGGGTGACCTCATCGCTCAATAATCTTACAAAAATCACAGCCGCCATTTTTAATTTCTGCCCTCCCTGTGATCCTCTCAGCAGGTAAGACAACACGCGCAGACACGTGGTCGCTTTCTTCCTTCATTCTGCTCGACTTTACACGAACATCAACGAAGAATTTTTGAAATGGTACAGCATGGATGAGTTAAGGCCCACAGGCTTTCGAGGTCTAGATTTGTAATTGTATCAGGAATATAGGAATGGGTTAATTTCAGATCATATATTTATTTGCTCTAATACCATGCGATCGGTATTCGCACAGGACAGCAAACAAATATGAGGTTAATATTATTTTTTATGTCTACATTATTTCGATGATTGGGACTGTTTGCTATTTTAGTGTTATTGTCACAATGCTTCCATCGATCTCACGCCATTTCTGCTTCAGGTGTATCTTTCTTAGTCTGGAATATTGTTGTTGAACTCGGAAATTTAAAACGGGATACTTCATTTAATCTACAGTATTAGCCTGTTGTTTTTCAATCAGCAATGACTGAGTATGCCTCCTTAGTTATTTGCAAGTTAATTTTTGTGTGACGTCCGCACTATGAACTGACATTTGTGAAAATAAGCCTCATGAAAACAATAGTGCGAATAATCAAAATAATTTCGAATAATCAACAAAAGTTCAGAAACATATTTTTATTTTATTTGTAAGTAAAATGTTGAAAATAGAATTTTAACAAAACAAATACTACAAATAGTCGCATTCGATTCAGCATTCAGTGTAACGCTATGCATGTTTGCATGAAGAGTTTGTCGCAAAGAACATAAGAAAGAGAAAAAGATAGACATTCAATTTAGTGGTTCAGGTTATTACAAAATACCTTTATCCCTATTTCTTCGGCCACGCGTGATTATTTTGTTTCTGCTGTGACGTCGCCACATGTCTAACCTATGCATACGTTCTTCTTTGTATAATCTTTTTCCTTCTTCCTTGCCGTAACAGCATCTCGCACACAGCTCGGTATTTTCATACAGCTAACATACGCGTATTGTTGTACTAGTAATTGTACGTTATTCACACACACACAAAATCGTCAGTTTTGCTCTTTAGATATTTGGACAAAAGAAACGTGGACCTGTGAATCCAGCCTTGCCTGTTCTTCCGTTCGTCGTTCGTCTGTTCGCATTTTTCTCAATAACTTCGCCTTGGAATTTTTAAAAGTTTTTCAGAAACATTACACATGATATGAGTAAAAAATAGTAACAGAACGGATTTTCCGATAAAACTCCGGTTGCCCCTTACGTGTGCCTTTTGGGAGAAAATTGCTAAAATTGACACTGTTGGGCTTATTAAAAAAATTGATGTTTGGATTTTTATCAAACTTTCTCAAAAGTTGTAACTAACTGATTTCTATATAATTTTGTTTTTCTATACTTGCGATAACTCTTCAGGCAATTTTAGGGCAAATAAAAACACTCCATTTTGGGGACACTTTTACCTGTAGGGGAATCTCAAAGCAAATGTCTTTCAAAACAATACTCACATAATATTAAAACTCACAAAAAGCAGAATACAATTGTAATTCGAGCACCCGAAGAAGAAGTGTGAAAAAATAATGACGATTTCGCATGTTGTATAGTCTATATAATAATACAAAAAGCGTGTTTGTTATTTAGTGTGTAACGCGTACATTATGACCTTTCATTTTTTTTTAAAGAAACTATGTTATCCAAAATTCTCCATAAGTTTAAGTTTCGGTTTTGATTATAGGTTATGTCACTCAAGTCATTTAATTTTTTTTATAAAAGCTTCTACCAAAAATTCTCCATGAATTTTATCTTTCAGCTGAAGGAATTTAAGTGATATATATATATATATATATATATATATATATATATATAGAGAGAGAGAGAGAGAGAGAGAGAGAGAGAGAGAGAGAGAGGGGAAGACGAAGAGGGAGACAGAGAGATTAAATTTGCAGTTTTTGAAAAAATTCTCCCGTCGATTTTGACATATGAGGTTCGACATAAGATGTTCCGCCACAACTAAGTTGTTCAGAAATCTACAGAAAGACTTTGTTTATAATAGTGAAGGTTATGTGTAAAACCAATCACACTTTGTGATATTACTGCTATTGTTTTTCGATGAAAACGATTACTACAAGGCAGAGCATCCAGTAGACCGCAAGTTCCTAGTTTCATGTCTTAACGAATACTGGTATGCATCTCAGTCAATTAATGCGCACCCAGGTATCAATCTGGCAATTTCTGTGTGCATACATCGCCTAGCCTTTCCAAATTGTCACACCTCTAATATGTAGTCGAATGGGGACAAATTGGATGGTTACATTCAATACTGCCAGGACTAAACTTGTTTCATTCAATGATTAGAAGAATCACTATCAACCATCAATAGATATGCCTAAGGATAAATTACCTAAAAGTACTTTTTTCGACTCCTCGGCCTCATGTTCACAGGGACTATGAGTTGGAACTGATACATCCAGAGTATTGCAAGCCTACGAAGTTTGGCTCTCTCTACCGTGCTAGAAAGTTATATACGCTTGAAAATATCCTGCATCTCTACAAGTCCACTCTTCCCCCATGTATGGATTATTGTTGCCACATTTGAGCTGGTATATTTGCTGCTGGTACGTCACTCCTGGGCAGGGTTTAATAGACAGTCGCCAAACTGATAGGGCCTGAACTGTGAACTAACGTCAACCTCTGTCCCACTGACGAAATGTTGCATCTATTTTACAAATATGTGTACCCTCTCAACATGAATATGAGCGTCTAAACGCGACAAGCAGCAAGGTTCCACCTCTACACAGTAGAGATCCTAAGATATAAGAAATACTTCAACTCTAATAGTTTCTTCCCCGGAACTGATAGACTCTGGAATTCAATTCTAGGCTCCTGTTTCCACAACTGTACTGACCTCAGTCCTCATTTTTTTAAATGAGTGATTTTTCGGACAAAGGGAGAAGAAAAAGCTGTTTTCTAGGTTGGCAGTATTTTTGCGAACAGTTGGCTGAGATGGCGGAAATTTTCTGTTTCTATGTCTATCCTTGTAGCCATGTCACTAGTAAGGGTGCTGGAGGTAAACGTTTTGTCTGGGCTGACGTTATCCGCCTGATAGTCAGGGACCCGAACCTTGGATTAACCACTAAGGAGGCTGTCCTATCAGCAGGTGCAAAGTACTGGGGCTGCTGTATTGCCATTTGGTGAATGGATTCTGGACCATGCAGTAGCTTCTGGTGGGGCCTCTCGATGCCATACTAGTGGGTAATTGTTACGGCTTTACCTTATCATTAGCTACAAATAAAAAAAAATTCTTCGTTTCTTTTTCTCTCTTAATTTCCCCTCTCTGTCCTGCTCTAAGTAAATCTGTCGACCTAGTCCACAAATTCCAAAATTTCATCATGACAAGTTTCAAGAAAAAATACACGATTAAACCCGGTTCTCCAACTTCCAACGTAGACCCCTACTACCATGTCTCCTTCTCCAACATCAGGGGTCTTCGTTCTAACCTTCCAGAGGTTGAAACCCAATTACAGGAGACTAAACCAGACCTTTTATTTTTAAGTGAAACTGGCATTGGACAGGCTATTTCCCTAGATGAGTTTGCAATTTCAGGATACTCTAACTTAACTTCTAAATCTGACCCCCAAGATCGCCATGGGCATGGAATATGTGCCTATATTAAAGATAGCTTTCCATGTGGGAGGGACATCTCCAGGGAAGATCCTAACTTACCCTATATGTGCTTCCGGGTTGCTTTAGCTCACACTACTGCATTTATATTTACTCTCTATCGCCCCCACAACAGCGGAGTTACTATCTTTCAAAGCATATCTGAGAAAATTGACCAAGTCCTTTCTACTTATCCTTCAGCTAACATTCACGTATGTGGAGACTTCAATGTTCACAACGTCGAATGGTTGACCCACTCAAACAAGACCGATGATGAGGGGAGGTTCTGTCATGATTTCTCCATTGCCTATGACCTCACTCAGATTGTTCAGGAACCTACCCGTGTGCCCGATAATGACGGCCAGTATGCGAGCCTACTAGACCTTTTTCTCACAACTTGCCTTGAACTATGTTCAGTTTCTGTTCTGTCGCCTCTTGGATCTTCCGACCACTCTGTTGTATCAATTAAGATAAAAATGAAATGTAATAAGTCCCCAGACGTACCTCTTCATCGTACAGTATATCGATACACTAAGGCTGACTGGGATAGCTTCCGTACATTTATATCTGATCTACCTCTGCATTCCATGTTTAAAAAGGATGTGTCCTCTATAGTATTAGACCTAACTGAATGGTTAATTGTAGGTATTGACCATTTCATACCCTCTAAAAAGTTTCAGCAAAAACCTAACAGCCAGCCATGGTTCTCTCCAGAATGTGCTGCTGCCATTGCGCACAGAAATCACTTTTTCCACTGCTTCAAACGTAATAGATGTATGGAAACTAAAGCCGTTTTCAGGACTGCCAGCAACCATTGTAAGAAAGTAATAAGGAACGCAAGAGTGTTGTATGCTCAATCTGTTAAGTCCAAAGTAGCTGAGCAGAGGCTTGGTTCCCACCAGTTTTGGCAAATAGCAAACAGAATCCTGAATAGAAGCGTGTGCTCCATCCCAACTATTATCAATGGACCTGACGTAATCTCGTCAGCATCAGACAAAGCCAAACTCTTTGTCAAGAACTTTGCAGCTAATTCTACCCTTTGCGACCACGACCGCCAACCTCCAATATTTCCTCCTGTATCAGAAAACACGCTATGTGATATACGTATATCTGTACGTGATGTTGCGAAGCTAATCAAAACCTTGATTCGAGTAAAGCAACTGGCCCTGATGGTATTCCAATTATAGTACTCAAAAAACTTCAACTTGAATTAGCGCCCATACTTACAAAACTATTTAAACGTTGTCTTAAGGAGAATAGTTTCCCATCTCCCTGGAAAATCTCATCAGTATGCCCTGTATTTAAGAATTCAGGTGATCGCTCATCCCCCTCTCAGTACAGGCCAATAAGTCTCCTGTGCGTCATGAGTAAGTTGCTAGAATCTGTGTTAAATACAGAAGTAATCAAACATCTCAACAAAAATAACCTTCTTAGTGACACTCAATATGGTTTCCGTTCTGCTAGATCTACAGCAGATGTCCTTACAGTTATATCGCATATGATTAGCAAATCTCTCGACGGTGGCAATCTTTCTAGGGCAATTGCTCTTGACATATCTAAAGCCTTTGATGGGGTATGGCATAAAGGTTTACTTCATAAGATCGCTAGCTATGGTATAGCTGGAAAAGTCTTCTCAATTATTAAATCATTTCTTTCTGATAGGTTCATAAGAGTATTAGTTGAGGGGCAAAAATCAGAAGCTCACAGTATTAATGCCGGTGTCCCTCAGGGATCCATCCTGGGCCCAACTCTTTTCCTGATCTACATTAATGATCTTCCAAATCATATCCTTACATCATTTGTAGACATTTATGCTGACGACACTACCATTTATGGTACCACATCTAAGACAGTAAACGACCAAGTTCTCTCCAATTCTCTCTCCTCTGATCTTGAGCACGTAGTACAATGGGGAAAGGAGTGGCTGGTTACTTTTAATGCATCTAAAACCAAGCTTCTCTCTTTACATCATCAACATTCTAATTCGCATTTGTCATCAATTGAAATGAATGGCTCTCGTCTTCAGGAGGCCTCAAGTTTTGACAAGCTTCTGGGCTTGACCATTACTCCTGATCTTAAATGGAACACGTATATCAAATCTGTTGCCAAGGCCGCTGGAAAAATGGTGGGATCTTTCTATCGATCCAGTAGATATCTCACTGCTGATGCTATTCTCTACCTATATAAGAGCCAGGTACGTCCAAGGATGGAATACTGTTGCCACATCTGGGCAGGAGCTGCTAGAAAGGACTTGTCCTGCCTTGATAGAGTTCAAAATAGACTTCGTAGCCTCGTAGGAGATGTCCTTTTCTCCTCCTTGCAACCTCTATCTCACAGAAGAGATGTTGCGAGTTTGTCTCTGATGTATCGTTATTTTCATGGAAAGTGTTCAACTGAGCTTCAATCTATGGTCCCCCCTCGCCAAACTTTCACAAGAAACACTCGTCTAGCTGTAAACACTATCAATAATTTCCCCCACTCTTTATCTGTGCCTAAACCTAAACGTAGATTCCATGAACAAAGCTTCTTTCTTAGAACTGCACGCCTGTGGAATTGTCTTCCGTTTTCCTGCTTTCCGGCTGACTACAATATGGTTGTGTTCAAGTCTAAAGTAAATAAGTTCTTGATGAGCCGTTCCATATAAGTTATTAAATTTACCAAATTTTCATTACTAATGATTGCTATATTGAACAATTTCTACTGTACACTCTTTAACCCTTATCCTTGAGTGGCCTCTGGGCCTTGATAATATGGTGATGCCTTTGTAAAAAAAAAAAAAAAAAACATGCAAAAGTTTAAATGTAATGTAAACAGACATCTTGCAGCTCAACTCCCTACATAGTATCCCTTAAACTTATTTCCCTGATAGAAGCCCCTACATCAAATTGTCACTGTTTCTTGTTTGGGGTAAAAATGTAATTAAAATACACACACACACATCTATATATATATATATATATATATATATATATATATATATATATATATATATATAGAGAGAGAGAGAGAGAGAGAGAGATAGAGAGATAGATAGATAGATAAATAGAGAGAGAGAGAGAGAGAGGGAGAGAGTAAGTTATAGATTAAATGATATACCGATAGTAATTGAGAGACATAGCCTACACGAATTAAATAATATTAAGTAAACTTCAAACACAAAAAGCGCAGTATTCAATTGTTTTTCTGGGCATTTTACAGTCAACGGAGAAAAAAAAAAGGCAAAAGACCCTAGTGTTTTGATATGATGTGTTTAATATAATAAATTAGTTATGATCAAAATTTCATTTCATTCGGACAAAACACTAAGAAACGGGGCCTAATTAGAGTGGAGGCTTGTTTTTTTTTGGGGGGGGGGTCACCCTGTATAAGTCGTAGTCATAGGGAATGGACGGATAATACATGAAATATTGTCACTAATATTGTTTAAAACTAAAGATGTTATTATATGTTATTACATGAAAGTTAAAAATGGGAGGTAATGAGAAACCATTGTATTCTTAGTAATATATTTTCCCTTGCGTTATTTAACTTTTCTTTTTATCTCTATTTTACAAATATTGCATTCTAGTTGAGGATAATTTTCTTTATCAGCGACAATCGCGTATCATGGTGCGATGGTCCATTGTAAATAATGCGAAATAAAATTAATATTTTAATAATGAACCTCAAAGTTATGGAATTGGGAATATTCAATCGTGAAATATAAATTGGTTCATTCAAAAGATAACATTACAAGTATTATTTTTATTGGATGTGAATACGACTCTGTTCAATTCGGTTAAGAGCCTCGTTGCATTATGTTTTTAGGAGGATATATTTTCCACGGAAGTACTGTTTTATTTTCGTATCCAACGCGACAGAACAGTATTTTAGTTCTTTCTTTGTAGTTAAAAGCGTTTTTTTCTCAATGTTTTATTGATATGGGAACAAAATATTGGGTCTCAGTCAAGCGTATAAGATTAATAAAGTAATAAAAAAGAAAGAAAAAAAGCAATGTTTCTCATCTGTACATGTGGAGCTTTAAGTGATTGTAAGTAAAATAACTGTTAGAATTGTACCAATTTAATGCGTTGAACGATGCACCAATAGCTTTATGTGTCTTTACTTTTTACTCTCAAACGTACACCTTCCGTCTTTTTCTTATTCGATATACAAAACGTTGCGAGAACATAATATGTAACGTATCCTTTCAAATCTATCTCGGATGCTAACGCTGCATGGCACCATCGCAAATGCAAAAACAGACAAAAATCTTTAGTATTATATAAAAGTTACTTTGTGTGTGCGAGTTCCTTCGTCATGAGTTTCGAAACAGCTCAGACTATCTTTATCAAATTTCACACGAAGAGATTTTATATTTTTGGCAGTGTTCTTAGATATATTTTGTACAGAAATTCATCCGATAAGAATCGAAAATCGACAAAAGTCGATGTTTAAAATAGTTTTCATCTCTTATAGATAAAAGAAAGTACAGGGGCATATTTTACGTTACACCGGTGTACCCATGGTCGGTTGAACGTAAAATACTCCAATGTAGAAATACTTATTTTTTATTTAAAAGAGAAGAAGGACTATTTTTAAGCTTGTCAAGTACAAATATCAGCTGATGTGATATTGTAAACAATCACACCACATCCATCACAGATTATTTAGCACACCTCTTCTTTAACGCAGAAAATTATATAAGCAGATCTGAGGTAGAAGCAACCGCAATTTTATTTTATAATTGTAATCCGAATGTTTATCAGTTACGCTTCATAAAATTGTCCTGTTTCACGAGTGATGCACCCCTTTAAATCGCAAGCGGATATTTGCAGCACAATCATGACGATAAATCACCTTTACGAATGAATATAAGTTTTTCATTAATCAATGAGCGAATTGTCAATTAAATCACTAAAGCGTTCGTTTAACAAGTCACCAGATGAGATAAAAATAGGGTCTTAGTTTATAACAAGTACACTTATTGTTTGAAGGTAATAATATGAGCAATCAGTGCCATTTGAAATCACGGTGATGATGCGTGCCCATTGTTGTCACTGGTTTATAGTTGATTAGATTTAGTTGGTTCGGAGATTACTTGTCTGGCTAAAGCGGACTTACAAGTATTGTCTACAGTTGGAGCACCTATGGTCAGTAGCTGTCGTTCAGTTGCTTGCTGCCCTTGACTTGCGGAATGTGCGCTTTCTCTTCTTCTTATCTAAAGGTGTGGTCCTGCTTCCATGGAGCTTATGTTGATCGAACCACGCAACTCACACATGTTTTTTCTAGCACCTCCCACGATTCGTTACATATGCCTAAAGAAGAAATCTTTAGATATCTGATATATTTATCTGAAAGATATCTTTAGATTGTCTTTAAAGGGTTTCTACCAGCAACCCACACGTTTTGTTCACTTGAAAGTTTAACATACAGGAGATGCTTTGGAAAGCGTTTATTGGGGATAGGCACATGTCCAGGCCAACGAACCTGGGACTTCTGTTGTGAACAAAGTACATGGTAAATTCAGTTGTAAATTACACTCCTTTGGCGATTGGTCTCAATGATTAGTGCTGGCTCAGTGTTCGAAATAAAATTGATTGCCAATTAATAAAGACTTCTACCCAGCCATGACTAATGTACAATAATATGATGATGTGGCCCTTTCCAAATCATCAGTGTCAGGGACCTTGTCTGTCCATTTTAAAGTGATAAAGGTTTTTGGCATGACTTGCATGGATAGTCAAGATCCCACACGCATACAGCAATGCGTTTATGATAACATAACCAGTATACCTTCACTTTGAAAATCATGAACCGCATTTTGATGACATACGTTACTGAATATATATTTATTATTCGATGAGGAAATATTTTTAATAGAAAATAATTATATTTTTTTAGGTTATGATTTTGACCCATTCATTTTAGCACGATGTATTCTATTTTTTAAATAATCGCTTAACGATTGATCAATAATTACTATTATTAAGTCAATCACATCTTTTATTATCTACTACTGCAGAATTGGACAATAAATAATTGAAAGATTTCATTTTATGCATGCATGGAGTATTGTTGCGACATTTTTGGTTGTAAAACTAACACTAGTCTTTCATTCGTAAGCAAGGGTCAAAAAGATTCTCAAATTAAATAGCACACTCACTGTCGGCCAATCGCAACCTCTGTTACATCGTCGTAATGTCGTATCCTTGTTTGTTTGAGAAGTACTTTAATGGAAAGTATTGTGAAGCAATCATATCACTTGTGTCACTTCGGCGTGCATACCTTTTACTAATTCGATAAGTAGCAAAATTACACCCTTAACTATTGTGTTCCCTAGAAACTGACAAGTTTTTTACTCTAAAAGTTTATTCTTTCAGACTGCTACACTTTGAAATTTCTCTTATTTCCTGCATTAATGGTTGTATTAACCTACAGAAGCTTTAATGTAGTACGAACAATCATAAATATCCTGTAAAACAAGATATGAAATAACAGTCCATTACTTCCCTATTAGAAATGTGCCATTTTGGAGTGACTAATTATTAAAAAAAATAATAATACGCATCTGCAATAAGTTCTTAAGCCGAATCAAAATGTAGAAGCCCAGTTTATTATGTGCCATAACACGATTTTAAACAATATTTTTGTAATCAGATGCTATGCAGGTGCGTTGAGAATTTTTTTTACGATTTCAAACCTGAATTGTATCGTCTCGATATGGACAAAATATAATGATTCTTAAAATTGTGTAATGATTTACGTTGCAAGGAAATGTCCAGCTGCAGGATAATGATATGTTTTTATTCTAGAGGAGCGAAATGCATTACAAGTAATCGCTTCACAATCGGTTACCATTTTTTTTCCTTAAGTGAAATATAGATTAAGAACAAAAACATAAGATGTAATATTATAAAATCTTGAAAAAAGATGTATCATCGTTATATATATATATATATATATATATATATATATATATATATATATATATATAGTCAGTAAAAAGTATATATGGCGATTAAGCTACACTGAATATTCCGCGTTTCATCCCCGCTAGGATTCTTTAGGCTTATGCGAGAATTTTGTAGTTTTTCTAACTAGCTCTACCTAGGTATTGAGCACTGTTGAAGTGAATAATTAAAATTTACGCATAACATTATACTTTCGTATATTAATTTATGTAAGTAAATGAAGTAATTGTATATATATATGCAAATATATATATATATGAATATATATATATATATATATATATATATATATATATATATATATATATATATATATATATATATATACTGTGTAAGCAAAATCAAGATAGCAAAAAAAGGTGTTGTTGGCAACAAAAAGTGTATTTCATTTTACGTTACAATTGTTTCCATGTCCAGTCGACAATTTCAAACATTATATCGTTTGAAAATTTTCAAAAACCAGCATTTCTTAAGACTTCATGAATAAAACCCTTTTGATAATACAGCATTTTTGAAGAGAAAGAAAGAGAAAGAAATAGGAAAAATGCCCTTAACGGAAAAAGCATGTGAGAAACATTTACCTTTGCAGTAACTACGGAAAAGCCCATTTACATACAAGTCGTTCTCTCTCTCTCTCTCTCTCTCTCTCTCTCTCTCTCTCTATATATATATATATATATATATATATATATATATATATATATATATATATATATATATATATAAGCCATGAAGAAATCGTTCACAATTATTGATTATTTTTTTCTTTGACGCAAGCGATGTTAAGAGCAAACGTTGATCCACTTTATGCTGGTGTAAAATGAATTATTCCTACGTTTGATCCGAGATATCGGCTCAGAACGTCCTAGTTCATTTAGCATTGTCCGTAAGGTTTTGTTTGATTTTTGTTGTTGATTTATATTCGTAAGTTACTATCACGTATCTAAGATTAACCTGAGTTTTATGTACGTAAGTATAAGTGTTCTACTTTATTTTTCTTTTATCTAACATCTTCTCACTTTGTATGTGTTTTTCCCCCTTATCGTTTAACTGAAAGCAAACTTAACGCTATGAGTTGACTTCCTCGTTCCGTATTTTCGCAACGACATTTGGACATACTCAAAAAGATTAGTGGTTCGTCAACACTTCAATAAGAAAGATGCAGCTCTCCAGTTTTTGTTGTTTTTGTAATTTTTACTTATATGTTCTTCACAGGAGTAGTTGAAAGCGTAATGTAGTCATACAACTATATCGGATGAGGGAATACTTGTGTCAATGTGCACAAAACGACAATAATAAATTGTCTTTAAACGACTAATTTATGAATGTAAATTAAAAATGATGTTACACAACTATAAAAAATGTATATATATATATATATATATATATTTATACTTACCTATATATATACATATATATATGCATATATAGGTATATACATATGTATAAACATATATATATACATATATATATATACATACATATATATGCATATAAATATGCATACGTATATATACATACATATATATATACATAAATATATATATACATGCATACATATATATATACATATATACCTAAATATATATATATAAATACATAAATATATATATATGCATACATATATATACATACATACATATCCATATATATATATATATATATATATATATATATTCATGCATATATGTACATACATATATACACATAAATATATATACATTCATATATATAGACATATATACATACATATATATACATACATATATATGCATACATATATACTTACACACATATATATATGCATACATATATACATATACACACATATATACATACGCCCATATATATATATATATATATACGTATATATATATATATATATATATATATATATATATATATATATTACTCATGCAAAACAGTCTTTAAACCTTATTACAATGTCAGTATATTGTGCCATATATTATGTCAATACCATCTGTTTTCGTGTGGTGTTATGTTTTATATATGTCGTGTAATTATATTTAACATACATTAGGCATTTAAACAAAAAGGAAATCGTATACACAAACGGTATAATATAATTGAAAGATATTTTAATCAAACAACGCACACACACACAAACACACACACATATATATTCACATATTATTATATATATACATATTATATATATATATATATATATATATATATATATATATATATATATTTCAATGGTACGATCAGTGTTGTTTCCTAGATATAAATGCACCGAAAGTTCGCGTAATTAATCAAATGCTCTCATTTAAATGCAGCGCGTAATAATAGTATATTTATATATGTAAGTATTATTGCCTACATATGTGAATATACGTTTGTGCTGGAACTACTTAATAGAGGTACCGGCTGTAGGCCAGTGTTTTTTATTTTTTTAAATACGATTTTGGCTTCGCACTTTGGCAACGTAAGAAAATATGTTCGAACGGCTATTCCAGAATATCGTAACAACGACTTTTATGTTATTCGATGCTCTATCAAATGTGTATTATGCAATCTGTCTTTTTATTCGTACCAAGTAGAAAAATTGTCTCTTATTTTCATATTTGGTGTTACGATTAAGTTCAAGGGAATTCAGAAAATTCAGTCCTTGAATAGAATTTGCAAAACAACATTAACTTTAATCGATCTCATTTAAGAATGCAGTGATTAAAGTTACGATGCCTCCATAATATGCCAATATGACCGTGATATAATAAAAATGTGTTATTTACATAATTAAACTGACGATCCATTCATTGCATTGACACACACCTTTTACAAGATTTTTGAGGCAACACATTTTAAGCCATTAGTATTTTCCGCGATTAATTTGGCGTTGTGGTTTAACAATTACTAAAAGAATTAGGGATGGTATCCTTGTCGGTTCATGTCTCCCTACCGGCCGTAATTGTGACACCCTGCATTTATGATTCTAGAATGAGCGAAACGCTAGTGTCTGTAGGTATTTGAATATTATTAAAGTAATAACTATATAACTATATAACTATATATATATGTATATATATATATATATATATATATATATATACACATTCACGCACGCAAATATATAAACACACACACACACACACACATATATATATATATATATAACTACTTCATTTACTCACCTAAAATTAATATAGGAAAGTATAAATTCATGCATAAACTTTAAGTATTTACTTCAAAAGTGCTCAATACGTAGGTAGAGCTAGTTAGTAAGTTATGAAATATATATGGCGATTAAGCTACACTGAATATTCCGCATTTCATAAGCCTGAAGAGTCCTAGAGTGGATGAAACGCGGAATATTCAGTGTAGCTTAATCGCCATATATATTTTACTTCCTATATATACACACACATATATATACACATATCTATATCTATATCTATCTATCTATACACACATATATATATACATATATCTATATCTATCTATATATTTATATATATAAACACATATCTATATCTATATATAAATATCTTTATATATATATATATTTATATATATATATATATATATATATCAAGGAAGGACAAACCCACTAGTTCTTATGAGGACATTGAAAACTATGGCAATTTCGACTATTAAACGTGCCTCGCCACTTTATCCACTTTCATTTGCAATTTTATTTTATATTTTTCACTTTTCATTTGATATTTGTGTCCATTTACTGAACTCGTATTGTAATGTTTTTGCATATATGAAAAGCTTTTTTTATATAATGCAGTTTCAATTGATGATAGTGCCAGCAAATTCTTAGCTCGCTCTAATGGAAATTTTCTAATAGTTTACTATTGATAAAATGAACGCAGTCTGTGACATGCTGCGGATTAAGCAAAACTTTATATTTCTTTATTGTATCGTATCGAACAATAGGTTCTTATAAATTATAATTTACAATCACTAATTTTCCGACGCAATTAAATGTTAAGAATTGTACAGTGAACAGTTGAGAACAAATGTAAAATATTTAACAGTAGAGTTTAGTATTCAATTTGATTTAAAGCTTCTCTCGTGAGTTTCAGCTTAGTTTCATACTAAATTTATTTCAATATTCAAAATTACTCATTGTTATACTAAATATGCTTCTTACTCTTCAGGTAATATTTTATTCCTGCCAGTGTTACAAGAGTTTATTTAATAGAATAAATGCCTCCAATAAAACAGCTTTACAAAAATTAAAAAGGGCATAAATTGTTGTTTTATGAAGTAAGGGATCTTCGCAAGTAGAAATTGCCATGAAAATGAAGTTTAAAACATGACAGCAGCCGAGATGAAACTCACTGCACTAGTTTGTAGTGTAATTCAAATCTTGTTCGTAGCTGAATACTTAATGCTTCGCCAGAGCTATCGAGGGTAGTTTTCATCTGTCCTCATCACTATATAGGTTGGCTACCATGACTTAAGAGGGGCCCATCTACTCTTGAGAGAAGATGAGACGGCGCCAGTTTCCCAACCTAGTATTTTACCTCGCGTACATACAGCGACTCATCATCCGAAATGGTCACTCATCTGGTACTGGACAGGTTCAACTTTGCTTATTTTCGATGACCTGGCAAGATCCAGTGATCCAGTTTGTCGACGTGATTGTGCCGTATATAAAGGTAAAACAAAAATGACAAGGTAAAACGAAAAAAGTATTTCTAAAATAGAAAATTACAAAACCGTAAAATATCTCCAATTGCCAGGGAATGCAGATTATTTTTAAAGGAGCATACCTCTCACATAAGAAGCAAAGTTATTCAGGGTTTACTGCTATAACTTAGCGAAGATCCAAACAAAAACATATCAGCTCGACCAATGAGAAACGGATTATTAGGATCGGGATTTAAAGTATGACAAGCAAGGGAGAAACCATACTTGTCTCAGTCCAACAAAAACAAAGACTGGAATTCGCAAAAAAATAAATTAATTACTTAATTAAAATTTGATACCTGGAGATTGGGCTAAAATAATTTCTTCTGACGAAAGTAAAATTAAGAAAAGTTAACAGTTTTTTATTTCCTAAACTTAAAATGAACATTAGAAAATTTTATCTGAATACACACCCCAAATATCTATTCAAAATTGTAGCAAATTCTTATTTTTTTCATCAAATTTTTGGTACGCCTTGAGCGGTTTATGTTCGATGAAGGGGAAACGAGGCATTTCATCCTAATTGTGTGGTTCTAATTCCCAAATTTTGAGGAGGAAACGTAATGGATTGGGGTTGCAAGGCTTCTTTCGACTGTTGTATTCATGGGAAGACAGAATGAACTCCACAAGCTATACTAACATGCTGGACAAGGTTTACGAAGCCTCTTGGACAAAATATTTAATAATAACATTTTAATGGATGTAATCTTCCAACAAGACAATGCTCCGTGGCCTACGTCAAAATTTTAATATGTTAGTTTGAGAAAAACGAGATAACAGTGATAAAGTTATACATACATATATAAATACATATACATATATATATACATATATAAAATATATTTTAGTAAAATATGCATATATATACATATACATATATATACATATATATATGCATATATATACATATATATATATACACACACACACATATATATATATATATATATACATATATATATATATATATATATATATATATATATATATATGTATATATACCCAAACAAGACATATTGCAATTTGGGTGGGAATCGCAGTTTCTGAGGATCAGATTTACATGAGACTATAGTACTATAATGGGAGCAGAAGAATGGAGGGAAGCTATTAATGTTTGTTTGTTATTTTTCAGAATTATTTAAGAGTGGGATTTTTCTGCACATCGAATTAGTCGAGGTTTGTTTTATGAGGTTAGTATTAGTGCCATAAATTCCTCTGATTACATTCCATTAAAATGATGATGAAAAAAATCACATAGATACAAGATTGCGTCGATGGGAGGGTTGTTATGGTTTGGTTGATATTGCAGGACCTATTAAATTAAAGATCCTTTTGAGTAAGAGAATGCAATAGATGCACTTAATGTAGAATAAGTATTTTGACGATAGATCGATATGTACACGAGTTGCCTGGTAAGTGTGTGCTATTAGTGTGTTTCTTATGTAATATAGATTGTGATAACCGTCTTTTTTTGTAAGTATTTGTTTTTCTGAGTAAATTATTTTTTGAATAGATTATTTCTGCATTCGTTTCCCATAAATGCAAACATTTTCTTTTTACATATTTGTTTTGTGCAGATGTTTTGTGTGTAGAAAACTGTTTCGCGTTTATTAGTGGTCATTTCCATGGATAACTAAGCTGCAAGATTATCTGTGTCCTTTAATAAGATTGGCAATATAGCAGAATATGATGTTTTGCTATTTCTAACGTTTACAATGTACGTAGCAACTGAACGGGTTAATACAATAGATTCTTCCGGTTTTCTGCTTTTACATGGCAGGTTGTATCCACTGACAGATATATGTACTTCATCTAACAATTTATATTATCCTATTACACTAATTATCGAGTCGAGCAACGACGCTTCTATTTGCGCTTATCGCTTCTATTTTGTTGTGACTTATTTACTTTATACTAATGTTCCAATGCCAATCTTCTTCATCTCATAACTGCGCATAGTCAACGAACATAATTTTTCAACGTATTTTGAATTGTATTTCGTATTAGTGACGCCCTCGCACAATATAATTAAGCGTTGTCGGTCATTTCCAGCATACTGTGAAATAGCTTTTCGACTTGCAAATAAACGAATTCCATATCAATATCTCCTTCAGTGCGTCAGGTGGTTTATCACGCGCAACTTTGTCATTTAGTTTATTCGTTATATGACTGTTTCAAAAAAAAAATTTAGACGAAAAAAATACCAGATTCAAGAAAATCATATTCTGCTATATTGCCAATCTTATTAAAGGGCACTGATAATCTTGCAGCTTAGTTATCCATAGAAATGACCACTAATAAACATGAAACAGTTTCCTACACACAAAACATCTGCACAAAACAAATATGTAAAAAGAAAATTAAGTTGTCTGTATTTTGTGTTTATGGCTCATTTATAATCAGGTTTCTTTTTTATTATTAATACGTGCCTCTGTGTATGTTTGTTCAGCAATAATCGTCCGTCTATGTATGCATGTCTATGGATGTAGTCGTGTCTCCTCTAGTGTATGCATATATATTGCGATAAATACACTATAATTTTTATCTTGTTTCTTGGACTTTTCTGATTAATTCTGCTGTCACTACTCGATGATGAAAATGCCACCTGACGAAAACATCGATTCTTTATTCCTCTACAGGTGAACGGAGAGCGGACGAGCCATCGCAATGTCCACTACTCAAGTTTTCTTTTTGCGTTTTCTTCGTATTTTCGCGTCTCCTCAGACACGTCTCTCACATCCAAAATCGAAAGGCAGCCTGCTTATCCGCTTCGTCTAAAATTAAAAACTAGACTTCACTTGAATCCAAAACAAAAGATTTTTTTTCTTTCTTTTCCATGCATTGTTTTCTTTTACACTAACTGAATGATTCTTAAACAAATGAAAATATTTCGGTTCTGAATTTTTTAGATTAGGAACCTCCACTTGTCACAAATGACCCCAGCTACCGTGTTTGACATAGGTCAACCGTAACTCTTTGAGATCTTTTTGCACTAAAGAACCTGCGAAGCAACTCCCGGGGTATATTATATATCACGCCTATGTGCTTTATATGATAGTCAATCTATCAAACTTAAGTTTAAAATAGCATTTCAGATCGTCTGTCACACTTTAAATTGAAATGCAATTTACATTGATAAATAAACACATTCAAATAGAATTTATCTTAGATAAGTCTCTGGGTTACCAGCAGCGGGTATATGCAACTGACGAAGCTAGCTGCGTGATGTAAAAGCAGAGATAAAAAAAAAGGCACGCATGTTAAGTGAAGAAGGTATTCGAGGAATGTGCGAGACTTAGTTATTCGAGACCAGTTCGAGGCTTATAAGTATTCGGGACACCAGAGAGCGGAAATAGACGTGCCTTGCGAGGGACGGGAAAGACGCGTCCTAAAAATAACCGAACAAAAACGGCATATTGCTGTACGAGAAGACGTCTTAACAATAGATGACGCGTTATCCTAAAGTGAGTCGAATTATTTCCTTGTCTTTGTTTGCATGAGGCTGTCCACATACAACGTGTGGGTTCCGAGTGTTGATATGTAACGACTACGTTAAACGTCCGGTTACTTATATAACAGGTACGTTATGCCCGTCGATTAATGATGCCAACGTGGGAAATAGCATCATTGCTGGTTCGCATCACAAACCTTCTATCACCGCAAAATTACATTTCTCTCCCTGTTCTACCAGTACTTTAATGCAATATATCCTGATAAACTCACAGTACTTGTCACGCATCGACGTGAATACTTTCGATTAACCGGATCAGCAGCAAATTCCACCACTTTATTGTTGAGATCCTTAGATGCCAGAAAGCATCCGCTTCCTTCGAACTGCTATACTTTGGAATTCCCTCCCTTTTCCCTGAAACTCTACTAAGATTGAGGATTTTAAATGTAAAGTAAACAGATAGCTTACTACCCAACGTCCCACACAATTGTTTAGACATAAACTCTAAGTAATAAACTCTAAGTCCTTAAGTACAACTAGCAATACGCTTTGGGTTTGCTGGTAAGAATAACAACATATGTCTATCGGTCGGTTCGTCATACTTAATTTTGAAATAGCATTTGTGTTGATTTGTCTCACTGCAGTTACGTTTCGTTAAATGAACAAATAAAACAAATCGATTTCAGATACGTCAATTTTTTAGAATAGAATTTGTGAGCGGTTTCCTGTTTGTCGGTCACAATAAAATTTTTATAACATATTGATGCACCCGCTGATTTTATTTAATTATTTTTAAGCACCATTCATTAATTCCGTATGAATTAAAGAATTTGTGTTGATTACTTTTCCCTGATATCTTTCTAGTTAGAATTATTTCTGATATAATATTAGGCAATTATGCAATCATCATATGAAGTTTGTCAACATATCCAAATGAAATGGTTTCTATAATTAACTTGATTTAAACTTTTACCCCTCAGGTTGTCAGTTAGTTTAATTAGCGAACGTCATATCGTTGAGCTTGCTGATTTAATCGAATAAAAATTTGATACTTTCACCTTATTTAAAATAAATGATATCAGTCGGCTGATATTTAACTTAACGTTTAAGCTTAAAATGAAATTCATATTAGTTTGTCAGACCTGATTTACAAAAAGGCGGTTACTTTTGTCTGCGACGTTCATGTTTAAAATAATTCTAAAACGCAAAACGTGTAATAAACGTATTTTAGTTCTAAAATGTGGAATTACTTATGTTCTTCATTAGCTTTGTCACGATTAAAGCATGATAGTATTTGTTCCGGTCTGCCATACGTAATTGTAAACTAGGCTCTTTATATTACGTTCATTAACTTTTGAGAAGATGGCAAAGTATTCGTATCATTTTTAGAAATACTATACCCAATACGTAACTGGATCTGCGTGGAAGCTATTTTCTTCGAGGATATGAAGGTTAAAGACTCAGTGCGACCGACACTAAATAATAATTGAGAATGACTTATGACTTCTAAGCAGTACTGGATTATATAATGTGTACCGCTCGAATTTTCGTGAAAGTTTCCGAGTTCGACACAAACATATCCTACATGGACAAGATAAAAGAGAATGAGGTTAAAGGTCAAATCGACTGAAGTTTTGCGAAAATAACACACTGTAGACAATAGTCCGAAGAAACCAAATAATGCGTAGAATTTTCATCTGCATGTGATACCTGGACCATAAATGTAATCATTTTATATCTGTTACGCTTTTATTTGAAATAACATTCCAATTGCAAACGGTACAAGTTAACTGGACGCAAGTCATAACTACGCGTTCCGGCTGTTAAAGGACTAAATGTATTTATGTAGTTGGTTATGTACATAAACGAATCATAGAATATATTCAATGGCGCCCAAGTCAGAAAAAAATGATGTGTCTACACCGGGCGAAGCTCAACTGATTTCGCGATAAAATGCCCCCGGAAGAGTGAAATCCGTTTGTCGCACTGATAACTCAATTATCGAGGAGTAATAAACTTAAATGGACAGAAGAAGCGTCGAATTCGTGTAGAATTTAATAGTACGCGGGAGAATATGAGATAAAGTCACCTTGTACGCGTGAATATCTTTTTGTGTTGATGTACACTTGGTTGTTGAAATAATCAGTAGTTTACCGCTCCCATTTGTGAGATAGCTTTACATTTATCTATCGCAACGTAATTGCATGTACTTGCATGGCTGTAAATATGCATGAGGCGATGTTTTACTCGCATGGGTATTATTTTTATTTGTAAGTCGTTTTTTGTTATTGTTTTATCTTTAATTTTTTTTTTGGGGGGGGGTGCAGTGTGCGTTATAGAATGTGGCCTTTTAAACACAGTGGCAGTATATAGTATCAACCATATCAGGTTTAAATTATTTGCAATACATACTGCAAAATCATATAAAGTTCGGCAACAAATGGAATTAGATTTACATTGGAGCATTACGATTTATGCACGGGTTTTTATTTTTCGATTCATCTATTTGTTTCGTCTATCAAGAAAGAACGAAACTTTTAAATATGATTAGCAAAGCTTTTTATTTAACATTTATCCACATTTAATTTCCCACAATGCTGGTGTTAATTTCTGGTGACACAGGGGTCAACTAACGCTCCCCAAATCAAGGATTACTTTGTAACTGGGTTAGAATCTTCTGTCTAGTAGAAACTATTCTTCAATACTTTATGATTAAATAAGCATGAAACACCTGTTTCTGTAAGCATTAAAATAAATGTAAATATTTATTCATACAAATATAATATTTTTATAAAAGCTTCTCTAAGTAAATGTAGTTGAACTTCTTTAAGATAGTAATATTAAATAATATTAAAAAGGCTGGCAATACATACTGCAAAATTGTATAAAGTCCGGCAACGAATGGAATATGATTTATATTGGAGCATGACGATTTATGCACGGGTTTTTATTCTTCGGTTCATCTATTTGCTTCGTCCGTCCAAAAAAAAAAAAAAAAAAAAAAAAAACGAAACTTTTATAATATGATTTGCCAAGCTGTATATTTTACATTTATCGACATTTAATTTCTCACAATACCGGTGTTAATTTCTTGTGATCTGGAAAAAAATCAAGGATTACTTTGTAACTTGGTTCGAATCTTCCGACGAGCAGTAATTATTCGTCAATGCCTTATGAGTGTGTAAGAATTAAACACTCGTTTCTTACGTATAAAAATGTATCTAAATATTTATTCACAAAAATATTTATATTTTTATAAAAAGTAGTTGAGCATTCTTTAATATAATATTAAATAATATTAAAAATGCTGGCAAACTAAGCCTGGAATGCAGCAATCAAACTTTCTGTCGTATAATACGCTCTGATTGTTTACTGTTTATGATTGCTGATTTGGTTTTCATAAAAGTTAAATTGCTGCGTAAATTTAGTTTAACCTGGTGTTGAATACCGGCCTATATATGCAAGATTGGAACTGGCTTATATATGACGACCACACATAATTATCAATTCCTACGCTGACAATCGCTTAAGCATAGCACATTGGTGTGGGTACGTATTAAAATAGTTGTCAATATCTTAAAGTTCTTATCTCTCTTTCTCCCTCTCTCTCTTTCTTTCTCTCTCTCTCTCTCTCTCTCTCTCTCTCTCTATATATATATATATATATATATATATATATATATATATAAATACTTTTCATCCGGTCAAAATGGGCGCGTTTTTGGCAGTCTTCAATTTTTGAACTCCAATTTCTGAGGCTTTGTACTGAGATCAGCACCTGCTGATGTTCATTTACTTTCAATTATTAATCTCCAATACTCTGGGCTTCTTCTTTAAATATGGTTATTTTTATTTTAATGTTGAACTTTCCGAAATAACTGTTCTCCATGTTAATATGCTTATGCTTTTTTATGTTTTTCATCTCATGCAGTAACCAGAAAATACATGGAAATGTAAAATATTTAGCGTGAATATCTAATTATTTTGCAAGCAGTTCTTCCTCTGACTAAAAGAATAAGCATTCCTTGAAACTCTGCAGATTAAGTAGCACGTAGATATCAGCTTTGGAGAATTCTACCAAATAATATTTTTTTGTAAACTTATACTTCATAGATTTGTTCTCCTTATTATTCATTGTAAGCTGTACTATCATCAGTTAATGCATTGAGCTTTTTTATTTGGTTGGAACTAAGATATAAATAACTATATTTATGCTTGGTATTGGAATTTTCTGTTTCCTTGATTAGTAAATTCCATCCTGGAAGGTTTTCTTATATATATATATATATATATATATATATATATATATATATATATATATATATATATATATATAAGTAGGTTTTAGTTTGCTTGAAGCATTGTTGAAGAAAATTATAAGGTAAAATTAAAAGCCAAGAACAATGTGAGATTTTTTTTTATATAGAGTAAAATTAAATGAAAACAAAAGAAATAAATTTCTTTTTTTTTGTTGTTTGTTTTTTTCTTTTTCACACAAATTTTAACTCTAAACAACAGTAATTTTTTTCTGTTGTATTAAATGGTGTAATAAATCTCAATATATTTCAGACTTATTAGTCATTTTTCAAGAGAAGACAGCGGAAGAGTGTTCAAAATTAGAAAAGCAGCCGCAGGGTTTGCCACGTGATACCGCGAAATATATAACAAAAAATGACGTTAGGAGAACGTTAAAATAAATCAGTTGATGTTTGAAATACATGTTGCGTTTGTGAATCAAGGGAGATGAATATTCAAGCAAGGTTTTTTTTTAATTATTGTTTTTCTTATGGTTTAAACTTATATTATAAAAGCGGAGCTCGAGGATACGAAGTTGGCCTACGTTTCTTGAAGAAGCAAGAATGTTGATGTGAAAATCTGGTTCTGAATTAATGCAAGTGCGAATATGTTTATAGAACGACGAAGCAGTAGTGTTTAAGTGCTCTTTAATGCGGTGGTGAAGCAATCTGGTAGTGCTTCCGATGTAAGATGCAATGCATTTAGAGCATTGTAGGTCGTAAACAACGTGGTTCTTAAAGCATAAACCTGTGTGTGATATTGGGCAATTAGAGAGTGGACAAGGGGAAGGTGTATGCGATGGATGTTTTCGGTTGAGCTGTTGTCTTAAAGTAGATCCAGTGTGGATGAGTTGAATGTTGAGTCCCTCGCTGCGGATGGCTTTTCGGGTTGAAGATGAGAGTTTGTCACTGAGGAATGGTAGTTTTAGAAAACAATTGTTAGAGAAGGGTCGGGTGTTGCGTTTTTTCTTTTTAAGTGAGGATATGATCGTATTAGGGTAGCCGTTTAGTGAGAGGGTCTGTAGGAAATTGTTAGTGTGTGTATGTTTGTCGGAGATGTTAGTGCATTTGTCTTGTATGCGTGAGATTTCGGCATGTGCGTAGTTTAGTTTGTCCTTGAGAGGTAGTGCAGATTTGAAATGTACGAAGAGGCGTTTGCTGGCGGGTTTTCTGTAGAATTCAGTGCATATGGCACCATTTTTTTTTATTTGTATTTTAAAATCAAGTAGAGAAAGAGATTCAGAAGAGTCTGGGTGTTCTATAGTAAATTTTAAGTTTGGGTCGGCGTTATTGAATTTGTGGAAAATGTTAATAGCTTCTTCGCGGGAGTATGTGATAATTAAAATGTCATCGATATATCTAGTAAAAAGGAGATAAGAGTAGCAGATACTAAGGGTGTGTCTTTCGAGTTTGTCCATATAAGCAATGGCAAGAATACCGGATAGACTGGAGCCCATGGGTAGTCCAGATACTTGTTTGAACGTGTTTTGTATGAAAGTAAAGTAAGTGTTGTCTACTATAATACGGAGGAGTTGTAAGAGATCTCCTGGAGTAATTCCGAAGCATTGTGGGTTTTTAGATGCTATAATGTCTGCCATGAGATTGATGGCTGGATGTGCAGGAATGGAGGTGTATAAAGAAACGACGTCTAGGCTAAATGGGTATCTGTATAGTTTGAGTAGATGGTGTGGTAGATCGTTGAGTCTGTTAATTACTTGGTTGGAACTACTAACATGGGCTGGGAAGGTGGAGAGTAGAGGTTTAAGTAGGCGGGATATTAACCAAGAGATTTTATAAAGGGGACCGTTAACGCTTGAAACAATGGGTCTGATCTGTGTGTGTGCTATTTTTGTGGGTTTTAATAAGGTGATAAAAGGTAGGTAATTTGCTGTATTTAGTCTGTGTGTATTTTGGGAGATTTCTTTTAAAACAAATTTGAGACCATGTCTTGTTAATGTTGTTCTCAATACGAGCAGCAGTGATATTATGTGCTGGGGTGTAAAGATCGGTATTGGAAAGATGCTCTATAGCAAGGTTGTTATAAGATTCCTGTGATATAACGCAAAATTCTCTGCCCTTATCAGAGGGTAAGTAAACTAAATCTTTGTCTTTAAGGGATTTAAGGGTGAGGTATTGGTTCCTGGTAAGATTGGGGGTAATATGGTGTTGTTCGCGTTCAAGTATTCTGAGGATTTTATGCTTTAACCTTGAAAGTTTTAGATCTAGTGGAATATTATTAGGAGGTGGGTATAAAGGGTGATCAAGCTGAAAAACAGGAAAAGAGGTGTTGTGATTACCTGAGAGGTTGAGGGGTGTGTTGAACACTCTTCCGTTGTCTTCTCTTGAAAAAGGACTAATAAGTCTTAAATATATTGAGATTTATAACACCATTGAATACAACAGAAAAAAATTACTGTTGTTTAGAGTTAAAATTTGTGTGAAAAAGAAAAAACAAACAACAAAAAAAAAGAAATTTATTTCTTTTGTTTACATTTAATTTTACTCTATATAAAAAAAATCTCGCATTGTTCTTAGCTTTAAATTTTACCTTATAATATATATATATACATATATATATATAGATATATACATATATATATATATGTATAACTCATGGCTTTGATGGAGGAGGCTCTAAAACTTAATTATGACTATCTCCCGCATCAAGTAATACTCATACACTGTAGAATTTAGTTTATGTATGAAAAATGATAGGAAGAGATATAACATACGCGAAATATTTGGAATCAAGTTTTTCCTTGCAGTTATTTAAAATTGTAGCCGTAGCAGTAAGTTTTAGAAACCCCTTCATCAAGGTCAGAGGTTTGTGGTACATTAAGGGGTTTCATTAAAAGAGAGTCTTAGAGTGTCTTTGTTGTTGTGTCTTAGGGAGCGCTGTCTTATTACAAGTGATGTTGTTGTAAGAGTCAGATGGTGTAAGAGAGATTGTTCGTGTTATAAAGCGATTCATATATATTAAAAGTTCATTTTGAGAAGTGTTGATATGAGAAGCTCCTTGGGTGAGGAGACAGTTCTCAGACATTGTGTAGACATGAGATGTGTAGTCCACATTGTCGATATGAGATGTGTAGACATGTATGTAAGGACATTTTATAACACAGATATATAGACATATAATACAATTTTCACTTTACCTTTTTGATAGAATCACAACACAAAGACGACGTTTATAAAAACACATAATGGGTTTATTTCTTCTCACAACCGGCCGTGGTTTTCTCATCAAGAATTAAAAGCTTCACATATTAAGTTTCAAAGTGACCGTCTCGCTTCTAGACGTTCGAATTTCAAACTGCAGACTATCGTCTGTTGTTCTCAAACTCCCTCTGACTCTCCCCTGCTTCTTTCTCCTCAACTTTAAAGTTTTTCTATCTATATCTAGGACTTCCCATTTTCCCATGACGTCATACACATGTTAAAACATGTCTGTTCTTTCACGTGTTCTGGACATGCGTGTCCAAAACTTTTCCTTTTTTTACAAAAAGGAATTTTAACCTATACTCAGTAACCTATATTTCCAATATGTTAAAAACATGTTCATTAAATTATCTTGTAGCTGCATTCTTTCAATTGAATTTTCATAACAAAATTGACAGTGCATATTCTTTTATTGAAACTATTTTATCTCTAAACTGTTTTCCATTCCATTTTCTAATTCTCACACGTAATCTATTTCTAAACCTAAATTACGAGGTTCGAATTTCGTCTATTGCTATTTCATTTTCATTTTAACTAAATCTCTCTATTTTTATACTTACATGAAAAGGGAACAGCTCTTATCATGTAACATTTGGAGAAATATAAAATATCTTGTAATTCAAATGCAACACAAGAAAACGAATGACTGAAACATTTTATGCTGTAAAAAGTGCAAACACTACGCTCTGAATGATTGATTATTCACTTAATATGCGACCTTAACGGCCTATGTTACAATTTATAAATTAATATAATTAAACGTATAAATGTATGTTTACGAATGCATGAAAAGCACATTTAAAGTCGACTTACGCCTATCACGCTTGAAGTTTTCAGTTTGTACTTCTTGGAAAATGATTTTAGGGCTGAAAACCTTATCGGATTTGTTTCACTGGTAAGAGTACTATATATATAAAGTTTCATGTATGTAAACCAATAATTGACGGAGTAGTTTTGTAGAAACCGTCCTGTACACACACGCTCTTACATATTTAATTACTAGCATGGGTACTCGACGTTGCTCGGATGTTTGGAGTTGTGTCTTAAGTAATAAAAAAAAGTGGTAGTAAGCAGGCAGGCTCGAACCCAAATCGTGGAGGAGGAAAAGAACGTGAAAAACACCAGACGTCTTTTCTGTCGCATCCATCGGCGAACCGGAAGTGGCGAAAGCTTAAATGTAGGCTAGTCATTTGTAAAGAGGAGAATACTTTCGAAAATATACATAAAAAAGCGAGCCCCTCCCTGTAGAAAGGTGCCCAAATTAGGGCGAAGGAATTAATGTTTTTAGCCAATTCTTCGATATGTGTCGTCTGATGGGTCGGGGTTTCAAACGATAGTAACTTCCTGAAAATCCGTCGTCTCTGGCGAAAGTTTTGGCAGGCATACACACATGATGATTGCAACGTCTTGTCAGACGAGTGCCACTCCCTCAAACATTTAAAATCCATGAGCCCAAATGTCTGAGGGAGTATCTATACGAATATGATGTTACAGAGTCTTAGCTTTGTACGACAGCTAAGTCTCTCTCTCTCAGTTCAAAATGTTGAGATCCAGCAACAAGCAAGAGCAAGATAGCCAGCAACAAATTAAACTGCAGACCAGCTTAATGCGGATACATGTCTTCCGCTTTATGGTTTTTTAAATCAGAGATTTGCTTCTCCTAGAAAGGTTGCCTTCACCACGGCTTACGGGAGCCCTCTCTACCCCAATACACACACACACACATACACACACACACACAAATATACACGGTGCTAGTTGGCCGTTGACCCAGAAAAGAGTTCATTAGCCCTTTGGAAGGTCTTGTTTTTAATCCTTCAGGGAGACTAGCCGCCCTCCTCACCAAACAAGTCTGGTGGGGGAACGAGTTTAGTCGCCGGTGACCCGAGCATGAGGAAAGGTAGTACTGGGTTACATGGTACCAGTAGCATATGACATGACACATACGTACATACATACATACATTCATTCATACATACATACATTTAAACAGGCAGGTGAGATTTATATTATAGATGGATAACCACATATTAAACATAATATGACGGGAATGTTTGTCAAACAAAATATTAAGAACATCATATGAGTACAGAAATTAGAATATTTATGACTCATTCAGTCAAAGTATTCGTTAAAAATGAATATTCAGACGACTAATTGAAATGCATAGGCAAGCAAGGACCCGTTGAATTTCCTATGAGTCACAAAATAAAAAGCAAGCGTTTGTAATACTTCTCCCTCGTGTTAGAAGTTCAGTCTATAGTGCGGGTGATGCGAGGTATAAAATTGCGAATTACGTAAGACTTCTTCATGGTTGCCGGAACGATAACATGCTATCCTCCTGTATTAAATAAAGATCGCCGTTCGAAGTGCCCTGCAGATTCATGACAATCCATAGAAACTTTCACGAGTTCGACAAGTTACATCTGAAGAAAGTTTGGCAACTGTAAGGACCGAAATATTCTACGAATGAGACTCATTATTCAAATAATCCAAGTTATACACTTAGTAGGTAGTTCCGGAGTAACGTGCTCCACAGACAGAAAGCACTTTCAAAAATGTTGTGCCCATAAAAACTTTACGTTATACTATAGATCTGTGTCGTTAGGTTAGCACTGCTAGTTTTTTTTCTTGTTTCTTTTTTTTTTAAATGTCTTTGAAAGACGATTTTGAGAATGAGGCTCGGTCGTGCTCTATCTATGGTAATAACAAACGAGAGGAGGAAGTAGAAGATTAGTATAGGTATGAGATACGTTTGTAACAAAAAAAATCTTCAAATTTTCCAAAATAAATGTGTGCATGATGGAGTTTCTTCTTTTTCCAAATATATCTATTGGATAAGGTGATTCGCTCATTACCCGCCTTCTTCCAAGTAAGATTCGTGGCAGCGATCAATTTAGTAATGTAAGTAGTATCTTGGCTATTATTTGGCCAAAACAGCCGGTGGTCACTATTTAACATCGCAAAGACCATTAGGAGACGATAGCAGAGTAGATATCTATGGCAAATTGCCTACAGTAAAATGATAATTGTAGAAAAAAAAACGTGCAGCAAAGCACACCAATAGAAGAATTCAGCGTTAAAGAACGACTTCGGCAAAGAGTTTTCGTGTCAGTTTCCTTCGGGAATAATTGGAATCAAAAGTTTGAAAGTTGCTTAACATTTTTTCGTGTTCGTCGCTTTTACGCATCAAACAAATGTAAATGGTGATTCACAAAAATTGTAAGTGAAATAAAGCAGTTCATACTAGTGGAAGCGCATAGTGTGGTTCGTATAAATGTATATCTGCGCATGCATAGAAAATTCACGTTAAGTCGACTTACTACTGTTAAATCGTACAATGTTTACTTATTTATAACTTACTATCGTGGACTAAAAACCAAATCGAATTTGTTACACGAGTTTGCGTACTCTATAGATCAAGTTTCAAGTAATTAGAGGATGAAAGGAAAAATTGTCTCCATGGAAATTAGACGATTCTTTTAACGTTTAATTGCTCCAGACCATCTACTAGTTAGCAAGTTTTGTATAAATCCCAATAGCGATAGGAGCCTTCTATTATGTCTAAAAGTGACACAATGTTCAACGTGCGAGATCGGAAATTCGCCCTTGTACAACTCATGCTTTCTACCGATCCAATCTATGAAAGGGGGGCCATTGCCAGCACCCTCGAAATGCAAATCCGGAGGGTTCAACGCTTGAGAGCACAGCTCAACAAAGTTTCCGGTCATCGTCATGGTCTTTTGTGTGGTTTTAAGTGAGGGCCAAATCATGCCACCTTACACCTTTGAAGTCGGCGTGAAAGGTAAAACTAACGTGTTACAAGATTTGCTGAAGAGTGCGGTGATCCAATGGTGCAATTAAATGGCAGACGTTGGGTGTGGCAGAAGAATTCGGAATCGACCCGCTAGTCCAAAGAAACCCAGGCATGGCTTCAAAATGAGTGCTACCTCTTTATACACTTTTTTACTTGTACTTTCCTCGCCCCTTTGGAACCTGCTAAACAATTTCGCTTAGTCATACGTCGAGAACATGAGCAACATACCCAAAGCAAGTCTGATTGCCGCCATTCGCCGGGAATTCGCCGAGTAATCGTCGAACTCCCACCGGCGTTTGTGGAAAAGGTATACTGTCAATTCTCGACCTGCATCGAGACGGTGATGGAGTTTGAAAGCGACTACATGAAATAGATATCAGCTATACAACATAATAGAGTTACATTTTTTTTTAATTTTTTTTTTACATTTTCACCCCAAACAAGGCACATTGCCACTTTGGTGTAGGGGGCTACTATCAGGGGAAACATCTACTGGGGTACTATGTAGGGATTAGGGCAGCGAGATGTTGGTTCACGTTGCACTTGAACTTATGCATGTCAGTACAGTTGGGGAAGCAGTGACCTGGAATGGAATTCCAAAGTCTAGCAGTTCTGGGGAAGAAACTACTGGAGTAGAAAGATCTTTTACATCTAGGGATCTCTACAGTGTGGGGGTGGGATTTTGCAGCTTGTCGGGTCTGTCGAGGGTGTTCACGTCGTGGGGGCACAAGTGCTTGCAGTTCTTCAGAGCATTCACCATTATAATACTTGTAGAACAGGCAGAGGGATGCAACGTTTCGACGATGGGACAGAGGCTTAAGTTTTGATGCCAGTTTAGGGCCTATCAGATTTGCGACTCTCTTTTGAACCCTGTCAAGTGGCGAGAGACTAGTAGCCGATGCGCCGGCCCTAATATGACAGCAATACTCCATACATGGGCGAATAGTGGCCTTATAGAGGTACAGGATACTTTCGGGTGTTAAAAGTTTTCTAGCACGGTAGAGAGAGCCCACCTTCCTTGCAGCGGTCCTGGCAATGTCCTCGATGTAACTGTTCCAACTCATGTTTCCCGTGAACGTTAGGCCAAGGAGCTTGAGAGACGTACTCTCAGATAGAGTCGTTGGCCATTGCTATAGGTGGTAGAGAAGGTTTCTTGTAATTATTGAATGAAACCAGTTTTGTCTTCGTGGCATTGAACGTTACCATCCATTTTTGTCCTCATTCCACTACTGATTGGAGGTCATCCTCTAGTGTTTCTGCCATTACTTTAGATATTTGTTCGTTTGTTTTCCTGTCGTGCCTGCTATAGAGTGTGGTGTCATCAGCATATATCCCCATCTCAGAGGCAATCTTGTCGGGGAGGTCATTTATGAATATCAGGAACAGCAGAGGTACAAGGATAGATCCTTGGGGCACTCCCGCATTTATATCATATTGTTTAGATGTACGACCGTCGAGGACAACCTGGATTTTTCTCTTATCTAAGAAGGATTTAATTACGTTAAGTATTCTACCAGTGATACCGTAAGATCTAATCTTCCTGAGGAGACCCGCATGCCATACCCTGTCAAAAGCCTTAGATATATCTAGAGCTACCGCTCTGCCCTCTCCCGCTTTGTCCAGTGAATGGTATATGCGTTCAGAGATTACAGTGAGGATGTCTGCCGTGCAACGGGCTTGTCTAAATCCATATTGATGGTCGGTCAGAAGTTTAGCATCTGTAAGGTGCTGGACTAGAGCATGGTTAATTAAGGTCTCAAATATTTTGGCAAAAAGTGGGAGGAGGCTAATAGGGCGATAATTTAATGGGTCAGTTCTGAAACGATTTTTTTAATAAAAGGGTTAAAATAAAGCCGTAGTGTTCTTTTCTTTATGGGGGGCACTTTTTATCGTTTCACTCTGTATAGTAAAAGTTGACCGAGTAGTTTTGTAGTAACAATTCTGCACAAACGTACATAAAGTAAAGGTCACTTTTATATTTCTATGTATAGATTGATTAAGAAACCATATATTAAACACGAGGCTACCTCGAAGATAAAGATTAATAAGATGGGGATCATTGTCTAACAAATATACATCATAAGTGTACAAATATAGTCTATTGGCAATAAGTGTTTTTTGAGTGGACATTTTTTTTTACATGGAGGTCACTACTTATCAAGTTCCGGAAGCCACTCGGGGATAAGGGTTATTGCGTGTACAGTAATCAATGGGAGAGTGTCATAGTAATCGTTAGTATTGGAGGTTTGATAAAGTGTCTTACTTAAGGGGGTGATTCATCAGGAATTTGTTTATGTTGGACTTGAAGACATCCAAGGTGTAGTCAGGTGGGAAACAGGCAAACGGAACAAAGTTCCACGGGCGTGCAGTTCTAAGAAAGGAGCTTTGTTCATGGAATCTACGTTTTGCTTTAGGCACAGATAAAGAGTGGGGAAAATTACTGACAGTGGTTTCGGCTAGAGGGGTGTTTTTCATGAAAGATTGGCGAGAGGAGACAAGAGAGCGGAGCTCGGACGAGCATTTGCTATGGAAATAAGGATAAAACAAGGACAGGCTCGCAACGTCTATTCTGTGGGATAGAGGCTACAGGGAAGAGAAAATGGCATCCCCACTAAGCCACGAAGTATATTTTGTATTATGTCAAGGCAGAATAGACTGTTTTTAGCAGCTCCAGCCCAAATGTGGCCGCAGTACTCCATCCTTGGACGTACTTGGCTTTTATACAGATAGAGAATTGCATCAGTAGTGAGATATCTTTTGGAGCGGTAGTAGGATGCTACCATTTTTCCCAGATTTGATATACGTGTTCCATTTCAGATCAGGAGTAAATGTCAAACAGAGAAGCTTGTCAAAACGTGGAGCCCCTCCAAGACGAGATCCATCCATTTCAATTGATGCCAGATGGGGATCAGAGCGTTGATGATGTAAAGAGAAGTTTGGTTTTGGATGCATTAAAAGTGGCACGCCACCTCTTTCCCCACTGTACCACGCGTTCAAGATCAGAGGAGAGAGAATCAGAGAGAACTTTGTCATTTACGGCCTTTGATGTGTTGCCATAGATGTTCGTGTCATCGGCATAGCTATCAACGAATAATTTAAGTATGTGTTTTGGGAAACCATTGATGTAGATTAGGAAGAGAGTTGGGTCCAGGATGTACCCCTGAGGGACTCCAGCATTAATACTGTGGGCCTCTAATTTCTGCCCATCAATTACTATTCTTATGAGCCTATCAGAGAGGAATGATTTAATAATTGAGAAAACATTTCCCGTTATACCGTAGACATATGCTGTTAGTCAAAAGGTTTCTGTAAAAAAGTATCTTATGTGAAAAATTCTGGCCTTGAACAAAAGTTATTAATAACGATGACCGAAGTAGACAGAAGAAGGTGAGTTCTCACTGTACTAGAAAATTACTCACACCACAAAGCATTCTATATGTCTATAAATAGAAAATTAATACATGTATCGTGTATTCTTTCCATTTCTGAGCCGGGGCATCTACCACTAGCCCCTTACGTTTAGACATGTTAAAATGTGTCTCAAACTTAATAGTTCCTGCAATATTGGACAAGCTCTAACCTCTAGCTCATCGCTGCAATGTCGTATCCTTCTTAAAATTTTACAATTGGTTAATGGAGTGTTATCTGCTCAACTCATAGCGTATTTGTTTGATCGACGTCCATACTCACGAATAACCCGACAAACAGCAAAATTACACCTCCTTTCTGAGGTCAGTAGATGTCGGAAAGCCTTCTACTTTCATATTTTTTTCTTCCCCTCGGACTGCTAGACTTTTGGATTTTCTCCGTGTTTCCTTGATCGTACTAAGCAACAGAAGTGTACATGTAATTGAACAGACATATCGCTAACCAACGTTTGTAAGACACGATCAAAAAGAAGTAGTTCCTTATGTACAAAGTTACAATGTTCTTTGTTTCGGGTGGAAAAAAGAGGAAAATAATACAATTATGTACAATCAAATTAATTTAAAATATAGTATGTTAAACAATTGCACATTTTCTATTATTTTTTTTCTCCGAATATTATTTGTAATAAAGACTTTTCATTTAAAGATATGACATTTGTAGTACGAGTGAACGTCTGTTTGCAGTCGTAACAAAAACATAATTTTATAGAATTCTTCTTTTTGTTTAGTTTTGTATTTTTATACATTTTATAAACATAAGGAGTTGAGTTTGTGCGTAAATCATACGTCGTCGAGGATTATGGTGTATTACTCCTGTAAATATGTTAGTTAAAACTGAGAAAATCCGGTAAGAATCCTCGAAGAACGCAAGTTATCAATTGTGTTAGCTGGGAAGTGACGCTGCTTAATGAATAGCGACATGAGCGGATGTCGGAGAGTGTTAATATATTCGATTCCATGACACGACTTATATAACGGATGTTTGCAAGCTACACGTTTTCACTTGTATCTGCAGTTTATTTTATATTTACAAGACGTGATGTTAATAACAGGATCGAACTCGTATTGCATTCTATTATAACTATTTAAACGAATAAACGTGTATATGTTTAATACTTTTTAAGTCTATACTATATTCTCAACAATCTTATTTAACATTTTCAACACTTTACAATAATTAGTTTGTAATCATAGACCGGAAATTGAAAACAGACATCAAATCTGTTTCGAAAATGCCCATATGATACGGTGGATCAATCTATCATTTCAAAATTTCACCAAACTTTGGCACGGTTGACTACCTGTATAAGAGTCAAATAAGTTTAATGATGAGGGCTATTACAATTAAATACAGACCACGCATATCTGCTCTGATAAAGAAAATAAACTTCGAAATCTAGTTGGGCATAGTCGACAATCTTATTTCCAGTCGATATTTCTGAGGAGAGCCTTTGCTTCTTTTTCGCTACGTTGTATACTTATTTTTTGAACTTTTACGAATAAATATTATTTTGTTATAGTGTTTGTATATTTTTTTAGGCAAGGATTGTAATTATTTTTTGTATTATTTGGATTTTTTGGACTATTGTTCTCATTTTGGTTGTTTTTTTCCCGCACTTTTTCTGCCGATTAAACCTCTGATCGTCCTCAAGTGCATTCAAATGAGATACTATGGGTGAATAGTGAAAAAGTTGTTTTTTTCTGTTTTCCAACGGATATAGCGGTTAGAAATTGAAAACGCAAATATCGCCAAGTTTATTTGTGTTTTTTAATAAATCCGGGTCCATTCCGTTGTTTGTATAATTTTTTGAGATGAGGATTAATAATTATTTCCAACCAACGAACCAAGATGAGAATAATAGTCAAAATAATCCAAATAATACTAAAAAAATAATTATCAATCCTCGTCTCAAGAATAGACAAACATCATATAAAAAAGAAATGGATCCAGATTTATTTAAAAGAGAAAACAACAGTAGAATTTGCGACATTTGTGTTCTGAACTTTTAATGTGCTATGTTGTTTGGGAGAGCAAAAAAAAACAAAAAAAAAAAACAAAGACAAAAACATTTTTTAATCATTCACCAATAACATACCGTGTGAATGCTCATGAAGATGGTCGGAAGTTACATTGGATTAAACGTTGACAAAAAAAAACAACTGAGATAATATCCAAATAATACAAAAAATACATATTATTTTATATAGCATGTGGGCTATTAAGCACAATACTAACTTAATTTATGAAGCTTTTAACCGGACATTTTTAGTCATTGGCGAATAGCAATAGGCGTAGAAATATTCCAAAATAAAATAAGATAGTATTATTATTAGTAGTAGTAGAGGTGTTATGATTATTATTATTATTATTATTATTATTATTATTATTATTATTATTTATTATTATTATCAGTAGTAGTAGTAGTAGTAGTATGATTATTATTAGTAGTGGTATGATGATTATTATTATCATTTTATTATTAGTAGTAGTAGTATTATTTTATTATCAATAGTATTATTATAATTAATTTTATTATTATTATTATTGTTATTATTGTTAGGATTATTCTATCATTTATATCATCATTATTATTGTTTTTATTATAACTATTATTTTATTTTTATCATTATTATTATTATTTTATTATTTTATCATTATTATTATTATTTTCCTCATTTTTATAATTATTATTTCATCATTATTATTATCATTATCCTTCTTCTTCTTCTTCTTCTTCTTATTATTATTATTATTATTATTATTATTATTATTATTATTATTATTATTATTATTATTATTCGCTCACTGGTTCTCATGGAAGATTGCTCACTGACAAGAAATTATACCCATATTTCCAGTGCTACTGCAGGTTCTCATACACTCTGCAAGTGTATGCGCATCATCGCAACAGCCACTTACCACCTGTTTATCGCCAAGCATAGCGATTAGATTTCACATGGATTTGGGTGGTAATAACTAGGGCTATGACAACAGGATATTATTTTCATTGTTTTGACTCTCGAGTATATATCCGACACAACAAGACATAGGCAATCAATCGATAACCACAGCAGTCTATAAAAAACATATAAGATATTAAAAGATATATACTCAAGAATAAAAACAATGCAAAGAATATGCTGTTGTCACATCCCTAGGAGTAACCCTCCAAAACTTCCCTAGCTCTCTCCACACTAATTCCTTGAAGAACTGCTTTTTCTATCCACAACTATTCTCGACTACTTAGTGGCATACTGTCATAGTTAGATTACTGTTTTTGAGGGGGATTTAGGGGAATAGTTTATTTACACTTGTCTGGTTTCAGTTTTCTAATTTCGATATGACATTCATCTACCGTGTTTGTTTTTCTTCTGTTGCAGTTTCATATGACCGATTAGCGTTTGACGTTGGTTGATTAGTTTCCGTATTAGACGACTTTACTTGGAAATTCAGTCGTTTTCATTATTATTATTATTATTATTATTATTATTATTATTATTATTATTATTATCATTATTATTATTATTATTATTATTATTATTATTATTATTATTATTATTATTATTATTATACTCCCTAGGAGTAGTCACAAAACCGTTTATCAAATATATCTCTGGGAGAACAATTCGTTGTATTCTCTGGAATCTGAGTGAAAGCAAGTCTCCTCAACGTAGTGTTTACCTTTTTCAATAGACTTTGCAGATAAATTGGGTTATCGCAAGAACCGATTACTATTGATTTCTCATTGGCAGCGATCATTGAATTATACTTGAATTTGTGGTATTGGGATTATTATTATTATTATTATTATTATTATTATTATTATTGTTATTATTATAGTTATTATTATTGTTTTTGTTGCTGATGGTGTCGTCGATTTTGTGTATACTATTACTACTCGTTTGCAGTTCTCACATCGCGCATGATCAGAAGTTCTTAGCGACGGCAATCTATTATATTTCCTGGAGTTTGGATGACGACGTGTTTCCCCAGATATACACTGGCTTCCAATCATTTCGTTAGCCGTTGCAAATAAATTTGCTTTATCGCAACAGCCGTTTATTGTTCATTCCTGTTGGCACCGACCATCGGCATTCACTGGGATTTGGATGGCCCATCTTTTAAATGTGTTGCGATTTCCATGTGACGAATTAGATTTTGTAGCTAATTTTGATTAGTTTTTGCATCGGACGGTTTTAATTAGGATTTCCACCGTACTCCTAATTATTATAACAAGGTGTATAATTTCATTTTAAGTCTCCCCAAGTTCCAGGCCGCTTCTTATTCATCCACTGGAAATCTGGTTATTGCTTTCTCTGCTAGGTAATTTAGTTTGACCATTATTTTTTCATTATTATTATTATTATTATTATTATTATTATTATTATTTATTTATTTATTTATTTATTTATTTTATTATTATTTAATTTATTTTATTATTATTGCTGTGCTGCTACTTCTAGTTTTCCCTTTATTCGTTTTGAGAATGTAATTCGGAACAAGAGATTTATAGGATTTCATTTGCTAAAGTAACAGGATTTCAAGGTTGCCAATATGAATTTTCAGCGGACAGTTTTCATCTCGGCTTCTCAATTGAAACAAGAAGACCGGAAGCGAAAGACTAAAATAAAAACACTTAGAATAGAATAAATGTTGAAAAAAACGAACGCTTCATATAAACTGGAGAGAAAAAAATCAGAAGGAATTGGCTCGTTGTAAAAGTGATGTAACATTGATCATCGATAAATTTAAACATACTAAAGTGTGTTCAAATTTCCCTCAGGGATTAAATAATGTTGGAGGAATTAACATACAATTATCCACGTTCACATGTCACATAGAAGGTACTTTTATAGATAATATTCCACTTCCTAATGTATAATACGACATATCTTTAATAAGTCTTCAGACTTTCCTTGTACAGGCATTTAAAATTGTTGACGTCTTTTGAAATTCAGTATGTTATTTCTGTACATCTCATGTGGTTGCTTATAATTGAGGTTCAAATGAACAGCTAAAGCACGAACTAGAATACACCCGGCTTAAGTCTGATTTTAACAACTGGTGAATTTCAAAAAATGTAATCTGGACGTAAGGACACTTTATAAGAACGATATGCAATAGGATTCTGTCGTAAACTTGGAAAAATCTCACATAAACTTATGTAGTGCTTCAGACTGCTTGGGAACCATGTTGAATAAATTGAACATCAGTTCTTGATTGGTACAAGAGATTCAAATGAGATAGGGATTGTGTAAAGGATCATAATAGGTGTACGAGAAGTAAAATCAGAACGGTTGATTGGTCAAATAAAGAATTACATGGATAAGGAACATCGTGTGTTTTTTATACACAATACGTGCACAGTTTCATGTAAGTGTGGGAAATGTACACACAATTATTCGCGAGGAAAAGGAGTGGAAGAGTTTCGCGAAGTTTATCCCAAGGGTACAGACTACAACTCCATCCTTGTCCAAGATTATTTTACTAAGATGGGCATCCAGACTATTCTTCAAACTTCTAATAATCAACACGTTGTTCCCTGATACTTTTGAATATTTCCTAAGCACAACGAAAAAATTAGAGGTTGTCGTTGTTAGATAATTTAGGGGATAAAAGGGGCTGTGACAAGAGGAACTGACACCCTCACACAAAAGGACTTCCCTGTGACCTTCCAGAACTAACTGTACATGTACAAGTGCATTGCAAACGGAGGAGATTATTTCGAAGGGGATGAGTGTATCGTGTATGTACTATCAATAACATTGCCTATACGAATAAAGGCTGGAACCTTATTTAAGGCAGCTTGTATATATTCGGTTACCATAAATTGCATAAGTACGTCAGTATTTCAGAACTTTGTTTCTTTTATAAAGAATTTACAATTTATAGTCTCTCTAAAATCACTTTAAAAATGCAACATATTTAAATTAATAAAATATATCATAAATAAAAATTCCGAGCAACTTTTATGCTATGATAAAAAATATAGAACTAGAAAGATATTATTAGACAGTTTTTTATCTCATGATCAAATTTTAGGCAACGATTTATATGAAGGAATATATGACAAAACTATTACCCACCCTATATAATAGATTATTGTAATATGTATCATTAACATTATAAGAAAATGTAATTCCCGTCGCAAATATATTTGATCCGATTATATTCATGAAAATACAAGTTATATATCTATTATTTAAATAGCTTTTCATTGTATAATATACATAGCGCATACAGTTATATACAAATACCGAGTCGTGAGGTAAATAATATCAGGATATGGAAAAAAAGAAGACGATAAAGGAGAGAAAACGTTTAAAAAGACGATCAAGTGAGAGACATCACAGCCGTAACGAGAAGTCACACGTAGTGGGAGAATGAGGACATAGGTGTTGTTGTACAACAAAAGATAAAAACAAGATGAAGTTATTTTTTTTATTATTTGTCTACCTTGCGTTTGAGGCTACACTGTATTGTGCAACGTTACAAGTAATATTGTAAGATTTTCTAGAGGTATCCTGCTGTAGAAATAGATAGCAATCTCAGTTCATGTGCACAAAGAAGATATTTTATTTTACGTAAAAACAAATAACTTTGATTTTTATCATTTTCAACTATAACATGTGTATCTATGTATACGGCATAATCGCGTTGACACACCGGTTCTTGACAGATCACCGAAGTTAAGCAACGTTGGGGCTTGCTAGTATCAGATGGGTACCATTTGGGAATTCTAGGTTCGGTATGTGTTCTCCGCTTATCTCGGCATTTTTTTCCAGTCGTCCTGAAATAGACTTCGCTTGCGACTGGTATTTATCAATGTCGACTCAGGAGAGGTGTGGTTGCAGATTGCGCACCTCCTGCCACAAAAATTCCACGTGTGGGTACCCCTTCGTGAATGTCCATAGTCTGTCAAAGACTGGAGGAAGAAGGGGCCCATGTGTATCTATAGGTTCTACAAACAGACTTATATTTTTATTAATCATCATTATTAATAGATCAGATTAATTACGAATATTTGTTAGAGCATTGTGATTTTAATGTACAAGCATTATGAAGTCAAACATACTTTTAGTTTAACCTTCGTTTTTCTTGAACAAAAGATCATCATATTTGTATATATATATATATATATATATATATATATATATATATATATATATATATATATATATATATATATATATGTTACATGGAAAAATTCCAGCGTGAAAACTAATATGGTAAAGATTTAACATGGAAAATTGAACGGACTAGTTGTAAAAACTGGAAAAGAAAAAGACAAGATTTTGTAATAAAAATATAATAAATGGATAACTAAAATATTAAAGCATTAGGGTTTAAAAAACACATTCACATTAACATTATACATAAATTCTTCATGCTGCAAAAGTGTAAATTAAAACGTTATTATATTTTTTATAAGGATATCTTCTGTTTTTCTTTTTGCAGTTTTAACAACTAATATTGTTTACTTTTCTTAACTTTACTTTAACTATATTAATTTTTATGCTAGCATTGTTCCATGAAATCCGTTGTTTTTCTAAACTTTGCTTTAAAATAATATTTTCCTATCTTAAATATACTACGCATTGTCAATAATGCATAAAAAGGTAAGAGGGGCGTGCAATAAGCAATGCCCCTGACCCACTTCCCATAGCAGTAGAGCAACGAAACTTGGCACACTTATTAGGCTTTCTCTACATAGTAACTACCCAGAGTTATGTATTTCTCCATCGTTAGATGCAGCTCGGGAGACCGTTTTTGTAGAACACCCCAGGTTGGCGCTTCAACCATGACGTGACTTCAGAAATCAAGGCTGCATCATCTGGGAACGCTTTCCTTTCAAAAAAAAACTACATGACTGGGAACAGGTAAAAGTCAGAGGGTGCAAGGTTAGGAGACTAGGGAGGATGGATTAGAATTGCATAACTACGCGCCCATGCTTCTGATCTGTCGACATGCGAGTTGTAGACCGGAGCGGTGTCCTGCAGGAGGAGGGTACCTTTGCTGATCTTGCCCCGCCTCTTGATTTTGATAACTTCCCTTAATTTCCTCAAAAGTGAAGCATAGTAGGCTCCTGTAATTGTGGTACCCTTTGGCAGGAAATTTGCCATCACTACTCCGTCCTGGTACCAGAAGACTGTGAACATGACCTTGCCAGCGGATTCTTGCACCGTTGCCTCCTTTGGAGGTGGTGAGTCCAAGTGCTTCAATTGCATTGACTGGGTTTTGGTCTCTGGATCATAGTGATGGACCCAGGTTTCATCATGCGTAATCAGTCTTTTGAAAAACTTGGACTCATCTTCTTGGCACATCTCCAAATTCATCCCCGAGCACTTGACGCGTTGTAGCTTCTTGAATGGTATGAGCAACCTGGGAATACATCTGGCAGACACCTTATGCATATGCAAATGGTCATGGATGGTAGTTTCCACAGCCCCAGTAATAATCGACATCTTGGGCTATTTGCCGATTATTAATGAGCCGATTTTCCAAAATGGCAGGCTCAACTTGATGAACAGGAGGCTCATTAATGGCAGAAGGGAGCGACCAGACCTGGAAGCTGTTTCCACAGACTTCCGGTCATGTTTGAATTAATGTGGCCAATGTGGCCAGCGTTTTACAATGTCGTATGATGGGGCATTATTATCATAAGTTTTCTTCATTTCATCAAAAGACTCCTGCGGTGTGCATCCTTTCAAATACAAAAAACAGATCACTGCTCGACATTCAACAGGCTCTATTTCACACCCGACTCAGTTCAAACACCTGTAAAACAGAAACCACAATTAGTTCAGAGCTGTAATTTGTTACATAACCCGTAGATATATATATATCATTTTACCTGCAAAATTTCAGCTAGATCAGATAACTGAAAGTGGGTCAGCGGCATTACTTATTGCACACCCTTCGTATTACATATTCTTAAATTTACTAAATAAAAATAATAAACGACGTGATTAATTAAATAAAAAGAAAGAAGGATTAAAAATGAGAGAAACAGAATTAACGGGCGACTTCGTAAGCGAAATATCATCGGCCATAGCACGGCAAGGGTAATGCTTTTGTTAACTCTTTCTATATAACCCAAATAAGATGGTATACGAGCCACAGCCCCGTTGTGATTTATGAAATTGTTAACGACGTAAAATTTTCTTAGGTAACCGACAGCCAATCAGAAGACATCGTCTCCTAAAAATCGATGTTGAAAAAGTTGCTATAGTAACCAACAATAAATCAGAAGAAACGCTCTCAAATTTTTTTTAACTTTTGAAGACCAGTGATTTCTATATAACTTTTGTTTTAATGAATGGAAATTAAACATTTTTATTTCAGAATAGAGCTAAAGGGGGTTACCTATGAACTATAATAATCATAAAACTTTAAAACGGTTATAAATGGGTAAGACTAGCAATTATCCGAATATTCAAACACTACCTTGTTTGAACACCCCCACACACACATATATATATATATATATATATATATATATATATATATATATATATATATATATATATATATAGTGGAGATGGTAATTAATAAAAACTGAATTAGGTGCTCAATACTGTAAAAGTCTGAGGACGCTACAGACGGCCAAAAACGGCCGTGTAGCCGAAACAATAATGTAACTTAACAGCAAGATACGGTAATAAAAATAAAACATATATATATATATGTAGATATATATATATGTATATATATATATATATATATATATATATATATATACATATATATATAATGTTTTAATATATATCAATGTGAATATAGGTATCTTTATTTATTTTCTACCTACTATTTATACCAATACCTCAATTTATAAAGATCCATGTAAATACACATCATATAACAATTAATTGGCAAGTCTCAATATTTCAAATTTTAAGTTGTTGACTATCGAAACATTTATTCTTTCAACTATGATTGACATGCACAATTCTTGACATCACTTGTTTGATAACGCTAAATCATTCTTTTAAATATTATATCGATCCATGAATGTAATTTTCTTTATCAATGTAAAAAGAGCGTAAATGCATGTGTATAATCAGAAAATCCGAATATAGTGCGGTAAATTACATTGTTTTACTTTTATTACGAAATTTGGAGTTTTCAAATAAGGTCACCAGATTTAAACTCGCGCATCCACTTTCTATAGACATTAATAGAAAATGTTTTATTTAAGATTTTAGTAATTTAATATTCATATTTTTTCTTTTAGATATATTTATTTATATAATAATGATGACTGTAAAATCTCCAACATGTATTTATATATACATGAAAAATGTATGTAATAAATGTATTTATGTGTATATATATATTTATATTCATATATCTTATATATGTATATATATACATATATATTTATAGCAATACATATCTTATATATATCAATATAAACATACATCAATTCATATCTTATATAGATATACATATCGTATGTATATATCAATACATATACATGCATTAATACATATTTAATATATATATATATATCATTACATATCTTATATACATATTAATACATATCTTATATATATGCATAAATAATTTATATATATATACATACATATGTATATATACATATATATATACATACGTAGATATCTTATATATATACGTACGTAGATATCTTATATACATATATACATACATATCTTATATATATGCATACATATATACATATATATGCATAAATATATGCATATATATGTTCATATATATACACATATATATATATATATATATATATACATATACACTCACACACACGCACATATATATATATATATATATATATATATATATATATATATATATATATATTAAGTTATAAAATATATATGGCGATTAAGCTACACTGAATATTCCGGGTTTCATGGACTCTAGAATTCTTCAGGCTTATACGTGGATGAAATGGGGAATATTCAGTGTAGCTTAATCGCCATATATAATTTATAACTTATCAACTAGCTCTACCTACGTATTGAGCACTCTTGAAGTAAATACTTAAAGTTTACGCATGAATTTATACTTTCGTATATTAATTTATGTGAGTAAATGAAGTAGTTTATTTATTTTAAACGAAAGTATTTTGTTCGACTGGCAGTGTTCTCACACATATTTTGTATCGTAGTTTCTAAGATAAGTATCAATAATCGATAATGGAAATAATCTGAAACTTTGACTGACGTAAACCCTTTATATATATGATAACATAAAAAAACTGCATTGGAGGAGGCGTATTACCGCACAAGCTAAAATACACGACATAAAAGGAAACAGTAGGTTCTCTGAGATGAAACTAAGACGTTCGAATTCAATTTTTTTTTATAGCACAATTTTACCATGACACTTACATTCATTTTGAACTTACATTCAAACCATCATATAAAAATGTAGACTACCATGCATTGTAGACTAGGGAGGCATTTGAAGCTTCCCCCCAGGGCAGATACATGAGTTTCTAACTATAGAAATCAATTATCCGATTTCATTTAAAAATGGGGGATTTCACCGATTTTGATGACAATAAAAATACGGAAGTGTGAGGCAAAAGGTCGAGTTTCTATGATCGTAATAAAAATTATATCAAATTATCTAAAAATATGGTGAGCGTAAATTACAAAGAATATATATTTAAATATTACACTGGCAAACACATTTTCTCTGGCAAAGGTTTCTAAGGTGATTAAAACTAATTAGGGTGTGCCGATTCATAAAACCATATACATAATTTCCCAATAAGTCAACTTGTTAAGATATTTGCTAGTTTATACTTTTTTTTACCTTAGAATTAGGTGTTCTCCCTTTTTTGACCCCATTTCCTCTTTTTGAATTACTTTTAACTAATAAGTCGCTTTTTACTATCATTTTCTTTTTTCGGTTAATATTTACTTCCTATTTGCAACCACTGACGATACAGCACGCCTCTTTCTTCTTCATCCGTTCTCATCCCCGTTATGAACGGTATGTTTTACACATTTCTTCTTTGAGACAACATGTATCTTTAATTTGTCATGCAACGTGCTATTTCATATTCCATTTTTGCGATACCTGTAACTCTTTCATTTTCCTTTCCCTATTTTTATTGTTTTTTACTTTCTCATACCCGTTATTTCTTGTCTGTCGGATTTTACCTTTTCCATATAAATTAATACACCTGTGGATTAAGTACTGCTCTTCAGCGTTGTTATTTTAAGGGTAGTTTATCTGACTGTGCAGCGTAGATACGTACGATGACAGTACATTTGACGTGTTTCTATATATATTATTGTTTCATGGTTACTATTGTAGGTTGTTATTGTGATGCATCGCAATTTATTATGACATCACAACCTTAAAGTGAAATTCTAATTAGCTATACAATGAGTTACGCAGTGTGTAAGAAGTTGGCACTGAGTAGTAAATAGGTCTACCAATTATGACATGTTTTTGTTAATTTCTGTGTCAAAGTAAGGTTAATTCTCCTTATGTAAGAAATTCATTTATTTCAGACACAAAATAAGTGAGCTGCATTATTTTATATTCGTTGCAGATTTTTGAACCAAAAATTTCGCATGACTACATTATCTATACGATATTGCTTAAATAATCTAAATGCGTTTTGCTATAATTCCTCGAAATATACGTAGCAATCCAACAGGAAATGGGTTAGTGAATTTGTGAAGTGCGTTTATCTTGCCTCCTTCAAAGTAATGCTAAATGATCAAAATAAGGCATAGACACCTAATATTGTATGCAAGCAGTAGGTTGAGCACCTTCGACACTGGACAAAAAAAATAAGGTCGGAGGTTGTATCGGCACAAAAGTTTGTGCCGATAACACTCAAGGCAAGAATAGCCGTGCAAATAATCAAGATAATCCATATTACCAATCGTCATCTAAATAAATAAGAAACATAATACAAATAAGCTTTTAGAAAGAAAAAGAATTAATGTTTTATGAGAGAATTGAAAATTCATTCATCTTTATTTTTGTCTATTTTTTATTTTGTTTGCATTTAAAAATGTCACCTAGAACAAAAATGCAGGAGAGTGTAGTTTTGAATGGCGTGGTTTTAAAAACTGTCTACATAAACAACTTCGGTTTCCGGTGTGTAAGTGGGAGATACGTAACACGACATTGGAAGGAATCCGAGGCCTTAAAAGCGAATTAAAATGAATGCGGACAAAGAAATGTTTAAAAAAGAAATCTCATACGAACAGTTATACACACGATTGCGGAATAATAGAAAACAAACAAAAGAGAAATGTAAATGAATCTCGTTCTCACTTGAGCTGACTCTGAATTAAAAGTGATGGATCCAGCGATGAACAACTGCCGGGCACTATGTCTTTCAATTCCGAACGCTAATTCAAAACGATGTTCAATTTGGAACAATTGTTCTCGTTTCAACCTAGAAGAATTGACTTAACGGTATTACCGAATCAAATAATAGGAATTGCATCTGGTTTTCTTTTTAAAAAATTCCATTCAAAATGTGCACAGAGCAGAGTAACAAGCAGAATAAGATACTTAGAAGGGAGGGGGGGTCTTTCATCAAGCACAAAACATTTTCGCCCGAAACATTTTTCTGGTTGCTTATTTCTTAAAATCTTAATACTCTTTTTCATAGATTACTCACAGGCAGCCCGGCGTTGCCCAGTTTATAATACGCATAAATATGATATTTTAATTCATGCCTATTACGTATGTAATATTTTAGAGTCAACTGTCTGTCAATTATAATATTGTACTTTTTATAGAATTATGATATCAAAAGAAAAAAGCAAATATATATTTGGTGCCATCACATCAGATGGAAACAAAAACATATAACTTCCAAGGTTTATTCTTTAAAATCTTAGCCACACCCATACGCGTATAAATATTATAAAAATAGGGATGTTTAACCAATTGCTGCAAATTATTCCTACCAAATCCACTGACAGCTTGCAACAATTTTTTCTGGCCAAAACTCAAATCAAAAGTCTGTTATAGGTTTATTAGTCTATAGACCAACTTTATAATATCATCATCTTCATATCATGACGGGCTCCTTGCCCGAACCAATGTGACTCTTCCTCTCCAGTTTCCTGTCTTCCATCAGCTGCCTCAGATCTTCAGGTATTTGCTGGATGTACGTGGATCTAGGTCGTCCTTTGCCTGCGCGTCCGTGTCGTGGAGCCCATAGCAATACATCACTCACCAATTCATGCTTGCTCCTTAGACAATGACCAGCAAATCGTAGCCGTCTTTCTCTAATGGTATTAGATATAGCAGGTAGTTTACCATAAAGTTGTTGCTTCGTGGGATGATTTTTCCAAGATATATTTAATACTGTTCGTAGCATACGGGCATATGTGCCGTCTAGTTTTCTTTCCAATCTTTTGGTGAGTGGCCAGAACTTTATAACACTGGAGATCAAATATTCAGATAGGAGTTTGACAGAGATTTATCTGCACTCTTCTTTATGAAAATATGAAAGGTTATGAAAAGGGGTGTAAAAGAGATAACTTACAACCTTGGTGTATCAAACAAAAATCAAACAACTCTTTCAAACGTACAAGATGGGGAGGTAGTGGGAACTTTAATTGACACAAACGTCCCCCTTATAAGTGATCTCCATGGGACCCCTCCTACGTTGGTGTGAATGAGCGATGTAACCCGTACAAATCTCATCCTTCCCATGATGGGGTTATCATGGTAAGTCAGTAGCTCTACGTGCATAGCAATCCCACTTATAAGTGAGACGCCTGATGCCTCAACCCCGTGAATTGTCCTGTTATTTTTAGTATTTACAATCTTATGTAGATTTCTTGATATTTTTTAAACGATAATCAGATTAAGTAGCGTTTTCACCTTAAAATGCGTTTTACTTAGAAAATCTCCCATTTTGTATTGGACATACACCCCAAACCGCATGTATTAGAACCAATAAACGTAAATAAATTTATATGATTCAGGGTTAATATTTTGCAGAGGTAAAGCAACCGAGAAAATTTTTACCGAGATTAATGCAAGAGTGCTCAATAGCGAGGTAGAGCAAGATATACTTTTATTTGTTTTACATTAGCATGAATACGTCGCTACACATTCATGAGCATGTTTCGCTCAGCCAGTTACAAATAATTAGAGACCTGTTTAGGCGATAATGCTTATGACAATCTTAGTCCGTAATCCACCGACTAAGCTTTTGTATAAGCAATATAGTCTGATTTATGTTTGCGATATATTAATGCTCATGTAAAAAACAATATATATATATGTGTTTGTGTGTGTGTTTGTGTGTTTGTGTTTGTGTGTTTGTGTTTGTGTGTGTGTGTTTGTGTGTTTGTGTGTGTGTTTGTATTTGTGTGCGTGTGTGTGTATAAATTATTTCATTTATTTACATGAAATGTTATAAATAGATATGTATTTTATGTATCAATTTTTTAGTATCTACTCCAAAAGTGATTCATACGCAAACAGTTATGGAACACATGATTTAACAACGATAAACGTCTTGCTTATTTCGTTCAATATGTTGGAAGCCAACCTTCACTCATTTCACCACCAATGCGCTCATTCTCATTTTACACCGATTGAAATGAATGTCTTTCTACTTGGGGAAGGTCCTTGCTCTGACAAACTTCACAGACTGATCTTCACTACAGACTTTACATGAAATACGTACATCATATTCGTTGCTGAACTCGCTGGTAAATTGTTAGATTATTCTACCGCACTAAAAACTATCACACGTCTCTACCTGTATGAGAGTCAAATACGTGCTATGATTGATTAATGTTGAATATTCTAAGCGGTCTGGCTAAAAGTATCATTTTCTGTGTACATAAGATACAAGATCCAATTTAAAATTTACTGGGAAGTGTACTCTTTCCTTACATTCAACCAGCTTCTTTTTCGTTTTTTCTTTTTTTTTGTGGAAAAGATGATCTACTTTTATTATCATTAGTAGTGCTTGACAGAGCATCAATCTATAGTTTACCTGTAACACACTCACAAAATAATATCCCGTAGACTCAAAAATTATTTAAAAATTCACTTTTTTTTTCCTATGTATACCTTACAGTGAACAGAGCTCTTGGGGCCAATGTTTCTTTTATATAATAATGCGTATGTTGAAAATCATACCGCGAAGCCGCTTTCAAGCTTAGAATAACAGAGCATTTTCTAAGTCATATGTAAATAAATATTCAGTCTGTATCTGGTTCGACTAATCGTTACAAGACACCATAGTGGTTTTTTTACGCGTTATATGAGAAATTCATAAACTAATATTCTCCAGTGGTTAATGGGATTTGATATGGAAATCTGTTATGAAACACAATTTGACTACATATATTTCATAAAACTTACGGTTTAAATATATTTTAATAATAAATAAAATGATGTACTAAAAAATCAGAATATTCAAGTCAAAACACACACAGACACACACACAGACATATATATATATATATATATATATATATATATATATATATATATATAACCGACCGTAATGATGAATCGTTTTTGTTTTTTTTGGTTTCTTTTGTTTTATTTAGTTTAGGTTAGTTTTGTATATACAAACATGTATAATAGTATATGATCTGTTGATATTATTTTGATAAATATGTATACACAATTTAGAATTAATACAGTTACTAATAATTAATTTTGGTAGAAGATTCATTAATTAAGTAAAATGATCAATAGTTTTTTGTTTTTTTGTTTGTGTTTTTTAGCTTAGTTTAGTTTGTATAATAGTTTATAACTTGTTGATAATATTTTCATAAGTATGTATTAAAAAATTAGAATTAATAAATATACTAATTATTAATGAGAACATTTTTGTAGATGATCCATAAATTAATTAAAACGATCAATCTTTTTTTTGTTTTTAGCTTATATATATATGTGTGTGTGTGTGTGTGTGTGTGTGTGTGTGTGTGTGTGTGTGTGTGTGTGTGTGTTGGATTTACATATTTCCTACTTTTTGCTTTGGGTATGCAGCTATGGATAATGATTTCATTGAAATCGATCGAGACCTGGCATATAAACACATGGTGTTTTAAACTACAAGCTGATGATTAAAAAATACACAAAGGAAAACGAGTTATGAAATTGCCGATAGTAAACGCGTCGTACACTTTCTATTACCACTTACCAACTTTGTAGTGTATTGTGTTAGGAGTGTATTAGGCATCAGTAGCATGATTCGAAAGAGGACGTTATGAAATTAGCAATACAAAACTTGCAACTAAACGTATTTTGCTCAATGGTAGAGTATTTCAGTATTGACAGGCTATTGATACCCACTATAATGGTGGCTGGGCGTGGGATTTTCGTTGTATGAGTTGCGCAATCTAAAACTACACATCTCTTTAATCGACGTTGTTAAATGCCAGTAGCAAGATGAGGGTGTGAACGACTGGAAATAATGCTAAGACAAGCAGAGAGCTCGTACAGCATCTAGAATTCCCAAATGGTCGCTCATCCGGTCCTAGCTAGGCTCAACGTTGCTTAACTTCGGTGATCTGACAAGAACATGTGTGTCAACGTGATTATGCCGTACAATATGCTATGCATACCCACATACAGTGTGTGTACATTATATATATATATATATATATATATATATATAACTATATATATATATAAATATATATATATAAATATATATATATATAAATATATATATATATAAATATATATATATATAAATATATATATATAAATATATATATATAAATATATATATAAATATATATATAAATATATATATATAAATGTATATATATATATATATAAATGTATATATATATATATATATATATATATATATATTACAGGGAAGTCACCACTTAACAAGGCCCGGAGGCCACTCGGGGATAAGGGTTATTGGGTGTATAATAATATATATTAAATACTTTTGGTTTTTCATTACCTACCATATTGTTTTAGCCGTTTTCTGTTAATGCTTTTGGGGCTTTGTGAGAATATATTTCCAGATTTCGTTAAAATTCAGTTTTATTCAGTTATTTTGTATCATAAGGTTCAGCTATTTTGTATAACCATGTTTATGTATTTTGTATCAGAATACTCATATATGTTTTATGACCATATTCATGTTTTTTGTATCACCAAGTTCATGTATTTTGTATCATCGAGTTATTGTATTTTGTATCACGGTGTTCAGTATTTTATAATATCATATTAATATATTTTCTATCACCATGTTCATGTATTGTGTTTCAGTGAGTTCATGTATTTTGTATCACTGAGTTTATGTATTTTGTATCATCATTATCATGTATTTTCTAACATCGTGTTCATTTATATTGTATCATCATGTCTATGCATTTTGTATCACCGAGTTAATGTATTTTTATCAGCATATTCATGTATTTTGTATCACCGAGTCCGTGAATTTTGTATCACCGTTCATGTATTTTATATTACAATGTTAATGTATTTTGTATCTCCGAGTTCATGTATTTTGTATCACCGGGTGCATGTATTTTGTATCACCGGGTACATGTATTTTGTATCACCGGGTACATGTATTTTGTCAGAGGCAGTAAAACTGAATTACCAAGCCTACCTCCTCAATTTTTTTTCTTTAATATTTGTCCAAGTGATGGTTTGAACCTGCAACAAAAGGTAAAGAGGGTTCGCATTGGTTAAGGTTAACAAGTCAATCATCGATTAAAAGTATCGATTTGAAGTATCGGTCACAGGTCGTAACCTTAATGCGCAATAAAAACACAATAGAGCCGCATTAGTTTCGATGAATGTGACGAGACTCACCTACTTTCGTTCTGCGATTCAGAGATCGCTCTGCACTGGACTAACAGAGGCCAAGCTCCAGATCAATATCTCTGTTCAATTCATCTGCTTTATCGATCGTTACTGCAGCAGTAAACGGTAGTTTCTTGATTTTTACGAAGAGTTATTAACGCACGTCTGTTCTGAGGTGAAGCTAAAGAAGAAACACGAAAACTGAGCCGAAAAAGGAACTTGATTACCGAAAGCCGCCTTAATTGGCGGAAATCATCATGGTATTTTTTTTTCTTCTGTTGCTGTGTTAAACGGTTAAATGCACAACCATATTGAAGACAGAACGGAGAAATATAACAAGTGCAATGTAACAACTCAATATTAGTGATGGGACGGTTTCAATATTTCCAAATCCGATAAAATTACTGATTTTGTACTAAATTCCAGATTTCGATACAATTACTGACTCTGATTCATTATGAATATCTAAATATTTTATTATTGAGTTGGCATTTTCCCCGGTTACTGCGAACCACATATAATATAAAAAGATATTTCGTGAAAGGTGAAAATACACGTGTGTGGTAGTTATCTAACAAATTTAGCTTCATTGGTTATTTAAAATCAATTAAGAATTATTATTTAATCATAACTATCAGCAGTTAAATAATTTATTTTAACAAAATTAAATAAAAATGTCGATTAATAAATTCGTTATTAGCATCGTATAATAAGAACAGATTTTTTCGATTATGATAGCGATATCTCGAAAAGGTCCAATTTTGTCGATTTCTGGATTCAGATTCCGATTAATAATCCCCACGCCACACGACATCAAACAATTCGAAGAATTATGAACCAGTTCTCAGAAAAATCCCCAGCGTCTATGAAAGACGGACGATGGGACTAGAAAATAGGTGGTGTATAACTCGAAGGTTTAATACAATTTAGCGATTAGTATTAAAAACTATATTCTTGGAGAAAAGTATAGTATGAGATTAAGCTTCAGTTGCTGATATGCTGTTGTAAAAATAGATTGACTCTAGGGAAATGGATTACTACATAACAATGTTCCAGTGCTGAAAATACTTTTGGCGATCAAAGACATCATCTTTTTCTGGTGTGTTAGAATAAGTATTGGTTATTCGTATAATTAAGATTCTACCAGCTACCGTTATGGGACGAAGTGAAATGTGAAGGTAGAAAGCACAGCGATTGAAAGATGTCTGTGCATAGGTTAGGTGACGATCAATTACTAAGTAGACCTAGTATTGAATTGAACGCGTCACTCGGATGGGTAAATATACATAAGAGATAATATCTAGTAATAAGTACAAAATAATAAGCATAATATATAGAGAAAGAGAAAGAAAGAGAGTTTATACACACACACAAACACAGAAACACGCACACACACACACAAACACACATATATATATATGTACATATATATATATATATATATAATGGTGAAAGTCATACTATGCTTCTTCTAGAATAGTGATTTAAAGGTTATGAGGGTTTATTGAGGCAGGAAAACGATGTTACTTTTGGTATTTAATAATTTATATTTATATTTCATACGGTCCTAGTATCGATACGTTTTTGCGTATTAGAGCGGAGGACCGCTTGAAATATAACAAATAAAATATTAAATACAAAAAGTAACATCGTTTTTATGCTTCAAAAACCCCTTATACCCTTTAAATCATTATATATATATATATATATATATATATATATATATATGTATGTAGACTGGGTCAACGACCAACTAGCACCGTGTATATTTGTGTGTGTGTATATATATGTGTATTGGGGTAGAGAGGGCTCCTGTACGCCGTGGTGAAGGCAACCTTTCTAGGAGAAGCAAATCTCTAATTTAAAAAACCATAAAGCGAAGACCAGTACCCGCATTAAGCTGGTCTGCAGTTTAATTTGTTGCTGGCTATCTTGCTCTTGTTTGTTGCTGGATCTCAACATTTTGAACCGAGAGAGAGACTTAGCTGTCATACAAAGCTAAGACTCTGTAACATCATATTTGTATAGATACTCACTCAGACATTTCGGCTCATGGATTTTAAATGTCTTAGGGAGTGGCACTCGTCATGTAGACTGATGTATGCAAGTTTGTTCCCTATGATATCGGATGATATGTGTCTGAGAGTGTTCTTACATAAGTTTTGTATAGAAATGGGTTTGATAAGTGTCAAAAATCTATAACTGAAAAATCCTATTAAAGAAGATCCCCCGGTTATGACCAAAGTTAACTCGTTTATACACCCTTGCATTTCACATGTTTTATCACCGCACAAGTAAAAATGCTTAGCCAATAAAATATATTATAACTTCTTTTAGAAGACAGTTTCGAAATGAATGTTTTCTTTCAAAGCACAATTGAACAATGATACTTCACATTTGTATATTTCTCTCTAATTCAAATAATTATGTAATTTCATAAATTCAACAGTTGATTAGTTGATAAGTCAAAAGTGCACTCGAAATTAATGTTTCTGTTTAGAGCACAATTGAGCAATTAAATTGAGTTTTACATTTGAAACTTTAAGTGAAGCTATTATATAAATTAATTTTATAAAATAACAGTAGATTCTCGATAATGCAATATAGACTATAACGTAATGTAGTCTATATTACTGCTGGAAGGCATGTGAAGTTTCTTCGCGGTACACTGCAGGAATCACTTATAAGTAATTATTGGATTTGATTAAAATTGATTTGATTAAAATAGGTGATTTCACCGATTTCAATTACAATATATGTATCTTGTTTAATTAAATGTTTTTACCTTTTTTCCAAAGTATTTTAACATGTTTCATTAACTACTTGTTATATATATATATATATATATATATATATATATATATATACATACATACATATGTATATGCATATATATACATATATATACATATATAATACATATATATATATATATGTATATATATATATATATATATATATACATATATATATATATATATATATAATATTGTCTGGGTCATTGTGACATTATGTTTTCAATTCTATAAAAAAAAACTCAATCACCGCTTATGGTCTGTTTCTTTATTCGTATTTAGAAAATCTGCCTCGGCAGAAGCGTCTTAAAATCTCTCCATTTTTTTAATTCTACACAAAATTTGTACTTTTCTTTTAATAATAATATTTTAAACTCATTCTGTTTTCCTTGTACTCATTTGTGAATTATTTCACGAAATTCTGCCTTTTGGATTATATCAAAATAACTTTAAGTAACGCGATTACTTAAGATTTTTACATCTGGATACCGAACTTTAACCAAGTTTTTTTGGATTTTACCGTCATTGGATATTCTACTCTTCACCCGACCATGAATTCACGTCAAACTATCCCCCCCATTTCCTCTGCGTCATTATAATTATCTGTTACCAAGTAAGCTCTATGGTTAACTTGTAGTTTCATTAAATACTTTTGCAAGCAAAATCCGATTCTGCAGTCTACTAATTCCTGCACTTTGATGAGAGGGAAAGTATTTTTTATTAATTGTATGTATGTGTGTGTGTGTGTATGTGTGTGTGTGTGTGTGTGTATGTGTGTGTGTGTGTGTAAGAATTAATATTGATGCTTACGAAACTCCGCGGATTAAGGACAATTCACTAAATTTGTGTTCTCTTTTTGAAATTTAAGTATCTTTTTAAGTTTTCTTAAAGTGTTTTTAACATGTTTTATTAATTCTATGTTCCTATATATATATATGTGTGTGTGTGTGTGTGTGTGTGTGTGTGTGTAAGAATTAATACTGATGCTAACATCTAGAAGTAAAATAGGTTTTAATTCGTACTAGAAGTGTCTGCAAGTACCCGTACTGCAGAGCTAAGTGTACTTGGATACTTCCAACTGTAAAATGATATTCTTAAGTTCTGAAAAGTCATTAAATAATTGCTAATTAATTAGAACATGTATGCAATCTTAGCTGAGAGAAAGATGGAATGTTACGCCCTTTAAATATATAATGGATCCCATTCGAAAGTCCGCACAGATTCTCGTGACAAAGATTTAGACGTTCAACAACATACACCTGAAGATAGCTGGAAGTTACATCGACCGAAACGTTGTGAAAATGATCAGAATAGTAATCCGAAAAATACAAGTAAATATAGACTCAACGATCTTTTTTATTTCATTTGTAATAAGCTTATAGCTTAGTTGTGGAACACTTTATTTCAGCTAATCCGCTCACAAGGTCGTTAGCAAAATCGAACTGTAACGTTCTGAGTTGTACAGAGTCGATTAGACAGCAAAACAGGTAAAAACAAGTAAACACCCTCCCCAAAAAACAGATATTTGTTTGCAGTAAGAAATAGTATTTCAGAATATGTTCCTATAATGGACCTTTTTGTAACGTTGTCCGGGACCCAATACGTTATATACAGCTTCAGTCGCAAAGGAGACAATGAATAGATAATTACTTAAGCTCTTTTTTTTGTAACAACATTTATTTCCTCATTGTACTCTCTAGCGGAAATCGCGCCTCAATACCTCCATGTAATTTACTCTTATTGTTTTACAAAGAGGGAAATAGGTTTATTAATAATTCCAATTTATAAAAATAAAAAAAAATGTGTGTGCGTGTGTGTGTGTGTGTGTGTGTGTGTGTGTGTGTGTGTGTGTGTGTGTGTGTGCATATATGACAAATTATACTACTAATAAAATAACATGAGTGGGATATAAACTGATCTTTGGTTCGGAATATATATATATATATATATATATATATATATATATATGTGTGTGTGTGTGTGTGTGTGTGTATGCGTGTGTGTGTGTGTGTGTGTTTATATGTGTGTAAAATTAGTTTATGCGTATCTATTTTCTTCCATACGTATGTTCGCTGTGATGCCAACATTGTTAACAAAAGCAGAGAGACGGATATGAATCTATGTAGATCGCCGCAAACACAATTGAACGTAGAACGATAATAGCATATTTTCCATGTCCACTGGAATTTCGGATGTTGTAAGCGCCTAACCTATTTCTGTCACTGCTTGTCTGCTAACCAGCTGGTCTCTGATTGAGTTGTAGTTCAGGTCAGTATGAAACAGTAATCTTTCCCAGAAAAAAAAAAAGGAAGCATCCCAGCCGTTAAGAGGTCGGTGGTGATTTCGATAGACACACTTTCTTTTACAGTTTCGTATCGCGTCTTCTGTGTGATTCAATTCCAAGCAGCCTTCCTTTTATTTGAGTCAGACATGGCTTCCGGTAATTACCTGGCTTCCGGCTCGCTTGCGTAAGCCTTTGACATTACTGATTGCATCTTCGTTTTATTTTTTTAGAATGTTCCTTTGTAAGGTTATATATATATATATATATATATATATATATATATATATATATATATATATATATATATATATAACTAATCTTAGTTATCTTTTCCATTTTATTCCTCGACTCTTTTATATATCTTTCTCTCTATAAAGTCTGGATTTAAATGCTTCTTAAATCGTTGATGCATCTTTTCCAAAGAATCAAGTACAAAATGTTCCTTCACAGATTAATTCTTTTCTGTTATATATATATATATATATATATATATATATATATATATAGTAAGTTATAAAATGTATATGGCGATTAAGCTACACTGAATATTTCGCGTTTCATCCCCTCTAGGACTCTTATGCGCGAATTATGTGGTTGTTTGTCGTTTTTATATGCGCATCTTCTATTGAGATTTTAGTTAGCCAATCAGCTTTATAGTATCCACCGCGCCTTTCCTATCAGCCAATGAGCATGCACTTATCGGGCAACGGCCTATTTGACCTCTGGTTGAATAGCTCCTTTGTGTGTGCTCTATTTAGCCTGGATATTTAGTTTCTTGATCTGTTTTAAATCTAGGTCAGTGTTTTTTTTGTTTTTTATTGTTAGTTAATATATAAATATATATATGTGTACATACATATATGCACATATATATATACATATATATATACATACATATATGTGTGATCGTTTATGTATATTCATGCTTATTTAATTTATTTATTTGTTTATTTCCTATTGTTTTTGTTAGTTAAACTATTTTGCATAACTATCCTAGAGTAAATTTTTCTTGTGAACACAGTTGTTTGCTATTTCTCTTCTACAGTTCAATAGATGCTGGGGTTCTTTAAAGTACAGGATAGCAAATTTTTCGTGAAGGCATAATCAACATGGGTCGTCTAGGTCCCTACACGTGGTAGCTATAAAGACAACTAAGATTAGTTAAATATATATATATATATACACATATATATATACTTGTATGTGATATATTGAGTTCGTGTAATCCCGCAAATTTTCATATACCAATGAGTTTTAAGAAATGACTTAAAAAGTAAGCTACAAAATTATCATATATTATTTTGATTTTGCTTACATAGTATATATATATATATGTATATATATATATATATATATATATTACTTGTTTATTGTTATATAAACATGCTCACATCCCGCTGCTACAAATAGCCACTGGTTTCAATCAAACAACAGATATCATCAGGCAGCGACTTGACTATTCAAAAGTTCAATGAATAAGATTATTCATTGAACTTTTGAATAGTCAAGTCGCTGCCTGATGATATCTGTTGTTTGATTGAAACAAGTGGCTATTTGTAGCAGCGGGATGTGAGCATGTTTATATAACAATGAACAAGTATTATCAGCTCTTTTTATTGAGCACTATCTAACAACCTCGTTGAATTCATTAGTCCATTACTTTTGAATATAAAAAAACCCGAGTATATATATATATATATATATATATATATATATATATATATATATATATATATATATATATATATATATATAAAGGGATGTTATTGTTTTCAGGACGTTAAGTAACCAATGAAAGTTAACAAAGTTTATAGAAGAGTGGTCAGTACAGAAGTTGAACAGGTTTTACTCTTTGTTAGTTTTTACATAACCAGTAATATGTTGCTACACACTCATAGGCATGTTTCGCTCAACTTGTTACTGGTAACTAGAGACCTCTACAGGCGATACAAAAACAAAGCTTGCAATGAAAATGTCAGGTGCTATATTGATATCTTATTACTGTATTTTAGATTAATGTAGGAAATTTTATTGTCAATGTATCTTTGGTGAAAAGATCCAACATGAATCCGAAGCATAGTGATACGTATGGCTATAACAACAGCATATTCTTTTCGTTGTTTCTACTCTAGACTTTATGTCCGACACAATTAGACACAATTAAACAACCGAGAACCACATCACCTCACATAAAAACACATATATGTCAATGGATATATACATGAGAAGCAAAACAAGTAAAAGAATATGCTGTTGTTATAGCCCTAGTTATAAGTCATCATTGGATACATATTACAGTTAACTAATTAGAAAGAGCCTAACATTAATTGTTAACTAAGCATCCAGAAAATTAAAAAAACAGAACTGTTTAATCACTTAACTTCCCTTTGTTTTATTTCCTTTAATGAAACACTTTTTATCTCCAAATTTAAAGATAGGAATAAACACCTAAAGAAACAATAAAATTGTAAGCATTACAAATCACACTTTCATCATAAATTACGGTCCAGGACTGATCTTAAACTATGTCCGATGGTGAGGCCCCAGCTTGCGGGCTTTGGAGAGTGTAGAGCCACCATTTAATTGCTATTCTCCTAGGTCCACTCTGATCTGGTTCGGTAGTACCTGTTAGGTTAAATAGAAACCGACTTAAAAAAACAAATATACTTAATTAAAAAAGTGTTCTTCCAAAACCACATGATTCGGTATTAAATAACCTGAAAAGGGTTGATATGCCGTAAAACAAAAACAAACAAACAATTCTATATTCCTTATATACTCCTTCCTCTCATGTTCCTATCAAACACGCCTCTTAGACTACATATAAAAAGATCCCACAAAAATGTACTTTTTCACTCAAATCTCCACAAAATTTTATATTGTTTAATTATATTCTTACACCATCGTTGTCAGCACCGAAAAATCAGTCAATATGATTAGACCCATTACTTTCAAGCAATTTTTCCATATACTCCAAATATTGATTAATTTCCCTCAATTAATCCAGTGCAATTTTGGCATATGGCATATGCATGCATGTTTTATATCCTATCAATTTTCCCTCGAACATTTTAATAATGTTTACTCTTAACAGAAATATTCGACAAAATAAAGATATAGCAGAATTTTGGACAGCAACTTTTTTTCCAACTGACATATTTGCCTTATATATACAGGGTGACCCCAAAAAATGGGCGCCAACTCTAATTAGGCCCCGTTTCTAAGTGTTTCGTCCCAATGAAATTAAACTTTGGTCAGAACTAGTTTATTATATTCAAAACACCGCATCAAAACACTATAGTCTTTGGCCTTATTTTCTCCGTTGACTGTAAAATGCTCAGAAAATCAATTGAATGTCCTCTGTTTTTTTTTTGGGGGGGGGTCACCCTCAATATATATATATATATATATATATATATATATATATATATATATATATATATATATATATATATAAATATATATATATATTTATATATATAAATATATATATTTATATATATTTATATATTTATATATATATATATATTTATTTATATATATATTTATATATATATATTTATTTATATATATATATTTATATATATATATATTTATTTATATATATATATTTATTTATATATATATTTATTTATATATATATATATTTATTTATATATATATATATATATATATATATATATATATATATATATATATACCGTTCACATACACCTTTCAGGATAAAGATAGAACCCAAAATTAGATAGAATCGAGCAATTGCATCAGTCGTCAGTATTGCACACTTCTTGAGTGCGACAACCCGGGTTCGCGCCTATGTCGGAGCACATCACTGATGAGATGCAGTACATCGAAACCCACTTTGGGTCTAGTGTTGTCCATTGTTGATGCAATTGCTCGATTCTATCTAATTCTGGGTTCTATCTTTATCCTGAAAGGTGTATGTGAACGGGTATATATATATATATATATACTCTTCTCTTAACGTCTAATATATGTATATATATATATATATATATATATATATATATATATATATATATATATATATATATATATATCGTCTCTGATAATAATCGGAAAAGACTAAATGATATTCATGAATTTCCAGTTGAGAACGTAGTAGAAATTAGGCTAGAATGTCTGGGAAAATCTCTCGAGGCAAATTTGTTGTGAGAGCAGACAGAAATAACGTAGACGAGATGAGAAATTAATTAATACGAAGACCAATAAATGGATAGGAGGATTTAAAATAAAAAAAATACCATGACCTAAAAGTTATTATTAAACCATTATATCTTCAAAGAAATAAAAAGAATTTGAAGGAAGAAAAACATTATACGATACGTTCAAGTGAACCTATTTAAATGATATAAAAAGAAGGACAACGATTATGTTTCAAGAACGTGGGTTGCATAATAATGGCAGGAAATTTAGCTTGAAACTGAGACAAATGGTATTGGATAGAAAAGAGACTGCAATGAAATAATTGTCTGGCTCTCTATAGTATACTATCACTCCTCTAATATTATATAAAAATCATTTTGTGTGTGTGTGTGTGTGCGCGCATGTGTGTGTGTGTGTCTCTCTCTCTCTCTCTCTCTCTTTCTCTCTCTCTCTCTCTCTCTCTCTCTCTGGTGTGTATGTTCGCGTGTTCTGAAAAGGCTGCGCGTATGTTTTGCAAATTTCACACAAAGCTGATTTTGTATGGCTGGTAGTTCTTAGATATGTTTTATGCAGAAATTCATCTCATATGTATCGAAATAACAAACTGATCATAAAAAATAGCTTTACTATCTTATAGATAATATATATATATATATATATATATATATATATTTTTTTTTTTTTTACAAAGGAATATTTTTGGCCAAGGGAGATAATAAAATCTCAACATATTTATTCTTTAAAAAAAGGCTTATTATAATCTGGAGATGTAGCCTAGTGGCACAGCGTTCGACTTCAGGTCGAATGACTTCGTGTTCAAATCAACGTGTAACTTACCATCTTATTTTTTATTTCTTATTTATGAGTTCAATTTACGATAAGAAAAAGGTATCATTTAAAATCGACACAAATAATTTCTTTGTTTGCATATTTTAAAATTAAACATTAATAAGAATAGCTTTGCTTACGTATGCATCGTCAACCCTAAATATTAGCTAACGTGTTATTGCAAACAAACACAGACGGTATTTGATGAACGACATTATCAATTATGTTTTCAATTTTTAATTTTTTAAGCGAATATGATAACCAGGAAAATATTCCTCGTAATATATGAAAAGAAATGATGGATGGATTCTATAATAATACATAGTCATCTGCATAAACGAAAATATCACGTTTAAGCCTCTTGTACGACCGGACAACGCGGGGCTGCCAGTTATGCTAGACTTTGGTATGCCCTTCTCGGTTCATGCTTCCACAACTGGACTCATATGCAGAAGTTTAATCGTAAACAGACATCTTGCTGCTCAACTCCATACATAGTATCCCTGCTACTTATCTCAGATTATAGCCCCCTACATCAAACTGACAACGTGCCTTGTTTAGAGGTTAAAATTCAATAAAAAAAGAAGCTAGTAATTAAACAGATCAACGAGAAAAGGTATAACTTTTAGAACAAAACGAACGGTCGGATGAGGCTGAAGGAAAGAAAATAACCATATGTTGAAGTGAGCAAGATAGACAAAGATCAGAAACAAAGAAGTTGACATAATAAAGTCAAAGGTTTACAAATCTCTGGCGATTATATAAATGTGTATCGTAGTAAAAGAGAAGGGTCTATTAAAACGTAATCGAAAATTACTGCACCCTATTAAACTTCCTGAATATACTCTTCAAATACTCGATACACATGATTGACATACGTATATGAATATTATACGCTTTTAATACTTTTATTATCGCTTGAACGTAAATTACTTCTATTGAGGGCCATATTTTTAGTTACATTGTGCAATAAATTTTGCGACTGGCTCTCTGTTAACATCACGTGATTGCAATTAAGGAAGCAGGACGAGAATTCCAAAGTCTAACAATTCCTGGAAAGACACTATTAGAGTAGAAAGAACCAGGGCATCTACTGGCCTCTAGAGTTCGAGAAATGCATTATGCTACTTGTTGGGTGAGTCAGATGTATTTTTGCTACATTAACACAAGTGCTACGAGTTTCTCAGAGCAGATTCCATTAAAATACTCATAAAGCAGATTCCATTAAAATACTTACAAAGCAGATTCCATTAAAATACTCATAAAGCAGATTCCATTAAAATACTTACAAAGCAGATTCCATTAAAATACTCATAAAGGAGATTCCATTAAAATACTCATAAAGCAGATTCCATTAAAATTCTCATAAAGCAGATTCCATTAAAATTCTCATAAAGGAGATTCCATTAAAATACTCATAAAGCAGATTCCATTAAAATACTCATAAAGCAGATTCCATTAAAATTCTCATAAAGCAGATTCATTTAAAATACTTACAAAGCATACAGAAAGATGAAAGAGTGCCGCGATGATAGAGAAGTTACAGCACGGTTGATTAAACCTCTTCGATTGGAAATCTTTATTAGGACCCTCTCGAACAGTAGGGAGCTGATAGTAGTCGCACTATTCCAGACATGGCAACGTTGCTCAAAGATTGGACGAGAAGCATCCTAGCGGCGTGGGATACAGTCAAGTGTTACTAGCTTTTACGTAAAAAAGAGTTCATATTTTTGTGCAGTCTTTGTAAGTCTCGAACGTATTTGTCCCAATTAATGTTATCTATTTGTTTGAAGTATACCTCAATTATCATAAAATCCTAAACGCCATAGTAAACGTAAGAAAAAAAGCTCGGCCGAGGCCGGGGCTTACCTGGCCTTTGGGCCAAGATCAAAGTGTAGTATCTGTTCTTCAGATGCTCCACTTCAATTTCTTGTTTTCTGTCAGTAGAGGAGGGGTCCTTCACGACTGAGACAATTTTTAATGTTTGTTCCTTTCCCCCGCGTTAAATAAAACGACCCTGGTGTCTAACTCTGTCCCGTGGGGAGGCATTGTAAATAGGAACCGTAAAAAAACAAGCGTATTCAATTTTTGGCTTTAACCCTAAGGAAAATTATATAAATTCTAGAAGAAAAAAAAATGAGATAGGGAAGGTAATATATATAGAAAACTACGACTTTACAGGAAGAAAAATTTAAGTCGTAGTGTAACGTCGTCGTCACACTTTTACGGGGCGTTCCCATTTAACACCCGGACCCACACGTTGTGTTTTCGACAATTGCAAAGGGACATAAAAGGAAATATATTCGACTCATTTTTTTCAGTTGAAATGAAATACTGTGCTCCCAAAAATAATGAATGCTCCTCGTGTAAAAAATGTCGCTCGCTTTATGTTGTCTGTCAGGTAGTTAACGGTTTCTCGCCACCACGGACCAAACGTTCATCTTCCCCGGCGCGCTATTTATTCTCCGACCCAAGCCACGTAGTGCATACTTGTGCTTTTGTTCCTTTGTTTTTACTTCCTCTGCTGTGACGTCACAACCCGAAGCGGCTTAGTGATTTTCATACGTGCCTTTTCCGACTGCCGCTGGTAACACACGTCAGCGGCTCTGCTACATACCTCTCGTACTGGCTCGGTCATTTGCATATGTGGTATGTGGTTGTTGCTATCAGGGTCAGCGGATCTATTACAGTTGTGTTTTTCTCGTTTTAAAAAAACATAAAAGTATGTGTGTATTAATTATATTCTTCCTGGCGAATAGGCATAACATTAATGTTCTCAACTGATGATTTGAAAAGCATAATATAGTAAAATAATCTGTTGAAAAGCAAATCGGCAATATTGTAATTTTGTAGGAATAATATCCTTTCCCATCTGACCTTTATGGCATACATCACTGAATAAATAGCAATATCATACAAAGCAGTCACCAGCATGTTAGATAGGCGCCAAAAGGTTATTTACGTTTAAAAGAAATAATCTTTAGAAAAGTTTGTCTAAGACAGACATTTTAATGCGCAAACAAATTCTCCAAATCTCGGCCATGCTAATTGAATAAATATATAATTTGAACAAAATAATATAAAAATAATTAAATTCACAGCGTAAAATCTCGCGCTTTTCTATTGACTGCATTTTACATGCACACACCCACACACACACATGCATATATATATGTATATATATATATATATATATGAAAATATTTACCCAGTTCTATATATATATATATATATATGAAAATATTTACCCAGTTTCAGCAAAAGAAACCTCGTAATAAACTTACATTACTGCATCTGAAAAATAAAATGACATTAGTAAAGTTACATGAATCCCATGTGATTTATTCGGGGTTTTTTTTTGTTTTGTTTTTTTACATGGAAGTCGCAATTTATCAAGGCCCGGGGGCCACTCGCGGATAAGCACTATTGCGTGCACAGTAATCAATGGGACAATATCGTAGTAATCGTTAGTAATGGAGATCTGATAAAGTGTCTTACTTAAGGGGTCGGTTTACCAGGAACGTGTTTATGTCGGACTTGAAAACATACTAGTTGTAGTCAGGTGGGAAACAGGCAAACGGAACAGAGTTCCACAGGCGTGCACTTCTAAGAAAGAAGCTTTGTTCTTGGAATCAACGTTTTGATTTAGTCACAGATAAAGAGTGAGGAAAGTTACTGACAATGGTTTCAGCTAGACGGTTGTTTTTCGTGAAAGATTGGTGAGGGAGGGGAACAGGGATTGGAGCTCAGACTAGCACTTGCCATGGAAATAACGATAAAACAGCGACAGGCTCACAGCGTCCCATCTGTGGGAGAAAGGTTGCAGGGAAGAGAAAATGACATCCTTTTTATGTGTAATTGTAATTACATTGTAAATGTATTCAAATATAGAAAGAAATTTAGGATAAAAATACATGCACTGTGTTTCTTAACACGAGAAACTGACCTCATTAACATTAGTTATAATAGAAATAAGAAGAAAAAAATCTATTGAATAAGAGCAACAAATAAAGGAAGTAAACAAATAAAAAGCATTATAATACAAACCCGATAAAGATGACGGAACGATAAATTAAAGTAAAGAAGAAAAAGATAACAAAGACAACTACATGTTTTAAAATAAAGACAGTTAGATTGGGGCTATTCAATCCAAAGACGCGATGTTAAATGCGGTTATGCAAATGCACGTCCGTACTATCGCCCGACTGTTCATTGGTGCATTGCATCGCCGCAGGACGTTCTCCCAAGTGACGTTTTATCAACTAGAAACATGTTAGATTATGTCAGGGCTGGATTGGGTGAGCTGACAAGATGTCGAGAGGAAATGAAAGCAATGGTAGCATACAGGGTGTTATGACAAACATTCTCTCATTTTCTTTATCTCTCTATCTGTACCTGTTGCATGATGGTTTTTATAGTGTGGAGGACAGGTCAGGTAGGATAAAAATAATGTGAACCACATAGAGTAGAAGTGTTGTGCTTAGAATACCATGGTCACATACATCGACAATAACAGCAATGCCATTTACTTTTGGGCAAGGAGAAAAGTCTTGTAGAGATTTACATGCTGCACACTTCAGCATGATGTGACACAAGGTCGTTAAAGTAGTAAAGCTCCCATAAAGAAGAAACACTCTTACCTAGCAAGAATTGTCTCGTCATGCTTGTCGGCATTCCCCGGTCGGGACGCCTTAGGCAACAAGCAATAAACTAACCTAACCTGAAAGCCGGGTTGAAAGACCTGGGGAGGGGGATGAGCCTCCTAGGTTATACCACAGCCACCGAGAGTAAGAAGAAGGCCTGTTAACTAAAAAAGAAGCTAGCAGGCTATGTAGGTAAGAATTATCAGACATTCAGTACTATATCAGGGTCATTCGAAAAAGAGCAATAAAACATTTTTAAAACAAAAAAGAAACACAGTTCGATGACTACTAAAACTGAACTTTATTCAATATAAAATATACATATTATCTATGTAAAATCTTGTAATTATAAAGCAATATACAATTTAATACTGATAAAAGTGAATTATGAATTTAGGAAACAAAGAATTAAATAACATATTAAACACCAACGATAAAATTTTTTAAAGTGAAAACAAACGATGAATAATTATAAGAATGAAAACAAACGATAAAAAATTGAAATAAAACAAATAATTTAAATACAAAGAAACAATAAAAGTTACTAGTGCAGAAATATTTTTTTAATTTAGTTTAGAGAAAAATCACATGGGTTGAATGTTATTTTTTTTAACTTTAGAGATTATAAGAACTAATGTTCTCATATTGCGTGTTTATTTCACAACGTTTTTTCATCGAATCTTGACCCCTCCTTTATTACATCCTCAGGTCGAAAATGATGTTCACATTCCTAAAAACATAATTAAAGAAAACATTCATACCATAATGTAAGCTATTGTTAAAATGTAAAAAAAGACAGTAAACAAAATTTACAATAATAATAATAATCACAGTGTAGTATCTGTTCTGATGCTACACTTCATTGTTCTGTCCTCATTCTTAATCACTGACACAATTTTTATTTTATTTTGGTTCCTATCCAGAGTGCCCCTTTTTGGGGAGTTAGATTTTCCCACATTAGAAACCGACCTTGTGTCTAGCTGTGCCCTCCTGGGGGAGGCAAGTAAATAAATTTAAAAAACAATATTTTTGACAATTATTCTCATGTATAAAGTTATTTGTTTATTGTTTTAAAAAGAAACAATCAATTTTAATATATAACGCTCAGTCACGGCTAATTTCATGAATAGCGGCGTGGTGAATAATTTTCAAATCGATTTTAGAAAAAATATAGAACTTTAAAATATTTGGAAATACTCAATGAAAGGTATTAGTTACTATTAAAAAGACATTTTGACAATTATTCTCGTGTAAAGGTTATTTGTTTATTATTTTAAAAAGAAACAATCATTTTTTTATATTTAACGCTCAGTCACGGCTAATTTCTTTAATAGCCGCGTGTTGAATAATTTTCAAAAGCCTTATAAGAAAATAAACAGTTAAAAATATCAACATATTTGCTGTATTAGCAATAAATAGTATTGTTTCTTTAATTTATATTAACAATGTTATCAAACGTTCTGAAAGTACTTTAATTTATATTAATAATGTTATCAAACGTTATGAAAGTACTTTAATTTATATTAACAATGTTATCAAACGTTATGAAAGTACTTTAATTTATATTAACAATGTTATTAAACGTTATGAAAGTACTTGAATACAGTTCTAATTAAATACACGGATGATTACTTACTTTACTATATTTGTTTGATAAAGAAAATTCCCTTCTAATGATACGTATCCAAATTGAGAAAATTTAGGAAAAGAAAATGTATGTACTTTGGGGCCTTTTGGATAATTTCCTCGGTAATTTGGAACAACGCAAGAACACATGTTTACAAACTGAAAACTAGAGGAAACTGCTGCTCAATAGTGCTGCTGATAGCCTAGACCTACAACGGAATCTGATAATGACGTCACGTTGTCATGTGCATCGGCCTTCTTTAGTCTCGGTAGCCACGGTTATACCCATCTGTAAGTCAGACAGATACTGGGCCGGTGCCTGGCCCCGCACCAGTCACACTGATTGTTTGGAAGGGATCCTTGATTGTTACTTTCTACCCAAATGTCCAAGCAACCGAAGCTGCAGACTCTCCCTTCAACATTAAAATAATGGGGAGAGGTGCATTTTAATTATTCTGTCTTCGATTAGTGTAGACAATTACCTTCTAGCCTGAGCCATTTTGATTAATCTGCGTAATTAAACACCTATGTGGACCATCTGACTGCACTTGCTTGCATTTTTCTTTCAAAACATTGGATACCAGCTTATATTTAATAGTCACACCTCCTTATATTTAATAGTCACACCTCCTTATATTTAATAGTCACACCTCCTTATATTTAATAGTCACACCCCCTTATATTTAATAGTCACACCCCCTTATATTAAATAGTCACACCTCTTTCTACTGATAAAACACAGAAAGTACAAATAAACTACAGTATTTGCTTTACTTGTAAGCATAGTTTTGAACGTTAAACTGTTTCGTTCAGGTTTTTGTCGGTTTCTATTTAAGCTAATGGAAATACAATGTATTTTTCTTTTAAATTCATGACTATCTATATGGTCTAATATCATATAAAATAATTGACTATAATAAGCTATGAGAAATCTGCGCAAATAAATATATCATATTTAAGCGTCTTTTACAACCGGGCAACGGTGAGCGCCCCTGCTAGGAAACCAACATATTTTATATTTTTTGCGAAGCTTGAATTTTTCTCATGGAAAACATTTTGGGGTCGAACCGAGGGAACGAGCAAAAAAGAACATGCATTGAAAGATGACACGTGCGTAAGATAAAAGTATTACCTGACGAATGCTTATACTCGTGCAAAGTAGGAATTGATACTAATTTAACCAAGGTAATTTATATATATTTTTTGCAATGATAAAAAGTATTATTAAATTTGGTTAACTTTTCTTTCATTTTGCACTGTAAATGTTCATATCATTATTTTTTTAAAAAGCTACGAGTAAAGCGAAGACCAAGAAAATATTAATTGATTATAGATTTTTTTTCTATAACGATACATAACGTATAAAAATTATGTTACGAGTCGCCAAATACATCATCAGAATATATTACAGGATCATAACTTTTTGAGGTGTACGTACGCGTTGGGATTTATGCGCTTCTGGTATACACATGCACACAACGTATATATATATATATATATATATATATATATATATATATATATATATATATATAAATAAGGGAATAGTCACCAACAATGTGTATTTTTTAACAATTTTATTATTGCGTGTCTTGGTTTTTCATTGGGAATTATGTTTGGATCATTGTAATAATGTTTTTAAGTCATTGAAATCGTTTTTACGCGCGTTTCAGACGTTCTGTGGTGTGTCCTCGTCAGAAATTATTTTCAAATGTGTTGGAGATGTAAAAATGGCGATTTTCTTAGTTAATGTAAGGTTTTTCCAAGGGGTGGAGACTTGTAAGTGTTTATTATTCATTGGCATGCTCAATTTTTATTACTCTTTTATTACTCTTTTATTACTCTTGTCGAGGGAGACCACTGGCCTGGCTATCTTTTTCTGCTAATGTTTTTTTCTTTTCCTTTAGGGTGGGGTAGGGTGTGTGTGTATATATATATATGTGTGTGTATATATATGTATATGTATATATATATGTATATATATATGTGTATACATATATATATATATATAGATAGATAGATAGATTGATAGATAGATAGGTATATTACATTTTAACCCCAAACAAGACATGTTTCCACTTTGGTGTAAGGGGCTACTATCAGGGACATAAGCTACTGGGATACTATGTAAGCCAGATTTCGGTTCTCATTACACTTGAACTTCTGCATGTCAGTACAGCTGGGGGAGAAGGGACCCGGAATTGAATTCCAAAGTCTAGCGGTTCTGGGGAATAAACTGCTGGAGTAGAAAGTTCTCTTACATCTAGGGATCTCTACTGTGTAAAGGTGGGATTTGGCTGCTTGTCGGATTTGTCGAGGGTATTTACGTCGTGGGGGCACAAGTGGTTGTAGTTCGTCAGAACATTCACCATTAAAATACTAGTAGAACAGGCAAAGAGATGCAACATTTCGTCGGTGGGACAAAGGTTGAAGCTAAGATGACAGTTAAGGACTTTTCAAGTTGGAGACTCTCTTTTGGACCTCGTCTAGGAGCGAGAGACTAGTAGCAGATACCCCAGCCCAAATATGACAACAATACTCCATACATGGGTTAATGGTGGCCTTATAGAGGTACAGGACACTTTCGGACTTTAGTAGCTTTCTAGCAGGATAGAGACAGCCTACTTTCCTCGCAGCGGTCTTGGTAATGCTCTCAATGTAATTGTTTCAACTCATGTTTCCTGTGAACGTTATGCCGAGCAGTTTAAAAGAAGAACTTTCAGATAATAAATCTTTGGCCTTGGTATTGGTGGCAAAGAAGGTTTCTTGTAATTATTAAAGGAAACAAGTTTAGTTTAAGCAGCATTGAATGTGACCATCCATTTTTGTTCCGATTCGACTACAGATTGGAAGTCATCCTCTAGTGTTCCTGCCATTTCCTTAGATATGTATTCATTTGTTTTCTTGTCGTGCCTGTTATAGAGCGCAGCGTCCTCAGCATATATACCCATCTCAGAGGCAGTTTTGTGGGGAGGTCATTTATGAATATTAGGACGAATAAAGTTCCAAGGATAGACCACTGAGGCATCCCGTGAATTTTTCTCTTATCTAAGAAGGATTTAATTATGTTAAGTATTCGTCCAGTGATACTGTATGATCTAATTTTCCTGGGAAACCATACTCTGTCAAAGGCCTAAGATATATCTAGAGCTACCGCTCTACCCTTCCCTGCTTTGTCCAATGAATGGTATATACATTCAGAGATTACAGTTGGGATATCTGCTGTGAAACGGGGTAGCCTAAATCCATATTGTTGGTCAGTCAGAAGTTTAGCATCTGTAAGGTGATAGACTAGAGATTGATTTTTTATGGACTCAGATATTTTGGTGAAAGTGGGAGGAAGCTAATAGGGCGATAATTTAGTGGGTTAGTTTTTTCGCCAGAACTCTTGAATACTGGTATCACAGATGCAGTTTTCCAGCAGGCCGGAAAGCAAGATTTATTAAGGTGTTTGTTGTAAAGTTTGGAGAGAACTAGAGCTACCTCAGCAGAGAATTTTTGTAATCGCACAGCCGGGGTGAGGTCAGGTCAATATGCTTTTGAAGTGTCAAGGTTTTTTTATGATAGCGTACACCTGAGAAGGGGTGATTTTCCGATCGTCTTGCGTAGCGTCTCTCCTCAAAGGAAATTCAGTAAAGGGGGTTTGTAGGGTCCAGTGTGGAGTTGGAGGAAAACAGACTGGCGAGCATGTTAGCCTTCTCGGTTGCTGAGCAAACAACTTCATGATTGTTGGTTAGTGGGGGAATTGTTGATTGCCCATTATTTACTACACTGTTGTAAATTTTCCAGAAATCAGGGGTTCCTAATTTTTGTGCTTCGTTGCGTTTTTTTTTGTTGTTTCAGTAAATTCTCTTTTAGCTGTCGCTATTTCGTTCTTACAGTTACTTCTAGCTTCTATATACTTCTGCCTATTTGAACTGGACTTATGACGGCTAAATCTGCGGTACGCATGCTGCAGTTGCACAAGTAGAAGTAAACCATTGAGGAGAGTGGGGACTGCTATAAAATTTCTGCGTGGGAACATGTGCTTCAGATTGAAACATTCAGTTGTCACATTTGCGCACTGTTCAGCAGGAAGAAAACAGGTCTTTCCCCATGGGGCATCTGCGACGAGATCCCTTATACCTTCTCAGTCAGCCTTTTTATAGTATGTCGTTGTTTGGAGCATTGCCTCTTCAGTTTTAGCTCTGGAGTTTAGGGTGATTTAGACCATTTTCATTGCATGATCAGCGTTCTCAAGTGGGCTGTGGGCTGTGGGCATTCGTTATACAATCATCGGGAACTGTAGACAGAAAAGAGATCTAGAAGTGATGCGTATTGTTCTTGTTGGTCTGGGAAACGGGTTGGAAGCGTAATCATCTGTGATAGGGAGTGAGATATAGAGAAGCTATGTGTTGTGCTACCAGCTGCCTCTATGTAAGAAAAGAATCCAAACGAGTTTCTGTGGTGAACAAAGATATACATACATATACATAAAGACATGTATATACATACATATACATACAGATTTATATATACACACATATATATATATATTTACATATACATATATACACACATATACATGCATATATATATTGCACACACACACTGGCTTTGTTCGAGCGTGTAATACGCTTAAAAGGGATCTTTTAATTTGTCTAGATGTCGTACAAATTTTTATAGTGTCGTGATTTTTAAAATAAAAAAAACACATAACTCCTATATTTTTAATCAACTTGTCATTGACTCTAAATATTTTAATTCATAGCCGTTTTCTGTATATTTTAGTGTTCACTTAAGTTCTCATTTTAGCTCGTTCGGACTTTTACCTCAACTCCGATGATGATTCGTGGACGAAACGAAAGCGCCCGTGACATACACAAATATGAAACTTTTATTAATACTTTTGATTTTAATACAAAAGCATTATACGGAAAATCGAAAAATTAAAGAAAAGAATCATAAACCAAAGTGTCTCTGTTGCATTTAATATTATTTGCTTGAATATTTACATGCTCAGAAGTATGTGGGCTCTCTCACTGGTGATAAAAAATCTACTTAAGCCTGAAAGTATCCTGTACCTCTATAAGGCCACGATTCGCCCATGTATGGCGAACCTGTTGTCACATTTTGGTTGGTGAATCTGCTACTAGTCTCTCACTCCTGGACAGGGTTTAAAAGAGAGTCGCTAACCTGGTAGAAGCTTCAGCCTCTGTCTAATCGAAGAAACGCTGCACCCCTCTGCTTGTTCTGCGGGTATTTTAATTGTTAATGCTCTGACGAACTATAAGCACTTGTGCCCCTTCGGCGTAAATACCCCTGACAAACCCGACAAGCATCTAAATCTCACCACTACACCATAGAGACCCATAGCTGTAAGAAAGCCTTCCATTCCAATAGTTTATTCCCCAGAACCGCTAAAATTTGGAACTTCCTTCCGAGATTCTGTTTTCCCAACTGTAATAACATGCAGAAGTTCAATTGTAATGTGAACAGACACCTTGCTGCTCAAATCACTTCATAATATCCCTGCAATTGATGCACCTGGTAGTTTCCCCTCTACTTTATTGTGGCACTGTGCATATTACAAACAAATTTACTCTATAAGGTATTCTTAGGCATTAAACATAACCTGGTTTATATATCTCCTATTAAGCCAACAATCTTTACAAGTCTTAAGCTGATTTTTTTTCCAATTTCTTATCACGATTTTAGATAATATTGGCTCCTAATATCTATCCTTAATTGACCAATCCAAGTTTTGTCAGATCACATGATGAACTGTAGACATATATTGGCCGTAATATTAAGTAACAGCTATTAATTTATGCAGAATATTTTTTAAATATTAAATGTCAAAGAACGTAAATTCGAATAATTGTAAAATACTGTGTGCAATTCTAAAAAAGTTATGGTAAAATTCTGAAAAATTGAATGAAAAAAAATTGAAAAGTACGATGATACAGCTCAAATAACAGCACTGATAAAAAGTACTGGCGTATCGAAAATATCTAATGGAAATTTATTAAATTGATTTTTTACAAGATGAAAAGTACTGAAATAAATCAAAATTTGTTTTCCCTGAATTTCTTTCTTATTACCTATCATCTCAATTAATGCCAATTAGGCCCTGAGGTGAAGCCCATTACATGTTAAACAAGTTGGAAATTCGTTTAAAAAATTGAACTGTAAAAAATAGAGACCAGAGACATCGATAAAAAAATACAACATATAATACATATTGTGAATAAAATCAAGAAACTACTGTTTCTACAAAAAAAACTTCAATTACGCGATGATGCATCGTTTTTCAGATTGTTCAATAAAATAAAATCTGAATGTTAAAAATGTAAATGAAGTTTAAAAAAATAATATCCACATAAAAAGTGCAGTAAACTTAGAACTAACACCATCTAACAGGTCTAGACTTCTAATAAAGCGTGAACTAATTACATTGCAAAATAAATGGCGATATTGAACACTAGTTTGTACTTGTTTCTTAAACGATGTTTTTTGTTTCTTTGTTTTTGTTTTACTGCAAGACATGTTCTAAAAGAAATGTCTCCTGTAAATCAAAGAGGATCAAACCTGGCATTATTATGATGACCGCGCTTATGAATTCGTGATCTGAATGTTGTATCTATTGCAGCTATAGACGATGTAAGACTATAAAAACATACCCTGGCATGCACGTGCGTTAAGTGTAGCTATACGTCACTTTATTCCTCCATGCAAAAAGAAAAATACATCGAGTTTCTCGTTTATTGCTGGAAAATGTGCATTAACGTTGTTGGTGACTATGCAATGTAATATATATATATATATATATATATATATATATATATATATATATATATATATACATTAAGAACACAACAAAGCATATAAACTGTACGATCGTTTCGGAAACGATGTTTTTATTGAGATAGACATTAAGTCATGGACAATACTTTTAACAGATAGTTTTTTAAAACAAAGTCTCCTCAGCAGCAAAAATATTGTGTGGTGTTTTATTAAAGAAACCAAAAATAAACCTCGCATTTTTTAAGTAAAGAAGATGAATCTGGAAAATATTTAAATATAAAGGAAAATAGTAACTTTTTTATGTTGATAAACAAAGTAAGATAAATTGAGAATAAAAATCAGAAAAAAATTATAAATTGGAATTGGGTTTAAATGTAATGTTATAATAAGTTATTTGTAAGACAATTTAACAAAGCTATATATCCTTATAAAAGAATCTTATTAGTAGTAATTAAATAATTAAAGTACACTCTGCTCTTTAGACTACTGTTCTTATCCCCTTTTGATATATATATATATATATATATATATATATATATATGTAATAGCATTTCAGCCCGGCGTTTTCCGGGTGTTTAGATGTGTATGTTGAGCAAAAAAAGTGCTACTAGGAAGGCAGGCTCGAACCCGTACCGCAAAGGAAGAAAAGAACGGGATAAAACCTAACGTTTATGCTGTTACGACCACCGCCAAACCGGAAGCGATATTTTTTAAAATTAAGACTAGACAATCTAAAGAAGAGGATAACTTTCAAAAATATCGGCGAAAAAGTGACCCCCCTGTAGAAAAGTGCCGAGTTGAAGGGGAAGATAGTTTTTGCCAATTTTTCGATATTTGTCGTATGAAAGGTCGAACTTTAAAACGACACTGATCTTAGTAAAATCCGTCGCCTCTATTGGAAGTTTAAGGCAGACATGCAAACAGATATGCATACATACATTTATATATTGGTAACTAAAAATTTTCGACCCAAACTGATGAAAAAACCTGCCCTATCTCTGAATACCCTTTATGTAACATTTCAAATATTTAGACCAGAAATTGTCTGAGTAATTTGGAAGAGACCGCAGAAGTCAATATTTTTTTTAACTTTGACCCTATTATGACCCCTTAAAATTTATTGTTTTGGGCTCAAATCAAGTTATTATATTAGATCCATGTCCAGGGAACCTATATTTAAAATTTCAAGTGCGTAGACCCAAAATTGCCTTAGGAGTTTGGTAGAACTTTGACTCCTTAATCGCCAAATTTTTGGTCAAAAACCGATCACCTCGATCCGCAAACATCTGTTCTAGAACTTGCTTCAGACGTACTGGATACGAAAATTTCCGACGACTAGAAAGAGATTCTAAAAGCAAAAGACTGGATAAATAGATGTCTCACGAATTGAACTACAACCAGAAGAAACGCTCTCGTGAAGCCTCATCTTCCCTTCGTTTAAGCATCAAGAACGACCTGTTTATAGAACGGGTTATAACTTGCGATGGAAAACGGGCTATTTACGACAACCGGCTATTCTCAGCTTAGTGGTTAGACACCGAGAGATCTCCACAACACTTCCCGAAGCCAAAGTTACACCAATAGAAGGTCATGCTTAGTGATTGATTGTCTGCGACTAGTCTCATCTATTAGTTTTTTGAATGTACGCGAAACCATTACGGCGAGGAAGTCAATAATGGATGAAATGCACATAAAACCTTGAACATATCGCCCAGCATTAATAAACAGAAAATGCTCAATGCTCCTCGATGACAATGCCCAACCGCACGTTGGCAACCTACCCTGTAGAAGTTCAACTTATTAGGATACGGCTCTCTGCCTCATCCGCCATATTCTCTAGATCTCTCACAAACAGACTATTACTTTTTTAAGCATCTCGGCAACTATTTGCGAGAGAAAAGCTTAAAAATCATAAGCGATGTAAAAAAAAAAAAAACCTTCAGTTCCTTCATCGTCGGCACAACGCAATAATTTTACGTTGCTTGAATTCATGGAATTCATGTATGGGCGTAACACTTCTGACGTAAAGAAAATAGTTTTTTGTGACATAACAGAAATATTTCTATGGAAGTATATTAAAATGAAAAAAGTATATAGATAGATTTCTATGATTCGTTCTGTTTATAATTGTTTAATCTTGAAAAAAAAACTTACGGCCATTGAATTATAAGTGGTTTGCCATACTTATACGTAAATGCGCACTGAACAGATACCATAATACTTAAAGTTAAATTCAAATTTTGAAATATCTATTAATTTAAACATGGAAAAAAATAAAAAATTGGGTCGCTGAAAACGTACACAGTAAAACAATACATTGTAAAATAATAGATTTATTTGTAAGAAAATTGCGTTAAAATAACTTAAACGTAACACAGAAATGAACGATGTAAAAAAACATGCAGACAGTATTAACAATTGTTTATTTGGATAATTTAAAATGTAAAGAAATTAGGCCGCTGAAAACGTACACAGTAAAAAAAAATACGTTGTCAACAGGTCAAAGTTGATTTATTTGTGAGAAAATTGTGACAGTATAGTTGCAATACAAATAGTTGCAAAACATCCCCTAAGGGGTCAGTATTTTATATTAGCTATGGAATTAATGTATGAGCATGACACTTGTGACGTAAAGAAAATAGTTTTTTGTGGCATAACAGAAACATTTCTATGAAAGTATATTAAAATGAAAAAAAAATAGATAGATTTTTATGTGTCATTCTGTTTATAATTGTTTATTTTTGAAAAATAAAAACGTACAGCCATTGAATTATAAGTTGCGTTAAAATAACTTAAACGTAATACAGAAATGAACGATGTAAAAAAATACAGAAAGTATTAACAATTGTTTATTTGGATAATTTAAAACGCAAATAAAATTAGGCCGCTGAAATCGTACACAATAAAATAAAATACGTTGTCAACAGGTCGAAGTTGATTTATTTGTGAGAAAATTGTGACAGTAAAGTTGTAATATAGAATAGTTGCAAAACATCCCCTAAGGGGTCAGTATTTTATATTAGCTATGGAATTAATGTATGAGCATGACACTTGTGACGTAAAGAAGATAATTTTTGTGACATAACAGAAACATTTCTATGAAAGTATATTAAAATGAAAAAAAACTATAGATATATTTCTATGAGTTATTCTGTTTTAAGTAGTTGTAGAGAAAATACATGTCAACCAGTAGTAGTAATAGTAGGATAGGAAGAGGAGGCGTAGTAGTAGTAGTAAGAGGAGGAAGAGGAGGCGTAGTAGTAGTTGTAAAGAGGAGAAGTAATAGTAGTAGCAAGAAGAAGAGGCATAGTAGTAGCAGGAGGAGGATATTGCGCAAGCAAACAAACAAACAACAAAGAACGCAGAGTTTTATTATATATATATAAATATATATATATATATATATATATACATATATGTATATATATATATATACATATATATATATTATGTATATATATATATATATATATACATATATATATTATGGCAGTATAGATTGGTTTCCTAGAAGTACATCCACTGAATCAACATGTGTCTACCACAAAGATGCTCAATAAGTTAACAGAGCAGATATATTTTTAATTTATTTATACAAACATTGATGGCTACATGTGTGTATATATTCTTCTGTAATCATTCGGTTTTAGGGTGATTATTGGCCCAAAAACGTTATTGAGGTAATACTGGACCTGAAGACGTAATTTCCTCAATAACGCGTAATTGCAGAAACATGTATGCACATATGTAGCCATCATATTTGTATAAATAAATCAATATATATATATATATATATATATATATATATATATATATGCGTGTATCTTTACTCCAAATATATTTGCTTGTGTCTGTATAATTGTGAATGTCTGTTCGTGTAAATTTATGTTTGTATATTGATTTCTAATGTTCTTAAGTTATACATTCATTAAAACATTTTAGTGCATATATTCGTAACATTCCATGCTAGTTCCAATGATTTGTTGTCATAAAATAGTTGAGTTAGCAGGCGAATAAAATTTCTAGATATTAACGTGTACGTCGGAAGCCCACACATAATCATTGAAATACTGTTTGGGTTTCATGCACATGAAGACGGAGACCAAGAGTAACCCGAATTAAAGCGAACGCAAGTCAGATAAGATTTATAAGAAGAGAATCTGATTTTTAATTCAATTAATTTTTTATGGTACTCAGCTTATACTCGAAATTGTAAAATAAATTACTAACTGCCTTCCACTCTTATGTCAATGAGTTTGGAAGCTGATATTTACAATATGAAATCACGTGGTATCGTTATTTCAATTATATTTTTATTAATACTGCATCATTTCGTACAGATTAACTTCATAAAATAAATCAATTTTCTTATTTAAATGGTGGTTTAAAACCATTATATATATATATATATAGTAGAAATGGTAATTAATAAAAACCTGAAGAAAGTGCTCTATACCGTTATAGAGCAAATATGCGTTTTATTTTTTATTACCTTTTTTTCTGTTCAGTTACATTTTTGTTTCAGCTACACGACCGTTTTTTGGCCGTCATGTAGCCTCCTCAGACTTTACAGTAAAGACTGAGGAGGCTACATAACGGCCAAAAAACGGTCGTGTAGCTGAAACAAAAATGTAACTGAACAGAAAAAAACGGTAATAAAAAATAAAACGTATATATATATATATATATATATATATATATATATATATATATATAGTCTTTTACCAAAGCCTTTTCTTATTTGAATATTTGTACTTATCTTGCTTTGTATTCAGAATATTAGGCCTAGTATCCTCCCTTGATATCTTGCGAACAATCGCTCGTGACATCATTCCTTTAAAACTTTCGTTTATTTTGGAACTCATTTTTTTACACAGAACGTAGTTGTCCGAATACTCCATATTATCTCTCTTCATCTCGATAAGTCAAAAAAGTAAAATAAAAAATCACATTAATTAACATTGAAAATAATTATTAAGCCCTACGAAGGATATTTAAGCTACGGATTTCATTATTGTTTTCGCCATTTTCTATATTGCTACATGATTTTATTGCACTTGTATTTGCTTTCATACATTTACTTTAACTGAGTGATTTTCCCATTGTGTTCTTCTATAATCAACGTTTTCTATTGTTGTGTTATTTGGATTTGCATTTATCTCAGCCAGTTTTTTTTTTCTTTTCAATCGACTTTATTCCGCCATATTACTTAAGCCTGTGTTACGCTGTTTCCAGTTATATTAGTCAAAACATTCTTAGTTTTGACGCGCAAGCCCAGACATGCAGTTAACTTAATGCGGTAAAAAAGTGGACTATACTGGATTATAATACCAAAACTTTTTTGACGTACTTTAAGATTACGGACGGCTATAAACCCCCATTATTTCTCTTGAATCAGAAAGACATGACAATGAAACTTTCACCACACAAAAACATACATATATGAACATATTTCATAAAAACATTACAGGCGACGATAGTTTTCCGTTTTAATTTCTTCCCAAATTTTCTTTACGTTTATACGTTCTTTTAAAAAATCACTGCGATTCTTAACATTCCGGACTGAAACCCATCTACTTTTTGCTTGTAACGATACATCTTGAAGATGTCTTCACATTTATTGATTATCATTATTATCATTATTATTATAGAGTAAATTTCCTGTCGATTCTCATATATGATGAAGTTTTGAAACCAAAACTTATGAAAAAAAATATTATATATGCATAACTTCAGTTCCCTCAGCTATAATCGAAACCGAAACCAAAGGAATTCTTGATAAAATCTATTATATCTATAAAAGTGAACGTATCGGTGTGTCCGTGTGTGTGTCTGTGAGTCTGTCAATTTTAAGTCTACAGACTAGAAATTTGATATACAGGGTACTGAAATTTGGGAAAATCTTTGTGATCGGTTTTCGGCCAGATATTTGGCCGTTAAGGGGTCAAAGTTCAAGGATTTGACCTTTGAGAACACTACCAAACTTCTCCGACAATTTCGGGTCTAAACACTTGAAATTTTAGATATATGTTCCTTAGACAGGGGTCTAACTTAATAACTTGATTTTAACCCAAAACAATAAATGTTAAGGGGTCATAATAGGGGTCAAAGTTTTTAAAATTTTGTTATTCATTTATTTATTTTTTGCTCCACATACACCCCCAAACACTCGAGCAACGCCAGGCTGAAATGCTACTTATTTATAAAACAATTATTTACAAAAAATAGATGACTTTAATATAACTCGCTATTACTATTTAGATTATGTTTCTCCCGATAACATTATCGACAGATTAGCACGTCTAGAACACTGAATGTTTTGGTTTCGACTTAAGCTGATGGCATGAAGTCATTTAAAAAAAAAATTACCATAATGTTTTATATAAATAAATGCATATATTTGCATGATTTCAAATATATTTAAACGTATTTTTCCGCAAGCAGAATCAAAATATTTACTTGCAGACTAAGAAAATATAACTTTTTTTAAAATTTCTTACTGTTTTTCAAGACGATAAATATATTTGGACAATTATTTCGTTGCCGAAAATCCTTCATGAACGAAGAACAAATTTAATGAAAAAAATTAAATTTTTTCTTAAATAAATTTTTCACGACAGGGAACAGATTCTAAGCCCAGTTTTCATAAAAAAATTTCGCGTGGGCTAATGTCAGGTGCATATGTTTTTTTTATATTTTTCTTCTTTTTCCATGTAATACTAAACTAAGATATATAAATCGTGGGTCTAACAGTATTTGACGGGTCTGCATGCTAAACGCGATAAAAGTCATTTTGAAATATACATAACTTTCTTTACAAATAGTGTTCTATTTCCTCACACAAAAAAACTATTTACCATATGATACAGGCATAATTATTATGTATTATCTATCACTGAAAGTAAACTTTTAATGAAAGTGTACATTTATATATTTGTCTATTTATCCCTTAATGTATCAATTTGGACAAATTGGATTTGTTGCGTTTCATGTGTTCTGTTCAAATGTATCCGTTCCCTGAGTTACGATGAACTCTTTCGATCGATCTTTTGATATGTGTTAAAGTTGCCGTCAATAAACACTGCAAGCGACGAGTAATAGCTGTTTCAAGTCCAGAGTCTCCTCTATAGCGGTAGGTTATGTACCAACAGTACTCTGGGAGATATTTCTTCAAACGGCTTGATATCTCTTTTGGAACAAGTGGTTAGTTTATTGCTGATAAATTGAGATGCCTCCACAGGTTAATCCCGAAGGGCTTTTTTATGGTGTATTGTTTGAAGGCTGGAATGTTTTATCGTGTGCGTTGCTTCAGCATCGCTTAATGGTGTTGGAAAGAAGTAAATACCAAAATCAACGTGTGAGATGTGTCTAAACTTACATAGGTCATCATCATCATCATCATCATAATCGTCGTCGTCGTCATTATTATTATTATTATTATTATTATTATTATTATTATCATCATCATTATTATTATTATAATTAGGAAAACACAAAACGATTACTCATAAAACACAAAGCCTAAATGTTCAATTCCTGTGGTAATACAATCAAGACAGTTACCATGGATACTTTTTATGAAAATGTAATTCTATTCTTGAGAAAAACTATTAATGAATTATCTCTTTTCCGTGTCACTAAGTGTGAAATTGTATACTATCCTAAGGAGCATTTATCGGTCTTTCCCTTTAAGATAGCGTTTCAACTTTTTACCGTTGGGTTATTACACTTTCTTTTTTGCTTGTGTCACATTTAAAGCGACTTTTTTCTTTTAAGACAATAGTCTTGTCTTTTTAATATATACACTAGCGTGGGTGCCCGGCGTTGCATTGATGTTTGTAGGCGTGTGATAAAAGAATAAAATAAACTATTAGTAGGCAGGCAGGTTGGAAGCCGTGACGAAATGGCGGTGGAGGGGGGTTAAAAAAGTTGTATTAGCAAGGTGGTGGGGAAAGAAATCAAAACAAATGGCGGCAGTTCCTGTGGAGAGAGGTGTTTAAAAAATGGTAGTAGCAGGGAAGGGGGTAAGATGGAGAGCAGTGTTAAAAACAAAGCGGTAGTAGGCAGGCAGGATCGAACCCTAGACGCGAAAGCGGAAAAGAAAGTGTAAGAAAATCTGACGCGTTATGGATGCTCCATCTTTTAACCGGAAGTTCACAACGTTAAAATTAAATAAAGTCAATCACACCGATACGACAATATGATGACTTGCAGAAATGGCGACGCAAAAAGAAAAACAACCTCTCCCTGTAGAAAACCGTCCAGTTAAGGATGAAGGAATTAGAGTTTTTGGCCAATTTTTCGATATTTGTTATCCGAAAGGCCGTGGTTTAAAACGATACCGGTTTGGTCAGGTACCATCGCCTCTGTGGAACGGTTTTACGAGATATTGCCTGCTTATGTATAATTTTCTGCCATCAATTATTATCTCCCTTTCACTCTTTGTTTCTTACTAAGATCCATGCGTCTTTGTGCTCTCCTAAGTTCCCCACTACAACCGAACAAAATAAGGGGGTGAAAGTGAGAGGGAAAATATGAGAATAGAACAAAAATTGCGTTTATTTAAAAAACAAACTTTTGTTTTATAATTTCGAATGCTATTCTCTTGTTATATAAACTTGATACAACCCTAAAGCATTCCTAAAAATTTGGCATTTTTACGTTTACAAACCAATTTGCAATTTGTATCGCAAGCTCGGGAAGCTGGTGGTGATTCTAGAATGCACTACGATTTAATCAACGGGCACATTATTCTCGTTCTGCCAAACATTGCCTGATAGATATGTCAATTTTATATAATGGCGCTGAACAAATCAATATTCTTTTTTTCTCCTATGCTTATTTGAATTCCACAGTTCATGAAAATTGTATGAGATTTTATCTTTGAATGCTAAGAGTGTAATTATAATAAAGAATTACCCGTTTGTGTACACTAGGGTCCCATTATATGTTAGAAATTCTGCGATTTATATCAGTTAATTGTTTGTTTAGATCAGTTTTTACCTACATAAACTTACGGCGGTACCTTTATGAATTATTTAATTATCTTTTATTTTAAATGTATTGTGTTTTCAAACGAGCAAACTATCATGATTTCATGAGTAACATATATATCTTCATACGTTTACTATTTATTGCCCTTGTACAATACACACATATACTCACATACATACATACATACATACATGCATACATACATATATATATATATATATATACATATATACATATAGTCACCGCCAAATTCATGGAGTGTTTTTGATTTTCGTAACATAGTCTCTCATTAAAAATCTACCAAAAATCAACTAATTATCTAATCAATATAGAAGGTTTCAGCTTTTTCAAGTTCTTTCATATATTTGAATAAATATATTTTGGGGGACTTTATACTCCCCTTCCTAATTTGCCCATTGTTTTACCAGTAAGTTCAAGCGATCTACTAAGCAAACACTCAGTTTGTGGAAAGAGGTGACCGAGTGTAAATAAAAACCAACAACAACAAAAAAACAACCACAAATTTCATATTGTTCCTTCGATATTGAAGATTGAAATTCGAAACTTTAATGTGTTTAATTGTTTTTTTTTTATCTTTTGCGTTTTAAGTGTGAAATTCATTCAATAGTTTATCAATATCTATTATTTTGCAGATGAGGATAAAAAATATTTTTGCACGAAAACGCTAAAATAGGCATACTTTTGGAATCTTTAAAAATAATTTTTTATTTTTATTTTAGAATGTGTAATCTTTCCATGTACCAGTACATAAAACATAGTTTAAAAAACCCAAAGAATTTTTTTTTTAAAAACCGTGTGTGAAAATTATAAGCGATAATTGTATCTGCGTATTCTGGTCTTTTCAAGATACGGTAGCGCGTTTACAGTTACAAAAGGTTGTTATCTCCCACTTTGAAAATTATCACTGACTATGAAGACATGAATTACCGCAAATGATGGTTGTGACATTCCAATAAGGTTCGTCTCCCCCAGAGGGTTACCAAAAAACAGCCATTTTTAAGGGCCAACAAATTCTAATAAAGTCCTTGTCAACTTGATTTATGCAATATCATCTAGTTTATAGAAAAAGTGTGGCTCATTCGTTATTATTAATTAGAAAATAGGAAATGAAAAAATTATTTTAATCCTATATTGAAAAACTGACTAAAAGTAATATTAAAACAGTAATATAATGCTAAAAATTTATGTTTGATTTGAAAACAGAAAAAAACAGTTTTTCCTTACTTTTAACCAGTATTGGAAAAAATTAAAACTTGACTGATCAGTTATTATAATGGAAAAATATAAAGCTAAAAATAACATATTTTACCATAATGACGTATGTAATTATAATTTAATTCACTTATTTAAAAAAAATGTACTTCTCTGTCTAGTTACATTAAAATTCATGAAAATGCTTAAATAAATATTTAGACTCGACTGGGTTCCCATACCTACAACCTAAGATGGCGATGGTAAGCACATCTTTACTAAAATGTACGAGATCGTGCGAAATAATTAAATTATTGAAATTTATTTAAATAAAAGGTAATTATATTTTAACATTTTTGAATATTCTTAGAAATGATAAGTTAGTTTAATTGATTTGAATACCTTTTTAAAATGTTTATGTTTTATTGACATCCGGCAGGAAATGAGTAAAACGCATTTTTTTTAACATTTATTTATTATTATTCTTTTAACATAAGAAAATTAAGGGTTTTATCTTTCTGGTAGAATAAAATGTTGGTTAAAAATAGCGGATTTTAGTAGATTTTATTAAGGTTTAGAAAAATCAGCGTTCGAACGATTGGCGGTCAGTATATATATATATATATATATATATATATATATATATATATATATATATATATATAATTATTACCACATCCAGACTAAGTCGCAGCGCACAAGACCCATGACAGCCAACAAACCGGAAGTCCAAGATTCGAGTTTTACACTCATTTGGGCCTACCAGTTAGACACATGCGAACCCAGGATTCGAAACCCGAGTCTCTTGCATGCGAGGCAAGCACTCTACCAACTGTGCAACCGTTCTGCACACAAGAAAGTCTTATTAACTATCACGTATCAAGTAAACCGAAACAGTGTCATAAACCCACTTTTGTATTGAACAAGGTATGTGATCATAGCGACCAGTTCTAACCCAAGTCGATGTCTCACTATTAGGAATTTCTTGTGTGAAGCACATTTGTTCAGTTGGTAGAATTCTTGCCTCGCAGGCAAGAGACTCTGATTTCGAATCCTGAGTTCGGGTGTGTCTAAATGATGAGCCAGCATGAGGGCGAAAATCCAGTCTTGAACTTCCGGTTTGTTGGATTCCATGGCTCTTGTGAGCTGCGATGTTGTCTAACTGTGAAAATAATTATATATTCCCTCTCATATTCTGTATATATATATATATGTATATGTATATATATATATATATATATATATATGGGGGGGGGCAAAATGTCACAATAAAATATATTGTACTTTTTAATTGACCATAAAACCAATATTTCCAGAAACGTTTCATATATCAAAATACTGTGAACAAATATAGAAACCAGCTAATTATCGAAAGTGTTGGCCATTGTGGTGCATAAACAGCTGACAACACTCACTGATTCAATCGAAAAAGGTCCTAATCAGTTCCATTGTTATGTTGACACATATTCTTTTAATGGTTGCTTTTAACTGATTCATTTAGATCGTTTTGTAATGTGAGCCTTGTGTTTAGCATGTTCCTTGCCCCCCCCCCCAAAAAAAAGAGAATAAGCCCAGAGGGCTCATATCCGGTGAGCATGGGAAGTACACGATACTTCGTCTTCGTCCTAACTGTCTGTTTCGCAGGTGGCTGTCAAGATATTCTCATGATGATATCGGGAAAGTACTTCATCCCGCTGGAAGTGCGTTCTTTATTCCTAAACATCTTAGCGTAGCATAGTGTATTCATGTAGCAAATTGACATAATTTAAAGAGTCTATACATTTTATTGGGACAACTTTTGTGTATGTATATATATATATATATATATGTGTGTGTGTGTGTGTGTCTGTGTGTGTGTGTGGGTGTGTACTGTAAACAGCGTAACCAGCAAATATTTTTAGTATTTAAGACTTCGTTGTTTTTTTTGTTTTTTTTCATAACGCGTTTCAAAACATATTTACCTCTCTTAAGATATTTTTACTTAAAAGTTTTTTTTTGTTAGAAGTTGGTTTTTTGGTGAACAGTTTTGGAGATGCCTTTTAGCATATCATTTTAGTTTCAGCTAGCACGATTTCGCCTTCGAAAGATACGTGAATGTGAGACTGAATGTCTCCAGTGAGATTGTTTCTGAGTTCATTCGGTCAGTGTTAAATCCATATGGTGGGTGGCAGGTGTTAAGCCTTTTGGATGAATATTTTTATCACTTCTTTTTGATGTGTGTGTCAGTGCGACCTGTATATGTGTAAGTGACAGTGGCTGTGTGTTGTGTGCGCGTATGAGCGTGTATGGGTAAGAATTAGTGATTTTTTTTCTTTTCACATATGCGAGTGTCTCTGTACGTTTCTTTTCACTAGTCGCAACAAATTTCGGTTCTGATCATAAATATACATACACATACACACATAAACACATATATATATACATAAATAAAATGGAAAATAAATAGTAAAATATAATATATATATATATATATATATATACAAGATCTATGACTTACTTGTAGTTTCATCAAATAGTTCTGCTTTTAAATATATATATACAGTTGTGCCCGATATTATTCATACCCCCCTTGAAAATTGAGTTTATTAGGTGTAACTTTTGTAAGAATTTATTGTTTACGTCCATATTGATACATATTCTTAATAAACCTCTTCTGATCATTTTCGTCATTTTAAAAACTCGGGATACTTGTAATAAAAGAAATATACAGCTATTTATAAAATCTGCAATGTTCAAAAATAATCATACCCCCTTATTTTTTCAGTATTAATCGAGTTTCTGACTGTTTGTTTTCTGTTTGATTCTTATTTTGAATGCTTTTATACAACCTTTGATTAATTTAATTTCGTTTTTTGCATTTTTCAGAAATTAAAATGATATCAACTGAAAACCAATAAAAGAATAAAAATTATTAGAATGGGGAAGAAAAAAGAGCTTAGTAATGATCTTAGGACTAAAATTGTGAATTCACATAATGATGGTTTAGGTTACAAGTCAATTTTCAAGAAATTTGAGGTCCCTACAGCAACAGTACAGAGCATCATCAAAAAATTCCAGAGCCACCACACAACAAACAACTTGATTGGTAGAGGAAGAAAAAGGAAACTGTCTGCTAGAGCCACCAGGAATATTGTAAGAAGTGTTAATGCAAATCCAACCACCACTAATAAGGACATTTTAGAAAATCTGGAGTCTTCTGGCATAAAAATATCAAGGCAAACATTGCAAAGGACTCTGCATGAAAATGGTCTGAAAGGAAGAAGACCAAGAAGGACTCCATTGCACACCGGAAAACACCTTGCAGCACGTCTAAAGTTTGCTAGAACCCATGTGAATTCTCCAGAGTCCGTTTTCTCAAGTATTTTGTGGACTGACGAAACAAAAATTGAATTGTTTGGCCATATGGATGCTTCTTACGTTTGAAGGAAGAAAGGAGAAGCTTACAACCCAAAGAACACCATACCCACGGTGAAACATGGTGGTGGTAGCCTAATGTTTTGGGGCTCCTTTTCGGCTAGTGGTCCAGGTAGTTTGGTCAAGATAGATGGAACCATGAAGAAGGAGCAATATTTGGAGATACTCAAGAAAAACATTAGACAGGATGCGGAGCAGCTCCATTTAGGACCAAACTGGGTCCTTCAACAGGATAATGATCCAAAACATACTGCCAAAATAGGCAAGAAATGGTTTGAGGATAATCAAATTAATGTTTTGAAATGGCCTAGCCAGAGTCCCGACCTGAACCCTATCGAAAACCTCTGGCACATATTGAAAACTGAGGTTAAAAAGCGGAAACCTAGAAATTTGAGGGATTTGGAGAACTACTGCATTGAAGAATGGTCAAAAATCAGTGTTGATGCTTGTAAAAACCTTGTTGATAAATATCCCAAACGGTTACAGGCAGTTATTAAGAATAAAGGGCATGCTATTGACTATTAGTAAGAGAGGTATGAATAATTTTGAACTAGTGCCATTATTGTTTTTCTTTGTATAATGTTTCAAACTTGCATAATTTATTTATTTGTTGAGTTTAAATTAAATGCTTATGCTTGATTTATTGTTTGAAATCCCTTTAATATTGTCTACCTTCTGGTTTGAGCAATATTCTTATAGAAATCTCAAAGATCCGAGGGGTATGAATAATATCGGGCACAAGTGTATATGTATACACATTCACACACGTACATATATCTATGCATATATATATATATATATATATATATATATATATATATATACATTGATTAAAATTGCCTTAATCTATAGAGATTCTTCCTTGAATGTGGGCAGAATCGTGCATTTTGTTTCTATTTTTATTTTTGAGAATCTGTATTACATTGGATATGTGTGTGTGTGTGTGTCTGTGCGTGCGGGTGTGTGCAGGGTACACGTAAGTAATATAATCTACTCTGATAGCAATTTTACTCTAATAACTAAACTATCATTATATCAAGCATGTGTATTGCCATCCTAATATATGCCTCCGAAATATGGGACTTGTACCGGTTACGTGTAACAGCACTTGAAAGGTTACACCAGCACATTATTAGACATTAGACACATTATTGGTTTAAATTGGGACAGTTTTTTTTCCTGATGATTCTGTCTTAAATAAGACCAAAATAACCAGTATTGTTATCACTGTTATTAAGAATTGGATGAGTTAGGCAGATCATCTTGATGACTATCGACTCCAAAAACGGTTGTTTTTTGGTGAGCTCCTTCTCGGCAAAAGGCTACAACACAAGTCCCAAAAAAGTTTTATGATAGCATCAAATTCTGGTGAACTTTCATGTTCCTGTTGACAGTTAGGAGTCCTGCCGTCATGAGCGGTGGGACTCTTGGTATACGGGGACGCGGGACATTTGAAGCAGCTAACATAGACCGAGCGAAACGTAAGAGAGCACGTGGAAAACAAGAAACCTTGCCATCCAATCATGGAGACCTGAGGATCACTGAGGTGTGTGGCCGGGATCTGTTGTCCAAGGCAGGTCTCGTTGATTATATAAAAGCGCACAGTTATACAAGTTCCATTGCTGTTGGTTTCATTCAAACCAGTGACTGTCATCAATGTCATGTCTGCTTGAGGATATGCAAGTCGCTTCAGGACTAAAAATTTCAGTGTCTGAGTGAGTGGCACTCGTCTTACAAAACGTCGCAATCATTATGTACAGTTGCATTTTCGCTATTTTTTTAAATAATTCAAAGCGAATAAGAATGATGTCTGTACACCCTTTCAGAGCACCGACTTGGACAATAATATGTGACATTTTGAACATAATATTATTTGGCTACATTAACAGCAGCAGAATCTCATGAACTGGCCACGTAAGTCTCTTTCTAAAGGATTATAACATTCGCTCATGCGTGAACCAATTCACCTATCGGATACGTTAACTACATACATTTTAATCATCATGGTATTACTGTTGCCATGGCTCAGTGTTTATTGACAAATCTCAGTTATTTGTTCGCATTCGCACCCCACCTTACGATGGACGTCTCGTTAATTTTTTAGCATGTTTTGGAAAAAAACATTCTTTCTTTTTTTTTTACACAGTAGTCACCACTTATCAAGGCCCGGAAGCCACTCAGAGATAAGGGTTATTGCAATTACAGTACGTTAGTGTGGAGATTTAATTAAGTGGTTACTTAAGAGGGCGGTTCATCAGGAATTTGTTAACGTTGGACTTGAACACATCCAAGTTGTAGTCAGGTGGGTAGCAGGCAGACGAAACAGTTCCACCAGCGTGCAGTTCTAAGAAAGAAGCTTTGTTCATGGAATCTACGTTTTGATATAGGCACAGATAAAGAGTGGGAGACATTTTTTCGATAAGATTTTGCATTTCAACATAGTTAAAGATTGCTTTCTAAATATACTTTTTCTTTTGTACTTAGTATTATTTAGTTCGCTCAAAACAAATAACAAAAAGAATATTTTTAGTGGCGATTGATGTTGACAGGGGTAAATTTAAAAATCCGATTACGATAAAATGTATGAATATTATTTACGTAAATCACACATGTTCATAAATAATAACTGATTAACATATTTTTCTTGCTTAAATTCCCTATTCCGACTTATTATTTATGGGCATATCCTTTTAGTAAAACGTTCATTAACAATGTTTTATTTAAAGTTTAATGTATTTCAACCAGATACAGACAATGGTACAGTAAAAATAATCCAATTTCTACAAAATCATATAGCAAGCGTAATAAAATGATGTTCCATTTTCTTTATTTACATTTTCCGGGCTGTGCCGGCTAGCTCTGCAAGTTAAATATACATGCAAACCATTATTATGTATATAATATAATGTATGAATACTGAACACTAAATATTATACAATAATATTATACATATTATGTGGTATGTTTAGGATCTTTCGACAATAATGTAAGTATACATATAAATATATATATATAAATATGTGTGTATGTCTGTCTATCTGTCTGTCTCTCTGTATCTGTGTGTGTTCATGTATTTCATCAGTCAATAGCCGGGATTTTATAACACAGCAATTGGCTAAATGTATTGCCTTTTCTTGTTCATTATTGCGAGGTTGTGACATCGTCTTGTGTATTTACAGGTAAACTCGTTAAAGCCTTCATGTGCTCAAACCCGTTTTTAAAATTTGTGTTTATATTTTAATCGTCATATAAATTTAGTTTGTTCATTTAAGCATATATGTATATGTATATATATATACTAATATATATATATTAATATATATAAATTAATATTTAAATGGAATGTTAAGAAGGCGGTACAATGCAGAGGTAACGGAAAGACACAAGCTGAAGCTAGTGAGAACGTTTTATTAATACAACTTACAAATACATGTGAACATATTCATATATTTCTTATACACATTTTATTTATATTTGCACCGTGATCACCTGGGAAAGTCGGTCTGGTGGTATATCCGTGTTATATAATATTTCGAGAAAGATCTCTTCGTCGGGTATTTATTTGACTTTGGTTCAAACGTGCTGTTGTAAACTAATATTTTCCTAGCTGTCGAAGATTCAATTCTGAATGCTGACTAGCGAAAAATAGGATTGAGAATAAATTAAGACCTATATCCTGTGATGAGTGACGGAACGGGAGTATGCTACTCGTATCCAGTAAATAAAGAGTTCTTTTCGAAATTCCATCTAAATTTTCGAGGTCAACGAGATATTTATGAAGAATGTCTGAAGTTACATCAACGGAAACGTTATGAAAATGACACTCATGATGAAAACAGTAGTCTGATGAATCCATAAAATACACACACATACATACACACACACGCACACACACAATCACACACACACATACATATATAATAACAAGCAGTTAATAAAACGTGTTAAAACATTTTGAAAAAAAAGTTAAAAATATATTTTAATTTGTAAAAGAAAACACTTAATCCGCGAAGTTTCTAAGAAATAATTTCCTTCTCCTCAGAGGGTAGGATTTAGCAAAATGCGGGATCGGACTTTGTTTGCAAAAGTATTTAATGTAAGTCATAGATCTTAGTTGATAACAAAAATGAAGCAGAGGGAACAGGGTGAATAAAAAGTGATTTCACTAGGGGTAAAATATCCAATGGCGGTAAGATCCAAACATGCAGAATCCAAGAAAGTTAGTTAAATTCACATTCAAACAAGTAAAATCCATGAGAATCGCGTAATTGGAAGATGATCCAAATTAATCCAAAAGGCAGAAATCCGTGCAATTATTCACAAATAGGTATAAGGAAAAGGGAATGAATTCCAATAATATTATTAAATAGTATTAATTAGTATATATATATATATATATATATATATATATATATATATATATATATATATATATACTAGTTTGACGTCTAGCGTTGCCTGTCGTACACTACGCTTAAACATGATATTTTAATTTCGTTATATATTATTATAGAGTAAACTCTTTACAGAATATTACATATTACGAAATATAATTTACTCATTGGATAAATTCGCAAAAAATAAAATGAATAACAAATAAAACGTTAACATTATGATTAAAATTTCACCTTTGTTTTTACAAAATCATATCAGCTGATATTTGGGCTTGACGACGAATGCTCTGGAAATGTTACTTCTTATTAATATTATGTTTTAAAATATGCAAACGAAGAAATGATTTTCGGTGATTTTCAATGGTACTCTTCTTTTATAATAAATTGAACTCATTAATAAGAAAAAATTAAAATAAAATGGTAAGATAAACCCCGGGATTGAACAGAGGATCATTTGATCTGTAGTCGAATGCTCTACCACTGGACTATATTTCCAGATGACAACAATTCCGTTTATTTTTAAGAATAAATGATTTGCTGAGATTTTAATATATCCCTGGGCCGGTGTAACGTAAAATATCCCCCTGTAAATACTATTTTTATCTATAGGCAAGAAAGAAAGATTACTTTTAAGATCAATTTTTTCGATTTTCGATATTTATCGGATGAATTTCCATGAAATACATATCTAAAAACGATGCCACAATCAGCATTGTGTGGAATTTGCTATAGGTAGGGTCACACGCATCGGTACCTATGAAAAAAAAACTCACATACACAAAAAGTAACTTTTATATAATAGTAGAGATCGATAGTGAGGTATATATATATATATATATATATATATATATATATATATATATATATATATATATATATGTGTGTGTGTGTGTGTGTATTGTTAGAATCTTTGGTCCAAAATGATGCAGGTACTTTGAAGAATATCTCACTGAATAAGTATTCCTCAGTTTCAACCTTAATTATAAGCCTCTTCAAGAATCCTTCACAGCCTCTTCCGTTGCTTTGATTCTAGTTTTTCGTGCTTCTCACTGTGAAATATAATCGTTTCCTTTGTAAATTCCGTGCTTTTTCCACATTGCATTTCATTTCACGTTCTATTTTAGTTCTTGAATTCATTCATTTTCTACCGCTCTTTTATGCTAGTGGCCATTTCTTTTAATCTCACTTTTCCACAATTTTAATCTACGACACGGGGTCCCGTATAAAATGAAAAACAATGCAAATCAGCAACCGTCGAAACTAACGCACGCTGCAATCCTCTGTCAACCTGGCTCTCATATTGCACTCTAATTAATAGGCATATTTCACTAATTGACTAGAATTGAGCCACTTTTATGTACTTTTTAAAACGTTGTTGTAGTTGTTATTAATATTATTATCTATACATTAATACGATTGCGGGTCGTTTAATTGTCATGTACTCACATTTCTTGTTGCATAAAGAAACGGATATGTAAAAAATGTACCGAAATTTTTCCATGGTTAGGAAACTGTTTGTCATGAAAACTAAATACTTAGAGCTTGAAATATAATTATACTCTTGTGCTCTCTCGGTGCCTTTTTTACAGATGCGTTTCGTTCTGCATAAACAAATGTTTATTATTTTGTCAATACCGACTCTTTTCATGCATATACGTTTCCAACAAATTAAAAGTTCTTTGCTTGGATAGAAAATATTCATGGCCAAACATTGTTGCAATAAGAATAAACGCAGAGAAAACTCAACGCTGTATGTTTTTTTCTGGCAACATTGCATAAAAGAATACTAGTATAGTTACATTCCAAGATCCAGTTATTTTATTCTCTTGCAAAACGGTCATTCCATATAATGTTGCAAAAAAAATATCATAAAATATTTAATATTTTGTGTTTTTCCGACAGCCATCTTTGTTTATTGCTTACATTACTGGCTTCGTAACTGAAATGTAAATAAATAGTTTTTTTATTTCAACTAATGTAAACTATTTTGTACATATAACAATTTTTAACAAAATATAGACGGTAAATATCTAAAAAATAAAGCAATATTTTAACAGAATCAAAACACTTAAGTTCATACGTCGAATAAAAACGGTCTTGCACAATAATATGAAAAAGGTGGAAGCTGGAACAAACGCACGATGCTAAGTCTTCTGTAGAATTTTGTGCAACATTATATGAAGGAGCTATTTTGCGTGAAATGTTATTATATGAACATTGGGAAGTAACTATAATGTTATTCTTTTATACATGCTGTGTATTTATGAATGATGCATATTGAGCTTCTAAATAAAAAGAAATTGTTATATAGAAAGAGTGAAATATAATTACAAATTCTTTATTTACCCAAACAACAACAATATATATACATATATGTGTGTGTGCGTGCGTGTGTGTGCAATAATATCTTACTCTTCAGCCATATGCGAGCACCTTATAAATAGCTATGTCCGTGCCCCTGTTTTGTATTGTCTTGTTTTTTTTTTCATTCTTGGCACATTACACTCGATTTTGTCACTTTACTGAAAGTTTTTTTTTTGTATTAAATATTGTAGGACCTCTCTGTAAAAGAAAAATTAAAAAATATATTAGCATTGACGAGGTTTCTATTTTATTGCTTCCTCAGTGATTTCCCTCCAATTTTTTTGAAGTTCGCTATATTTTTATCGTAATTTCATAATCACAATTAAGCTCGGTAAAACTGACGTTAGAAACCAGTAAGCGTATGCTTTTTTTCTATTTTTAGTTTTATGTTCAAATAAATTTGGTCTTTATATATATCGGTGTTTCAAATTAGTCTCGAAATACAAATGGTTATCCTCGTAGAGGCAGATGTGCGTGTAACTGTGAGGCAATGATCACACAATCTCCAACCATACCTATGCTGAATCAGCACTGTTTGAGTCAAGTGGCAAGAAGAAATCTTGGACGAATAAAAAAAAATGCAGTGATCAGCGGAGAGCACGTACAGTACTTAGAAGTCCAAACTCGTCAGCCATTAAGCACTGACCAGTTCCAGCGTTACTTACCTTCTGTGCTTCAACGTAATTATGCCGTATATATATATATATATATATATATATATATATATATATATACTAGCATTTCAGTCCGGCGTTGCCCGGGTGTTTGGAGGTGTATGCTGAGCAAAGAAAACATTAAATTTTTTAAAACTTTGACCCCTTAAAATTTATTATTTTGTGCACAAATTATGTTATTAAGTTAGATCCCTGCCCAAGAAACCTATATCTAAAATTCCAAGTGTTTAGACCCAAAATTGTTGGAGGAGTTGGTAGAGTTCTTAAAGGTCAAATCGTTGAACTTTGACCCTTTAACAGCCGAACTTCTGGCCGAAAACCGATCACAAAGATATTCCCAAATGTTAAAACCCTGTATATCAAATTTCGAGTCTGTAGACTGAAAATTGGCAGAGTTATTGGGTAGGAAAATTTACGCACATACAAACACACATACACACACATACATACACGAACACGTTCATTTTTATAGATATATAGCTAGATTAAACAAAAATATATACGTATACAAAAATATATATGGAAACAATTTTGTGTTTACTGTAAACTTTTTACGCAAATATTATGCAAGTATAAGTCATGTAGAATATTTGCATGAATATAATTACACGGAATAGTAAACTAAAGATGATCATCCCATAAAAAAACGAAAAAAACTAATAGGGAATTAATTAAAATGAATGTTTTTAAAGAATATGCAAATTAGCTAGATCTTCTGCTAGTGAATACAATCTCACAACCGATATATAAGCAAATTGTATTTTACTTTTACAAAAATAGAAAAGAGCGTTTTAATATGAATATCAATGCTCACAAAAGAAAAACGAATTCATAGGAGTATATATATATATATATATATATATATATATATATATATAGGCGAAACTAAATGACGTCGCACATTCATATGCTGGCACGTCAGTTTAGTTTTGTGAATTAACATAGCGAAGTGAATACTATCGTACAATCAGCACTTCGCCATAATAAATCTCTAGTTATCACAAAATCCGACAAAGGCTCTGCCATTGTCATAATGGATCACCAAGATTACGTCAATAAAATGATTACTATCTTCAGGGACACCTCTAAATTGGTCAAATAAGGTCCGGTAGATACACATGATTCTACTATCTCTATCGAGACCAAGTTCCAAAACGACTCGTCAAAAGTGGTGTTCTTCCCACTTTTATTTAACATTTAATTCGACCCACTTGTACGATTGTCCCCGCCTGATTTGCCTAAGACTCATAAAAGTGGGGTGTCCTAGAAACCCACATTATCAATGATAGGATCCTTTCAACACAAGTATCTCAGAACCGTTTTGGAACTTTATAGTTTACTTAGCATAGAGATCTTTTTACTTTTGCTTATTTCATGCAAAACTATACTTATTCTTACAAGTTTATGTGTTTTTGTTATATTCCTTGTCTCTTCACTTTTGTTCCATGTTTGGAGACTAGTAATATATGTGCTGACGCCTCATATCAGTGTCCACTTCAAACTCCGCCATTCCCGAAAGTACTTCTGTAGAATTGATGAAATTTGCCAATATGTCGGTTGAATTAAATTTTACTGATATAATGTACAAACAAATAGATGGTGTATCCATTGGGAATGGCTTTGGCTTATATCTTTGTAAGTTATCACGAAGGAGTTCCATAATCTACTTTCCATAATTTAGACTTTTACTTCCGTTACGTTGCGGACACTTTTTCGTATACAACAGGACGAATACAATCCCATTTTTTCGTCCTTAAATAATGTTTTCCAGCCGTTACGTTCACCGTAAACAATAAAACCAATTCTATTCTTCCCTTGATAGATGTTTTTGTTCCCAAGACTTCATAATGTTTTTTTTTACTTCCGTCTATCCTAAACGTTGGGACTCATCTTGTCCTATAAATAAAATATTTTATTTTTAAGACTCTTACACAAAGGGCTCTCAAAACCAATCTGGATGACAAGATTAAATTCATTACTAAGACCGTTTGCCACAATGACGTCACTTTAGACGTTGTTGAATTTACTATCATAAAGGAAGTTTCCACTTTTTATAAATCTAAAGAAACTGTAGTCAATAGATGTCCTGTTTACTTTCGGCTACCTTGGCTAGGAAATATAAGTGACCGATTTGCTAGGAAAATCTCTTTGTCTGTACAACGGTGTTATTTTGTGTCGAACTCAGATGTTGTTTTTTAAACTACACCTATGTTGTCGTCCATTGACAAAAATGTTCTCCCGCCACCATAATAATCATATTATGCATTTATTTAAATGTAGCAGCAGTGCGCAATGTATTGGGCGGACTTTCGTTTAAAACAACAGGTACCATTAAAGATCCTTTATGCAAATTTTCCACCCTCTGAAGTTCTGAGTAATACATATTATTTTGCCATCTGCGAGCACCTTATAAATAACCGACATCGTGTCACGAATTTGACCGTCGACATGTTCACAATCTTAGGCAGTCCTCGCTCATCTTTTCACTTATAAAATCCGAGAAACCATTGTTATTAAGTCTTTGAGACATTCTATTTGTAACTAAAAGATAATTTATTAGGGCATGATTTGATTCTTTCCCTGTTCATATATTTATTTAGTTTTTTATATTGTCAAACATGGAAAATTACAATTAAAAAATGATTGAGAAATTAAGTCATAGAGTAAGCGAATTTAAAGAAAAGGATATAAAAGTCAACATTCACTTAGGATTTTACCATGCAATTTGGATGTTAACTTTTATATGCTTTTCTTTAACTTCACTTACTCTATGAAATTTAATTGCCCAATATATTTTTAATTGTGATTTTCCAAGTCTCACTGACTTTAGTAAATAAGGTGTAAACCGTTATAACAATTTGCTATAATTTTCTGCTCTGAAGAGCTGGTAGACATCGAAATCCCATAGGATAGGGCGTAAAAACATGTCTAATGTATTCTTTATCTTACATAGAATAATAACAATATTTTGATCTGAAACTCAAACATTTCACGTCATAAATATTTAAATTCATTGAATGATTAAAATTTGATTTATTTGCTCTATCCTGTATATCGAACAATTCTTATTTAGGTGGGATAGTACTTATCGAATATTACTGCCAGTAATATCTTATAAATCTTATAATCACAGGTTTCCATACCAGCTGATTGTTGGATAATTTTATTCTGAAGAGTATATATATATATATATATATATATATATATATATATTGTGTACAGAAAGTTGTTAGTTGAGACAGGTCATTGGTACCGTCGGTTTCAAGCCCGATAATAAGGCCCGTTTAAGGTATCCTTATCGAGCTCTCTTCAGCCAATATTCGTCTCTTATATATATATATATATATATATATATATATATATATATATATATATATATATATATATATATAATTGTTTGGCTGTGAAAATAAGATTAATAATAATAATAATAATAATAATAATAATAATAATAATAATAATAATAATAATAATAATATATATATATATATATATAAAGTTGTTTGGCTGTGAAAATAAGATTAATAATAATAATAATAATAATAATAATAATAATAATAATAATAATAATAATAAAAATATATATATTTATATATATATATATATATATATATAGTTGTTTGACTTTGGAATTAATAATATATATATATATATATATAAAGTTGTTTGGTTGTGAAAATAAGATTATTAATAATACTAATAATATATATATATAATATATATATATATATATAGTCGTTTGACTTTGGAATTAATAATTATAATAATAATATATATAGATATGTATATATATATATATATATATATATATATATATATATATATATATATCACTTTGTGTGATTTAGTTCTGGTTCGTTTGGGACTCCAAAACGGCTAGGTCGACTTTTAAATAAATATACAAATAAGTACTTCATGCTTCTAGGAGTGTTCTTAGATAGGTTATATGTCAGAATATAACCGATAAATTGAAAAAAAAATAATAATCAACAATATCTGATTAAATACGGTACAGTCCGATTTTTAACAGAAATAACATTCTAATACAGTCTAATATCACGAATTCATTTTATTTTTTTAATCATACCACAAGCAAAAGTAGACAGCGTATAAAAATCAACACAGAGACGCGTTCGAGGGGGATTTTTCTTTTGGGAGCACGATTGAATTATAATACACAACTTTTATATTTTAAAATGTAATACAATTCGTTATCTCTATGTTAATTAAATGATCACGATGATGAAACATGCACATCTATCGCACCCTCTTCCAAATTCATGCTGCATCGTGTTTTTGTTCAAGAATAGGCACATTTATTCATGTATCTGTAAAAGTCATATTTTCAACTCCTTGATTTATTTGCTCACTAACGTAATCACACAAATGTTGCAGAAAATATTTTACCATCTTTAATTTAGTCCTCCTATTAAATTCTACATCATGGGTGTCTTATTAGAAACTTGCAGGACCCGTTAACCGACGTTGCCCGGTAGAAGCATACCACCGCGTAAAAAAGTAAATTACGGTTGTTGTTGTTGTTGTTGTTGTTGTTGTTGTTGTTGTTGTTGTTGTTGGTAGTGGTGGTGGTGGTGGTGTCCAACCTCCTAACTCTTCATATCAAGAAAGCTTTTCGGAATAGACCCCAACCTCCCCAAATGTAAATGACCTTGTCTTAATGAGTTTACTGGATAACTTATACAACTCGTCAATCTCAATGAAAATTAGTAATTTTAAAATTACCCCCTGCTAAAAAACAAAAAAAAAATTGCAGCCAAAAAGGAACTCTGGGCGGACGGCATGGACCCCCACCTTTCCTGAAATGAATAACCTGAAAATGTTGTTCTTTCACGTTCTTACTTATTAGTGGCCAATGTTTGTTACTTTCAAATTATATAAGAAAACACACTTACGGACCAATCTGTGTATATTTTATGTAGTCGTCTATGTATGTTCGATGCGTAGCATAAAATGTTTTTTTTTTCTAATAAATGTGTGTATATAGAGTGTATAGAGGTTTGTATATACGTGACCCAGTCATTTATATGGCGTGTGTATATACCAGTGTTTGTCTATAACCTCTAGTGTTGTGATCCTCTAATTTAGAGTCGATTGTGTGTATATGTAAATTTCATTACCGTTCATGAAGAGACAAGATATGCATAAATGCCTTTAAAAGACAAAGGACAAAAAAACTTATTTGTGGTTTGAACATCTGCTTAATTGGGGACATATATGGTCTAATTTCGGTTTTGTTTAATGGAAAGATGCAATGAATATTCCTTCCAAGTAATGGCAAGGTCTCAGGTTATATTATTGCCAAATTTTTATTCTATAGTTTTTAACTCTTTGGGAAATTGTAACGCTTATTCTGACAATCACCATTTCGGATTCTCTGGATTGGGAGTAATCTTAATCTGAAAACTCCCCGTATTCTCCTTTTAAATCTTACTGACTCTCTGTTAGAATATATTAACCTTTGCTATGACGTAATGTAACTGACACCTTTAATCATGTGATTTTAAATCGCATGTACCTATCTGTTATAAACATAATTTATTTATTACCGTATTCTTTCCTTAGATATTCCAAGTCAACATAGATATTTTACTAAACATTCCCTCTTTCAAAACATTCTCTCGGCATACTATTTTTACATAACAGTTACCACAATAATAATGTTCATTATCTAACATTTATTGTTTAATAACAATTGTCGATTTGGGAAAATATTCAGGCCAACCTGATGTCGCCCACATAATATGTCATATATATACAAAGAAAGAGAAATAAAGAGATACATTATATATAAGATAAGATGTTGTTCATCTAGAACATCATATATATATATATACAGTTGTGCCCGATATTATTCATACCCCCCTTGAAAATTGAGTTTATTAGGTGTAACTTTTGTAAGAATTTATTGTTTACGTCCATATTGATACATATTCTTAATAAACCTCTTCTGATCATTTTCGTCATTTTAAAAACTCGGGATACTTGTAATAAAAGAAATATACAGCTATTTATAAAATCTGCAATGTTCAAAAATAATCATACCCCCTTATTTTTTCAGTATTAATCGAGTTTCTGACTGTTTGTTTTCTGTTTGATTCTTATTTTGAATGCTTTTATACAACCTTTGATTAATTTAATTTCGTTTTTTGCATTTTTCAGAAATTAAAATGATATCAACTGAAAACCAATAAAAGAATAAAAATTATTAGAATGGGGAAGAAAAAAGAGCTTAGTAATGATCTTAGGACTAAAATTGTGAATTCACATAATGATGGTTTAGGTTACAAGTCAATTTTCAAGAAATTTGAGGTCCCTACAGCAACAGTACAGAGCATCATCAAAAAATTCCAGAGCCACCACACAACAAACAACTTGATTGGTAGAGGAAGAAAAAGGAAACTGTCTGCTAGAGCCACCAGGAATATTGTAAGAAGTGTTAATGCAAATCCAACCACCACTAATAAGGACATTTTAGAAAATCTGGAGTCTTCTGGCATAAAAATATCAAGGCAAACATTGCAAAGGACTCTGCATGAAAATGGTCTGAAAGGAAGAAGACCAAGAAGGACTCCATTGCACACCGGAAAACACCTTGCAGCACGTCTAAAGTTTGCTAGAACCCATGTGAATTCTCCAGAGTCCGTTTTCTCAAGTATTTTGTGGACTGACGAAACAAAAATTGAATTGTTTGGCCATATGGATGCTTCTTACGTTTGAAGGAAGAAAGGAGAAGCTTACAACCCAAAGAACACCATACCCACGGTGAAACATGGTGGTGGTAGCCTAATGTTTTGGGGCTCCTTTTCGGCTAGTGGTCCAGGTAGTTTGGTCAAGATAGATGGAACCATGAAGAAGGAGCAATATTTGGAGATACTCAAGAAAAACATTAGACAGGATGCGGAGCAGCTCCATTTAGGACCAAACTGGGTCCTTCAACAGGATAATGATCCAAAACATACTGCCAAAATAGGCAAGAAATGGTTTGAGGATAATCAAATTAATGTTTTGAAATGGCCTAGCCAGAGTCCCGACCTGAACCCTATCGAAAACCTCTGGCACATATTGAAAACTGAGGTTAAAAAGCGGAAACCTAGAAATTTGAGGGATTTGGAGAACTACTGCATTGAAGAATGGTCAAAAATCAGTGTTGATGCTTGTAAAAACCTTGTTGATAAATATCCCAAACGGTTACAGGCAGTTATTAAGAATAAAGGGCATGCTATTGACTATTAGTAAGAGAGGTATGAATAATTTTGAACTAGTGCCATTATTGTTTTTCTTTGTATAATGTTTCAAACTTGCATAATTTATTTATTTGTTGAGTTTAAATTAAATGCTTATGCTTGATTTATTGTTTGAAATCCCTTTAATATTGTCTACCTTCTGGTTTGAGCAATATTCTTATAGAAATCTCAAAGATCCGAGGGGTATGAATAATATCGGGCACAAGTGTATATATATATATATATATATATATATATATATATATATATATATTATGAGAGAGATGGAGAGTATTAATAAACTATAATGGATATTTAGTTAGTCTAGTGTATTTTTAAACATGGGCATCCAAATACCTTTATCCTCATTTGCTTCAGTTCGGAACTGTGTTACAATTGAGTTCCCAACATTTTGATATCCACTTATTCATAACCAAGGACTGAATCCTATTAAAAGTAATTATAGCATTACTTGAATTTTGGGGGATACTATCCTTGGACCCAGTATTACCTACATCATCGACCAATGATCAACGTATTCTTACTCAAGACATTACAAAAATCAAACCAAAAACTAGATTCTTTAATTACTTTCTGTTTGAAAGTATTTTTTCTGGAAAAGATAGGCAATATCCATGTAGTATATTGTTGTCACAACTTAAGTATTCTAAAAGATTATAAACTTTTTATTACCTACCGCAACCCGTTTCCTTGAATCACGTTTTTACTGGATATAGCCTTTACCTCTCACAAAGAAACTTCTGTTTCTTTAATACTGATTTAAAAAGAAATATTTCACTCAACAATGACCTAAAATCTGTTTATAACATCTCTACTCCTGCCTATAAACTTTCCTAATGTTCGTATTTTCACTTTAATTTATTTAATGTATTCATTTTGCTGTTTTATAATTATTTTCATGTCTATTTTTTATTATACATTTATTATTTATTATAACTTTATAATTCTTATATTTGTTTATATTGATTTATATTATACTTATTTTGTATAATTATCTTCTTATTCAACCATCTGTTTATCCTTGATCTTATTCGCTTATTTTTTCTATATTGTATCCTTTATAATTTATCCCCTTGACTTTACTATTTTAATTATAATAATTTTCCTACAAAATTATACTTCATTTAAATGCTGTTATAATTATAGATACACCTTATATAATATACCGATATACATGGTTGTCGCAAGAAAAGCGGGAAATTCGAAAGTAAGCTTCGATAATAAAGAAAATGCATTATTGCTATTGTTTAATTAGTTCTTTTGTTGTCAAATAGGTGTGCAATCTACATACTGATTTCATTACATCTTGCTTATTTATTTCTCCGATTTAGATTTTTAGTATCTATGAGTATAATATAACATTAACCTTTGAAGAACTTTGTAAAAATTATTCTTTGTAAAAATAAATCGTTGTTTGAAAAAATTCCCGCTTTTCTAGCGGCCACGCTATAGAAGAAATCCCATGTCTCTATTAAGCTCCTCCCATACCTATAACCCATTAATACATATGTTAAATAAGCAACTTCTTCCAAATTACTTACCATATATTCTTCCCTAATGCTCAATCACTCATATTGTACGCATATATTAAACACACCATAACAGATATGCTTTACATCTACCTATCATTATATAAATAAAAACCCTATACTTCTCCTATATCACAGAGATCAATTTATCTCTCGAACCCGGAGTCTCAATATCTTATCTCTCACTGCACAATTATTATCCCCTTATGTAGCTATCGCTAGACGTCGCATCCCTATTATGTTACCTAGTATCTTCTCTCTTCTGATGATGAGAAGAATTAAGCTTCGAAATACCATGGTATAAAGAGGGCTAACTAATCATTATCCCTTAAGTTATGTATTATCCTTATTGATTAAATGAATAAATCTGTATACATCAGTATATATGTTTATATTTTAATTTTCGGATTTTATTGATACTCTATATAAGCAGCTAAGAAATTTGGTGAGCTTTGCATTATCCCGATTAGTGTCCTTTAAAAAATCGGCCTTATTCTTATACCTTTACCTTACCCTTATATATATATATATATATATATATATATATATATATATACAAATATGTGTGTATATATATATACATATGTGTATATATACATAAATATGTGCATATATATACATATATATACATATATATACGCACATATATGCATATATATACATGTATATATATACATATATATATATATATATACATATCAATAATGTCAATAATTTTCCATCTTTTTATCTATTCCTAAATAAAAACGTAGATGCCACGAACAAAGCTTGTTTCTTAGAAGTGAACGCCTGTGGAACTCTCTTCTGTTTGCCATGTTTACCCCTGAGTACAACTTGGATGTCTTCAAGTCCAACATAAAATACTTCCTAATGAACCGGCCCCTTAAGTAAGACACTTTATCAAATCGCCAATCATAAAGATTACTACGATACTATTCACTTAATTACTGTACACACAATAACCATTATCCCAGAGTGGCTTCCGGGCCTTCATAAGTGGTCACCACCATGTAATATATATATATATATGTATGTATATATATATAGACATATATATATGCATATATATATATATATATGTATAAAATAAGAATTACAGTTAACTTTATCAAAATGTTCCAAGAAGGTAAAACGTAATTAAATTATAAATATTAAAGAATTAATATTTATAAAGTAATTTCCACCAGATGTAAAAGCTCAATACAACCAAATAGGAGATAAGAACAAGTAGTTAATAAAAACACTTTGAAAAAGAGATAACCCATATTTAATTTAATAAAGGAAACACTAAATAAATGGATAGTCCTTAATCCGCGGAGTTTCTGAGAAATACTTTCCTTCTCATACGAGGGTAGGAATTAGCAAAATGCGAGATCGAATTTTGCTTGCAAAAGTATTAAATGAAACTACAAGTAAGTCATAGATCTTACTTGATAACAAAAAGTAAAGAAGACGGAATAGAGTGAAGAAGAGGTGATTTCACGTGAATGTACAGTCTGCTGTAGGGTAAAGTATCTAATGACGGTAAAATCCAAAGATGCAAGATCCAAGACAGTAAGTTAAATTTCCATTCGCACAAGTAAAATCCCAGGGAATCGCGTAATTGAAAGATGATTCAAAGTAATCGAAACGTATATCCGTAGAATGATTCACAGATAGGTACAAGGAAAATGGAAATAATTCCAATACATTATTAAAAGAAAGATAATATGTGCGTAAAACAAGAAGGGAGTAAATATACAGCTCGACTGTTGAAGCAAGGCTGAATAAAAGAAAATGCGGGAAAAAGTTGAATGGTAATTGGAATAAATTTAAAATAGAAAAAGCAATGTCTAAATGACATAGACAAGATGACGTTAAAGGCGCAAAAATTTAAAGCAAAAAAGGGATCAACTGAAATGTACAAGTTCATTATTTAAAAATTAAATTATCAGCTAGATTTTTCGAAGGAAACCAAATGAAATAAGAAGAAATATAAAATAAATACAGACACATGTAAATACAAACATATATATATATGTATATATATATATATGAATGCATACAATTACACATATGCATATATATACATATATATGCCAGTTTGATTGTATGTATGTATGTATATATATATATATGTTTTTATTTGCATGTGTAATATTTCCTTTTTAAAATTAAATATGTGTTAACTCTTTTTCAAAGTGTAAGGGTTACGCCTAGTGTTATTAACTACTTGTTCATATATATATATATATATATATATATATATATATATATATATATATATATATATATAAACACAGATCAGCTTGCCTGTTTGGGCATATAAACTGTCCATCCGGTTTTTGATTTTCAGTTCTAGAAAATAAATTTGCTTACCTATTTCATGGCAACCCATTTAATAAGCCTAATATTAACAGCCACCGTTATTCAGAACATGCTAAAGATCAACAATATAATTTTTGTTTGTTTTAACTGATTTTAACGCGTTTTCCTTAGAAATAAACGTAAGTTAACACCGGTTAGTTTAAAAAACTGGTTTGAACTTAAATATGCTATAAACACAATTTTAATCAGATTCATAAACATATTGGCCGCTTTTAGAAGCGCACCTGTGGATTCAGACAATGTTTTAGGCTTTACATGAAAGTCACCCAACTGCCACTGGGTATGTACATAGTCGCTTACTTTCTGTTATCTGGCGAGAACCGGTAACTCAACGTGATTGTTTCGTTTATCTCCGCTTCTCTGTACACTATTTCTGATCGTCCTTAACTTGCTTAACTTGTATATTGGCAACTGGAAGTAAAACAGTGTTATATATATCATTTTTATTATTATTGTTGTTGTTAGGTCTTATTTATAGTGAGAGTCTTAGAGAGATATGTTGTTGTAAGAGATTGTTCGTGTTATGACGCGATTCATATATATTAAATGTTTATACTGAGAAGTGTAATAGAAGCTCTTTGAGTGATGAAACCGTGTTCAGACAGCCTTAGTATTCACATTGTAGACATAAGATGTCGAGACGTGTATGTAAAGACATTTTTAAACACGTGATATACAAGACATATAATAACAATGTTCACTTTACCTTTTGGTAGAATTACAACACAAAGACGACGTTTATAAAAACACATGATGGGTTTATTTCTTCTCACGACCGGTCGTGGTTTTCTGAGTCAAGAATTCAAAGCTTCACATTCTAAGTTTCAAAAGTGACCGTCTCGCTTCTAGACGTTCGACCCCCAACTGCAGACTATCGTCTGTCGTCCTCAAACTCCCTCTGACTCTCTCTCAGTTTCTCCTTGCTTATCTCTAAAGTTTCTAACTATATCGAGAACTTCCCATTTTCCATGACGTCATACACATGTTAAAACATGTGTCTTCTTATACGTTTTCTGGAAATGCGTGTCCAAAACTTTTTCCTTTGTTTACAAAAGGAATTTTAACCTATATTCCCAGTAACCTATATTTCCAATATGTTAAAAACATGTTTATTAAATTATCTTGCAGTTGCATTCTTTCAATTGAATTTTCATAACAGAATTGACAATGCACATTCTTTTCTTAAAACTATTTTATCTCTAAGCTTAACAATGGTTTGTTTTACATTCCATTTGCTAATTCTCTATCGTAATCTATTTCTAAACCTAAATTACGAGGTTCGAATTTCGTCTATTCTATTTCATTTTCATTTTAACTAAATCTCTCTTTTTTATACTTACATGAAAAGGGGGCAGCCCTTATCATGTAACAACAGTACTAACTGCGGAGGGGTGTGGTTAGAAATTTCGCAGGTTATAGATACTTTGTCAAGATTTAACGAAGCCTATATATGTATATATATATATATATATATATATATATATGCGCGTGTGTGTATGTGTGTGTATGTGTGTGTGTCTGTGTGTGTGTGTGTGTAGCAGGCGGATCAGCGTTGGTCGGTTGTAATATACGCATAAATATTATATTTTAATTCAATGAGAATACTTATTTATTATAAATAAAAATACCGTAACGTTAAATTACTTAAATAAATGGAGTAAAAAATCAGAAAAATTCGAAACATGTACATTGGAGTATTTACATCTTTTAAAGTTAAAAAAATACTCTAGCTGAGATTGAAATCAGAATCTGAATACAGTGATTCAAGTAAGATAACAATGAGAACAGCTTGACACTTATTTAAAAAGTGGTTTCAAATAAACTTATACTTAACAAAGAAGCTGTGCTGTTTCACGACTGCGCAGTCGTGAAACATGAAAGCAGATAAAAAGTCCGATCACAGCTACGTGCAAGTTATTAAATTTTGACCTTATTAGCAGCCCGTTTATCCGGATGGAAATGTATTAAAGTATTTCACGTCTGTTAATAATAATCATTCGTGGAGTATATAGATTCAGAAGTGTACTCACACGCATACACAATCTCAATTTATATATATATATATATATATATATATATATATATATATATATATATATATATATATATTCACGGCTTATATTCACGAATGTCGTTGGTGCAAACGCTCTAGATTGTCAGTATATTCGCCTGAAATTGGGCACTTAATACTTCTCCATTTCTTCCTTTCATTTCTGTGGCAATTGTTCAGTTGCCCTAAAGTAGATGCTCAGTAAATGCCACGGGAGTGAAGGCAATTTAGAATTATTAAATGCCGAATTAAATCGAATACAAATGTTTACTTCCACTGATAATTGCGTTACATGATATACAAGTGTTTTAGGCATAAATAAATGAGTGTACTTGCCTGAATTCGGCGGTTAATTGGGCTTGATGCCCATAGTTTCTGTGGCAATTGTTTAGTAGCCTTGAAATAAAGGTTCAGCAAATGAAGCAAACGGGGGTGATTTGCAGGAATTCTTACCTTACACTGATGATTACGTAAACATAAACACTAGTGTGGGTAGGTATAAATGAAAAATTTATATCTAATTATGTGTGCATATTTGAAGAGAACATAATGATAAAATAAATTTAAGTAAGGAGAAAGAAAATAAATCATTCGAAAAAATAATTAGAAAACTGAGAAAGGGATAAAATGATTAAGATAGTGGAGAGTAATAGAAACAGGAAAAAGGTAGAAGACAGAATCAGAAGAAGATATTAAACGTTTATATAAAGGGAAACCTGTTGGCTCAAGTAAAGATTTAAATACAGCATAAAAAAATCTACCAGCTTGGGTAAATGAGATCCAAATGTAAGAACAGAATGGAGTCAGGTTGTGTTAATGTTCCAAAGATAAAAGCTGAATAATTTCGTTCGTGTGTAATAATCCTCTTAAATTATAAGAATGTATTCATTTACACACCCATATATATGCCTACACACACACACACATGTATATATGAGGGATTTCTAGGATTGTATGAAATTCACTCTTTGTATGGGTGTGTCTTTGTGTGTGTGTGTGTGTGTGTGAGAGATAGATAGATAGATAGAGAGAGAGAGAGAGAGAGAGAGAGAGAGAGAGAGTGCGTTACATCCTCGGAGTTTCCGAAAGCGCCCAGGCTACTTTTTTTCAAATTTCACAAAAAGCTAATTTATATGTCTGGTAGTGTTCTTAGATATTTTTTGTACAGACATTTATCCGATAAGTATCGCAAATGGAAAAAAAAACGATCTTTAAAATACCTCTTCTTCTTTATAAATAAAAGAATAGTTATTCGAGGGAAATAATTTACGTTGTGCAGACAAGGGAGATAATAAAATTTCAGCGAATCATTTCTTCTTAAATAAAGATTTATTATAATCTGGAGATATAGTATAGTTGTACAGCATTCGACAACAAATCGAATGATCCCCTATTCAAGACCGGGTATACTTCACCATTATATATATATATATATATATATATATATATATATATATATATATATATATATATATTGTCTTCAATTTACGATGAAAGAAGAGGTACCATTCAAAATCGCCGAAAATCTTTTCTTCGTTTGCATATTTTAAAACAAAACAATTTTCAGAAGTAACTTTTCCAGGGCATTCGCTGCCAATCCCAGATATCAGCTGATGCGATATTGAAAACAAACAGAGACGGAATTTGATGAACGACATTATCATTATTATAAAGCTATTTTTTTCGACTAAGTCAACCGAGTGAATTTTACTTGGTAATATAAAATAACCAATAGAGAATGATTTATATAATAATACATACACAATCTGCCTAAATTAAAATATAATGTTTAAGCGTATTGTGCGACCGGGCAACGTCAGTTTGCCACCTATATATATATATATATATATATGAGACCTTCATTAAATCACATGAGTTATGAAAGTATAAATTTATGCCTAAACTTTAAGTATTTACTTCAACTGTGCTCAATACGTAGGTAGAGCTAGGTAGTAAGTTATAAAATATATATGACAATTAAGCTACACAGAATATTCTGCGTTTCATCCCCGCTAGATGCAGTATCATGACGGGCAAATACAGGCTGGGACCACATCTAAAAATTCAGACAAACGTACAAATCTGAAATGTACGAAAATTCCTACATAGAATTCCGCTGAATCAAGCCAAGAGATGGTTGTTTATTTAGTAACTTGTATTATTGGAGCAGTGAGACTATGGAAATATAAGAATACAAAATAAAAATAAAATGATATACCGAAGTCAAATTCGTCCCAAATTTACAGCAGTGTAAAATAAGTCGGAAAAAGCAGTACTAAATACTAAAGAAGATATTTTAACGACTGCTTCGGGCGAAGAGACACGAATAAGTATGCGTTAAGTAATACACCCACACACACACACACATATATATATATGTGTGTGTGTGTGTGTGTGTGTGTAATTGTTTGCTACAAAATACATAGCATTTTATATTATCTATCACTATCATCTTCTTCTGATGAGAAGCATTAGGCTTCGAAAACTTAGATATAAAGATCATTTATAACACCCCCTCCCATTTATTTAACGCAATGTATTCCAATATATATTTTGGCTTGTCAGAATTTTCTTACATACATTTTATATATATTAAAAGCATCCGTCTGTATGTGTGTCTCTCTGTACAACTCTCCTATATTTTAAACCAGGTGACCTATCATGACCAAACCTGACATTATGATTGTTTCCGACATAGTAGTAGTGAACACTATTTTTTCAAGCTATAGGTTGAGGTCAATGTTTAAGGTCGTGACTTTGCTAGTATATATATATATATATATATATATATATATATATATATATATATATATATATATATATATATATATATATAAAGGCATATCTTGCTACGGTGTGAAAATCGTTTCAATCATATTAGATATCATCAGGCAAGGAGAATTAAGGTACAAAAACTAAAAAGGTATCAGACCTTTACAAATGTTGAAGAACTTTAAATGTATTCCATCGACACTCATGGCAAATTTTCTGTCCTAAAATTTAAACAGGGTTGGAACCTTTTTAGCTTTTGTACTTTAATTTTTCTTGCCTGATGCTATCTAATATGATTGACACTCTCTGCACATCATGGCAAGATATTACTGTATTTACATAAAAATAAAAGAATATAACTTGCTCTCTTATGATTGAGCACTATCAACGAACCTTATTGATATTCAATTATTTTCATTCTTGGATATCTTCCCACCGGAATATATATATATGTATGTATATATATATATATATATATATATATATATATATATATATATATATATATATATAAGTAGATTGTAGTTTGCTTATATGTGTGTGTTGCTATTCCACACTATTTACGATTATCAGAAATTAATTCGAAATGAATGAATGTAAATAATCCCCTAATATTTAGCGTACTACCAAACGTGTCGTAACGTTTCAAGTTAACTGCTAAACTGTTCTCTGAACGACAGTAGTCTAACTGCATACCGAATTAATGTATAACGTAAAAGACGCTTTAGTATCATGGAATGACATCCGCACTTAATTGCTTTTCAATCAATTCACACTATGTATTATAGCTTCATATGTTTTATTTATGTTTAGAAGCTTAGGTCTAACGAGCGACAAAACAATTTTACATTGCTATAACTTTTTTACGATACAGCAAGCCACCTAGTTTGTGACTTCAGTTGTGAGCAAATGTCGATCTATATATCAAATTCGCTAACACATATTTTGCGTGACATATTCACCTCACAGTACATATAATTACAGAACATTAGAATAAAGTATTCATGCAGATTATATATTATCCTGACTAACACATTTTCATAAATTGATACAAATCTAATAAATTCCGAATTGAGTATACATTAATTGCTACTGCATTTATAAATATTTTCTCGAATTTAATAATGCAACGCGGGAAAATCAATTTCATGGTTTGTGAAGCATTTTCCGATAGACGCGCGACGATTAGATGATGAAACAGGCTACGTAAATACGTAAATGGTTGACTAACAAACTCACACACACGTGATTACATAAACACACGAAGTAATCACTAATGCAAGCAATTTGCTGATTAATACAAAGAGAAGATTAAACGGAGAATGTTTGTAGCTTAATTGCCATATATATTTTCATTAATTATCAAATATATATATACATATATATTTATATACATAAATATACACACATAATATGCATATATATACATATGTATATAAACATATACATATATACACATAAATACATATATATATATGTATATATGTGCACATATATATATACATATATATATGTATGTACATATATATATAGATACATATATAGATACATATATATGGATACATATATATGCATATATATGCATATATATATCATTCAATTTTATATGTTTAAGGCATTTTAAATTTAATAGTGTTATATATTATAAAATACGCAAACATTACACACACACACACACACACACACACACATATATATATATATATATAATTTATATATATATATATATATATATATATATTGTGTATATTAAGGCAGCATTTTCTCATTTAGACAAATATTATTGAATAGCACGGAATTATTCTGTTTTACAATTTTCCTTTTTATCTTCTCCAATCTCCGAATAGTTCTTTTTGTGTTTTTCTCGAAATTGCATATGTCGGATCCATAATCGCGTGCGCTTTCGACAGAAGTACTTCTATCATTCTCGGGCATATTGTAGAAATAAATGTAGGGATTGTTTTTTTAATTTACTTATATATATATATATATATATATATATATATATATATATATATATATATATATATATATAAATATATATATGTTTCTTAGTTACGTGGTAATTTGTTACAAGTTAAGTGGGCGGACTTTTTTTTTACATATATATTATATATAAAAACATATATATATATATATATATATATATATATATACATTATTAAACATTTATCCCAAACATTTCAAAATGTTCTTGCTGCACTCATAGTTAATATTATTTATTTGAGGCTTCTTTGTTTTAATGTACAATGCTTCGAGTATTCTTAGCCTATTTACATTTCTCTCATTTTGCAATACTCTTGTATTTTCTACCATAATTCTTTGAAACTCCGAATGTTGACAGCCATGTCTCTTCAAATGTTGTTATATGGAGCTAGAGTCAGAGAGGTGGAGAGTCAATCTTCGCGACAATGTGTTAGTTGTTGAACCAACATAGCTACTAATATTGGAGATACACTCTCCTATTGGGCAGCTAAATTTGTAAACTACATTGCTCCTACCCAGCAGCTCATTTGCTTGCGAAATATTGTTTTGCATTACAAGGCTGGTTGTCTGTATTTTTTTATAATATATAATAAATTTTATTTCTTTATTATTTTTGGGAGCCACATATCTACGGATTATATTTTTAAGAATACTCTCATCGATTTTTCAGTTTTTGTGCAACTGGTTACGGTAATGACTATTAACAGGTTGATAATTTTCCTGAATATTACTAATTTGATTCAAATTACAAATGGCTAATTTTATTTCTTTATCTACAAGAGAGTAAGGGAATTGATTATTTACTAACACTTGTTTTATGTTTTTTAATTCATTAAAAGTATTTATTTGCTGGAGGAAATCACCTTCGCGCGGTGTATAAGATTCCTTATTATATTCGTTTTTATATTTAAAAATTAAAATACAGGAATTAACGGATGTAGGTTTTTTTTTTAAACGGAGGTGATAAATTCATCGCTACTATAGTCGATGAGAACGTCTAAAAACGAGATTTTATTATTAGTACTTAATTCGTATATAAAGTTAAGAACTGAATTATTCTGAAAGATACCCTTTAAATATACTATTTCCTCTGTGTTAATAACAAGAATTAGTATATCGTCTACATATCGAACGTAAATAGAAGGTTTCTCTATTAAATTATAAATTAAGTACTAATAATAAAATCTCGTTTTTAGACGTTCTCATTGACTATTGTAGCGATGAATTTATCACCTCCGTTTTTAACAAACCTACATCCGTTAATTCCTGTATTTTAAATTTTTAAAGTAGATGTCCATTCCGCTATAAAACGAATATAATAAGGAATCTTATACACCGCGAAAAGGTGATTTCCTCCAGCAAAAAATATTCTTTAATGAATTAAAAATATAAAACAACTGTTAGTAATAATCAATTCCCTAACTCTCTTGTAGCCTAATTAGAGTTGGGCCCGTTTTTTTTAGTCGCCCTGTATATATATATATATATATATATATATATATATATATATATATATATATATATATATATATATATTAGTGTTCGGGCAATTGATCAAAATCAGGAATCGAAAAATTTAGAAGCTTTTAGGTATGGGAATCTTCTTTCCGATGCAAAATACTGATTTTTGTAATGAGTTATTGTTTGGTTTGTTTTTGTTTAAAACTAAATTTTGCATCACTGCTACTTACGATAAAATGCTCAATCTCTAATAGTTTAAAGCTATATACAAAATGAAAATGTATAGATACTACACACATGTGAATTTTTGTTTTCACAAAATATATCACACAGATTTTACATATGTGTATGTAAAAAAGCAACTTTACAGGAACGGATTTGTAAAGAATCAGAATTAAAATCGGTAATTTTGGCGGAATCGGGAATTGTAATAAGAATCGATCATTGTATCAGAATCGGGGGTAATTTTTTAATCGTCCCATCATTAACATATATATATATATATATATATATATATATATATATATATATATATATATATAAGGTAGATAGATAGAATAAAAGAGTAAAGTCAATTCTCTAAGAGAAAACTTATCGGGATAATATAAAGCCCAACAAATTTCAATGGAGCTCATATAGGAGACAATAGGAATGGAAAATGAATTCACAAAGACTATATATTGAAAATTTATGAATGATTCATTTACTTAATAAGGATATACATACATTTAGTTGGGGGGGAAGGAGTCTTTATACCTATGTATTTCGAAGCCTAATGCTTCTCATCAGAAGAGTAGAGAAGATGCTAGGTAACTGGTGTGGTGGCACACATTCATTTGCATGTGGATAGTAATTACACATAAATAGGAAGACTCAGTTAGTCTGAGTGTGTGTTCACCAGAAGCCACCGAAGGCCGCCGAGAGCAGATATGTTTCTCCAGCAAAGACTCTCTTATTTGATACCATTATGTAAATATCCTGTAAATATACCTTTTCCTAATACACTTCTTATTTGATCTACCTCTGTTTGTTGAGTCGTCATTTGTATTGCTTTCTACGTTACTTGTTTCAACCTGCAAACTTAACAGGAACATAACGAGGATGTGACGTTTAGCGAGGGAATCATCAGGAACGAAACAAATAAATAAAATTATTGGTATTGTTAGGGGGACTATATTGAATTCTAATATAAAGGAGGAGAGTAGTATATAAAGTGTAGTGTAAAAAGGAGTGTAGAGTTTCTATCATATTTTTAAATAATGTAAGTAGTTTATGTGTTTAAAATCCATGGTGGAAGTATAGGGGTGGTTATGTTGTGGTTCTTTTTTATCGGTAGGTAAAACGAATTGTGTCTATGTATAGGATTTACGCTAGAACGTTTTAGCGGCAGCGTAACCGAGAGAACAACAGCCTTTAGAGACTGTGTATGCTATCAGGCGTAATATTATGATGAAGACTTAAAGCGATGGTGTATATACTAAGCAGGATTAATAAGAAGTAACGGTTACCACAACATTATTTATAAGGGGAATATGGCTATATTGTTATGAGATTAATACAAGTTAGTGTGGATTACATGGGAAGTATACTAGGGTTTTAATTTAGTAGGGTAGCGGGGGATCCGAACGTAAATCAAAGGGGTAAGTTGTGCGGTGTGTATAGGCGGAAATTGGTAAGAGTATAATTATAATCTTCAGAAGATAACATATGGTGAATAATATTTTGTGATACTCCTTGGGCTGCCTTGTTATTAGGTGTAAAAGGGTATGTGTGAAATATAACGACAGAGGAGTAAATTTGATAAAGGATAAAGAAATAATAAGGGGTTGGACGAATGGCGCTGTGTGATAATAGGGGAAAAATATACTAATAGTAATAATAATTATAAATCGATAAAAAATAACTAAACTAAATTTAGTCAATTGGGGAAATTGTTGGAGAGATAGTGTACATGTATAAAAAAAGAAGTGAGCTATAACGTGTAAATTATATAAATAGGTTTAGCCAGTAAACCTGAGAGTGCGATAAATGAGATACTATCCCTTTAGGTACAAAACTCTTGGCCAGTAAAATGTTTGCAGATTTCAATAATCCTGAATTTTCTTGGATGCAGGGGCCAGTGGCGTTAGTTTTGAATGAAAAAGCAAGATATAAACAACAAATTACATTTAGGCTCGTGTATGGCCAGGGTTATTTTCCCTGTGTGGAGATTCGATGAAGTGAATTATTACTGGTAGTGAGAGAGATTAGCAAATGCAAATTGAAATTGAAAGTTTTTCTTATCCGGTATTTCAAAGGTTGGGGTTAGACTTTTTGCGTTTGTCGTATATTTCCTAATTATATGATGCCGGCGCGAGTTCCTTGGTGTAATGCTGTTATATTAGATTCTTTGTTCATCCTTGGCGTATGAAGAATGCGCAATAATTGATGTAGAAGTTCCAAGCCGAGTTAATGAATTGGGAACTGGGTCAGAGTTAGCTTGTTAAATCTTTTCGTGAGAATGAAGGTCAGGGTCTAGTAAGTAGTAGAGATGATATTGTTGGGTTGTATTTTATTTTTATTTATTATCTTTTCTCATTTTTTCTTATCGGCAATTTTTTTACTTAGTCCTTTTTTTTTTCGATTTATCAATTTATCGAAATTCCATGAATTAATATTTAATATTTATATTTTAATGTATTTGTAATCACCTTTGTTTAATTTGAATGCGTTTTTAATCACCTTTGTTTAATTTTAAACATATAATTCTAACAGTATGTTCTTCATAACAACCCCAGTTGAATTTCTCACTTAGTTTTTTCAGGCTTCATGTTCCGATTAAATTTATTTAAATCAGTCATAATCTTTGTGTTATTCATATTATTCGGGTGTTATTTTCCTACAATTAGAATTAAAATCACTTCTATTTCTGTTTAGGTTATAAGCATTTTAGTTTCTATATAGTAAGTTGATAAACTAATAAGTTATTTATTGCATTATTTAAAAATCTTCACATTAAATTTAAGCATTTTCCTTCCACGCGATATTTACCCTTAGCATCTTTAATAAATTTTGCATTTTTTACTGTTATTTTTATTAGGTTTTAGGCGTAATTACAGGAATTTCTTTCCGTGGAAACAGCTTAGTATAACATCTAACTTTTTGTTTAAAATCTCCTCTTTAAAACTCAGTACGTGGTATGTCTCAAGTAATATAGATTAATCTTTTATCAGACTTTCCAGCTTTATATACTAACTAGCAAGGGGTACCAGGCGTTGCCCGGGTGTTTGTAGGAGTGTGTGGTGTTAAATAAAAAAGAAGCCGGGGGGTAGGATCGAAACCGAGCCCCTGAGGCGAAGTTTGAAAATAAAATCGCCAGCCAGAAGTGAAAGATGTTTGAAAGTCGTCGAGCGTTACGACGAAGACGATGACGATGTAAGCATAGTTATAAGCGAAGTAAGAAAAGAAAACAACGTTTTAATTAAGCGGGGAGGGGGGTAAAACACAAAAAAATTAACGTAAGGCAAACGAACGAACGTTACGTGAAAATGGCTTAAATAATACAGGGTTCACTATTTAAATTTAAAAAATCGAAAAAAAAACATCTCATACCACGATTCGAACCCAAAACGTTTAGATAATGAACCAAGGCCTTAACTACCTGCGCTAAAGCGGCGTATATAAAGTTTGTTCGGTTATCAACTATTTAAAGTAAATCAGGTCACGACGTCATGACGTCATCTGACGCATGCGTTGTTGACCCTCCCCTATGTCGAATCTGTCTAGACATCTCTCTCTCTCTCTCTCACTTCGTCTGCCTTACTCTAAAGACTGGAAAATGGCGTCTGGCTGTTTTTATTTAAAAAGAAACTTTGATCGTTAATATTTTTTGTAAGCGTATTTTTTTTTACTTCACATTTTTTTTTTACTTTATTTTTCGTTTAACTATCGTATCTACCTATTTTGAATGTGGTAATAACTTTGGTAACGTTGCCATAGTGTGGAAGTTCATAGTTTAGCTTTAATTATTTTTTTTACCGATAACAACATTTTTAAATTGTAAATTAAGACCGCCATTAGAGGTTGCTGACGTCAAGATCACGTGACATGACTCAGCGGGTTTTAAATACAAGTTGACCCAAAATAAACGGCCGCGTGTATACTTCATGTAGAAAAGTTGGCGGCCGTATTTTTAGGGGCAGTTATAAATCGATTTAAAAATATGTAATGTTTAACATTAAAATGTCACTTTTTGCCCCCCCTGCAGAAAATCGATCAGTTGACGCACTTCTGATGGTCACTTTAGGCCAATCCTTCGATATTTGTCGTCCGGAAGGTGCGGCTTTCATATGAGACCAAGTTTGTGAATTTTTGTTGTGTCTGTCGAAAATTTTTAGCAGACATACAAACATACACACAAACACACATACATTTTCGCTTTTATATATATATATATATAGATGTACAATTTTTATTTTTATTCTTACATCGTTCCTTTACACAATCACCTAATGCAGTCGGATTCTGCTTCTTATTTCTTATAATTATTTTCTTCTATCTTTACTTCTCCTCATCAGTATTTGGTTTATTACCAATTTTAAAGATGCAACATTTAATTGTCCCTATGTATATCTTTTACTATGGATACACTTTCAGAAATAAAGCAATTGCCCTCCAATGTACATTCCTTAGGTATTCTACAGTTACAGTTTATCTCCAACTTAAGTTGTCGTGATTCAATTCTATTTTTATTATTTATTATTTTGTTATTTTACCATTATTAGAACCCATTATTTTATTAATCAGTAATCTTATTAATTATTTTATATTTTTTACAAAGGAGTAACCATTTATCAAGGCCCAGAGGCCACTCAAGTATAAGGGGTAAAGACTGTACAATGGCAAAAATTACAATATCATTGTAATCTTAAGAAGTGTAATTCTGATTAATTGGAATAATGAAGGGAAACGGATCATCAAGAACTTGTTTACATTGGACTTGAAGACGGCCATATTCTAGTCAGCTGGAAACCAGGTAAACGGAAGAATGTTCCATGGGTGTGCAGTTCTTTAAAAGAAGCTTTGTTCATGAAATATACGTTTAGGTTTAGGCACAGATAAAGAGTGGGGGAAATTATTTGTAATGTTTTTAGCCAAGCGACTGTTTCTCGTGGATGTTTGGCGAGGAGAGGACTGTGGATTGGAGATCAGACGACCATTTGTCATGAAAATAACGATAAAAAAGAGCCAGACTCGCAACAACTCTTCTGTGAGAAAGAGAAAAGGGCATACCCCACTAGTCACGATTTCTTATATGATCTCTGTTAAGACAGGATAATCTCTTCCAAACAGCTCCTGCCCAGAACAGCAATATTCCATCCTTGAATGTTCCTGGCTCTTGTATAAGTAGAGAATTACATCAGCATCCACTGGATTCATAGAAGGATCCCATCATTCTTCCAGCGACTTTGGCAATGGATTTGATGTACTATTCCATTTTAGATCAGGAATAAAGGTTTAGACCAGAAGCTTGTCAAAACATGGAGCCTCCCCAAGACGAGAGCCATTCATTTCAGTTGATGCTAGATGGGGATCAGAACCTTGATGATGCAAAGATAGAATGTAGCTTGGTTTTAGATGCATTAAAAGTAACCAGACACGTTTTACTCCAATGTCCCACATGCTCAAGATCAGAGGAAAGACAATCAGAGAGAACTTGGTCGTTTAGGGCCTTTGATGTGTTGCCATAGATGGTAATGTCGTCAGCAAAAATGTCTATGAATTATCTAAGGATGTGATTTGGAAGATCATTAATATAGATCAGGAAGGGAATTGGACCCAGGATGGACCCCTGAGGAGCATTAATACTATGAGCTTTTGATTTATACCAATCACATACTGCTCTTCAGAACCTATCAGAGAGAAATGATTTTATAATTTAGAAGACGTTTCCAGCAATCCCATACTTGATATCTTGTAGAGTAGACTTTATGCTATATCCTATAAAAGGCATTTGATGTGTCAAGAGTAATTGCTATAGAGAGGAAGCCTCTGTCGAGTGATTCGCTTATTCTATGAGATATAACTGTAAGAACAGCTTCTGTAGATCTAGCAGAACGGAAACAATATTGCATGTCACTAAGAAGGTTATTTTTGCTGAGGTGGTTGACTACTTCTCTATTTAACACAGATTCAAGTAACTTACTCATGACACACAAGAGACTCATAGGTATGTGCTGGGAGGGAGATGACCGATAACCTGAATTATTAAATACGGTGCATACCAATGAGATTTTCCAGGGTGTTGGGAAGCAATTCTCCTTAAGACAACGCTGAAACAATTTTGTCATTTGCTTTACTGGAAACAATGTGTTTTATTAGCTTGGCCACATCACGTATTTTTATGTCGCTTAGTGTGTTTTCTGATACAGGACGAAATACAGGGTGTTGACAGCCTTAGTCATATAGAGTGGAATTAGCTGCAAAGTTCTTGGCAAAGAGTTTGGCTTTGTTTGATGCTGACGAGATTACCCCAGCTCAATTGATGATAGTTGGGATAGAACACACGCTTCTGTTAAGGGTTCTGCTTGCTATTTTTTTTTACACAGTGATCACCACTTATCAAGGCCCGGAAGCCACTCAGGGATAAGAGTTATTGAAAGTACATTACTTTAGTGTGGAGATTTGATAAAGTGTTTACTAAAGGGGCGGTTCATTAGGAATTTGTTAACGTTGGACTTGAAGACATCCAAGTTGAAGTCCGGAGGGAAGCAGGCAGACGGAACAGAGTTCCACATGCGTGCAGTTCTAAGAAAGAAGCTTTGTTCATGGAATCCACTTTTAGATTTAGGTATAGAGTGGGGGAAATTTTTTACACTGGATTCGGCTAGACGGGTGTTTTTCGTGAAAGATTGGCGAGGGGGGACAAGAGATTGGAGTTCAGACGAGCACCTGCCATGGAAATAACGATAAAACAAGGATAGGCTCGCAACGTCTGTTCTGTGGGAGAGAGGTTGCAGGGTAGAGAAAAAAGGGCATCCCCCAATAAGCCACGAAGTCTATTTTGTACTCTGTCAAGACAGGATAGGCTGTTTTTAGCAGCTCCTGCCCATATATGGCAACAGTATTTCATCCTTGGACGTACTTGGCTTTTATATAGATAGAGAATTGCATCAGTAGTGAAATATCTCCTGGAGCGGTAAAAGGATCCCACCATCTTTCCAACGACCTTGGCAACAGACGTGTTCCATTTCAGATCAGGAGTAAAGGTCAAACCCAGAAGCTTGTCAAAACACGGAGCCTCACCCAGACGAGAGCCATCCATCACAATTGATGCCAGATGGGGATCACAGCGTTGATAATGCAAGGATGGGAGTTTGGTTTTCGATGCATTAAAGGTAACCAGCCACGTCTTCCCCCACTGAACCACGCGCTCGAGATCAAAGGAGAGAGAATGAGAGAACTTTGTCATTTACAGCCTTTGATGTGTTGCCGTAGATAGTCGTGTCATCAGCATAGATGTCAACGAATGATTTAAGTATGTGTTTACGGAGGTCATTGATGTAGATCAGGAAGAGAGTTGGGCCCAGGATTGACCCCTAAGGGACTCCAGCATTTATATTGCAGGCCTCCGATTTTTGTCCATCTACCACTACTCTTATGAGCCTCTCGGAGAGAAATGATTTAATGATTGAGAAAATATTTCCAGTTATACCGTAGCTGGAAATCTTGTGAAGTAGACCCTTATACCATACCTTGTCGAAGGCCTTTGATATGTCAAGAGCAATTGCCCCAGAAAGGAAGCCTTTGTCAAGAGATTCACTAATCCTGTGGGATATAATCGTCAGCACATCTACGGTAGATCTTGCAGAGCGGAAACCATATTGTGTGTCACTAAGAAGGTGGTTCCTGCTGAGGTGGTTTACTATTTCTCTATTTAATATGGGTTCCAGCAACTTACTCATAACACACAGGGGACTTATTGGTCTGTACTGAGAGGGAGATGACTTATCACCTGAATTCTTAAATACAGGGAAAAACTGATGAGGTTTTCCAGGGAGTCGGAAAGCACTTCTCCTTAAGGCAGCGCTTAAATAGTTTCGTAAGTATGGGAGCAAGTTTTGATTGAAGCTTTTTTAACACTATAATTGGGATGCCATCAGGGCCAGTTGCTTTACTGGAATCTTGGTTCTTGATTAGCTTGGCGACCTCATGCACCAAACTGCTGGGAACCAAGCTGCTACTCAGCCACTTTGAACTTAACGGACTGAGCATACTACTCTTTCGCGTTCTTTATTACTTTTTTACAGTGGTTGCTGGCAGCCCCGAAAGCGGTTTAATCTTAGTACATCTGTTTGGTTCGTAGCAATAGAAAAAGTGATTTCTGTACGCAATGGCAGCAGCACATTCAGGAGAGAACAGGACTGTTAGGTTTCTGCTGGAATTTTTTTCGAGTGAATGAAATACTCTATACCTACAATTAACCATTCCGTCAGGTGTGTTTCGATAGAGGACACATCCTTTAAAACATGGAGAGCAGAGGTATATCAGATATAAATGAACGGAGCTATCCTAGTCAGATACAGAGCATCGATATACTATACTATACAGACGTTCGTCAGAGGACTGATTACATTTCGTTTTAATTTTAACTGATAAAACATAGGGGTCGGAACGTCTCAGTGGAGACAGAACAGAAGATAAACATAGCTCACGGCAATTTGACTGAGGCTATAAGCTATGGAGAAATCGCGACAGACTCTCCTCTCATCCTCTGTCTTGTTTGCTTGGGTTCACCATGCCACATTGAAGTCTCCACAGGATTGAATGTTCGTCTAAGGATGAGCAGATAGGTTGTGGTCAATTGTCTCAGATATGTTCTTAAAGATAGTAACTCCGCTGTTGTGGAGACGATAGAGGGCAAATATAAACGCAGTCGTGTGAGCATGTGCACATTTAGGGTAATTTAGGATCTTTCCCACAGATGTCTTTACCACATGGAAGTCCATCTTTATTATATGCTAATACTTCATGCCCGTGGCGATCCTGCGGCTTAGATTTAGATGTTAAGTTAGAGTATACTTTAATTCCAAACTCTTCTAGAGACATAGTCGGTCCAATGCCAGTTTCGATTAGGAATAATCTGGTTTAGTCTCCTTTAATTTCGCTTTCAACCTCTGGAAGATTGGAACATAGACCCCTGATGTTGGAGATTGAGCCATGGTAGGAGGGGTCTACCTTGGAAGTTGAGGATCTGAGTTTAATCGTGTGTTTTTTTTCTACAAAATGTTCATGGTGTTTTTTGGGGACTTGTGGAATAGGTTGACAGCCTTGCTTAGAGCAGGGCAGAGAGGGACAGTATGAGAGAAGAAACGAAGAAATATTTTTTGTTGCACATGATGCGGTAAAGCCGTAAAAATTACCCACTAATATGGCATCGAGAAGCCCCACCAGAAATAATACTTAATCTGTTTTTTTGGAGGTGGGTTCTTATCAATTATTTTGTAAAACTCCTTAGGGATAATATTTTGTTCGCTAAAAGTACGGTTTAAACAAAACTTGTTTTTTGCGTCTATTTCTTTTATTCTTAATAGTATTATTACAATTATATTCTTCTTCGGTAGTTTAATTTTATGTTATTATTCCTATTATTATTTTTATACTTTTTATAATACTTTCCTTTATTTTTCATTGCTAGGTAATATATCTTCGTATGTTCTGTTAATTTTATTATTCATCTTTTATGTATTTGATTATTCTTGGTATCATTGTCTGATTAAAGTTTCATTATAATATCTCTTATTGTATCCAATATATTTTAATGTTTTGATAACTGGTATATTATGTTTGATATACAGAGTATGATAGCCGTTTTAATACACATAGGAGGATTAGATGTATAATCTACTAGCAAAAGTACTCGTCCTTTATTGGGTTCAAAAACAGCCTACAGAAAATGGACTCTGATTTATGAAAATATGATAGGTTATGGAAAGGAAGGGTTGTAATGAGATAGCTTCGAATTTGGGGGTATCAAAACCAAAAAAAAATATGATGAAAGTAAAAATAAAATAGATAAACCTCATCATTTATTATACCATACCTGTTGACACAGAAATACTTATCACAGTATTCTGTGGATCTATATTAAAAAACCTTGTTAAACTTTGTGACATATTTCCATTGTATGGAGGTCAGGTGCGAACGAACACCCTATAATTTTATTATACCATATTTCTTCAAACTGAAACTATTATCAAAGTATGCTTATGCAGATAGATATGAAAAGTCTTTATTAAAGTTTGTGCCTATTTCCATTCTATGAAAGTCAGGCGGTAACGCAGACCCCACAATTTTATTATACCATCCCTATTTAAGGTAAAACATACTTATCAAAGTATTATTATGTACATCTATATCAAACACACTTGTAAACGTTTTTTTTTTCATTTTTAAATTTTTTATTTCCATACTTTGTGGACCAAGCGCGGATGCAGACCTAACAATTTTAATGAACACCGCTCTGCCACATCAAACATACGCATTCCTGTGTCGCGATACATCTTCTATCATTATATGTAATCATTTTTTGTAAATAGTCAACCATATAGGAGCCTATTCGTGACGAGACACACGCACCCAGACATTCAGCTTTATATTATAGATATAGAATAACGTTTAGTTGGATTCGTGACACTCTTCATACGTATAGTCGTTGGGATTTACAGTTATATCTGAAAAATTCACTATTTCGCAATTGCAATCTTGTGTTATTTATAACTTAAGATCATTAAAGTTTCATTTTCTTCCTAGTTTTTTCTATAATGCGATCGTTCGAATTAACTAAAAATAACGCGTCATATAGTCGTTGGGATTTACAGTTATATCTGAAAAATTCACTATTTCATCTGTCATCTGTATATAGCCCTTTACTTAAGCCCGGTAATTTTTATACATTTATCCTGTCCGATCAGTTGTTGATTGCAGAGTCCAGAAACCACATCTAACATCAAAATAGTTTTCTATATACTTCCATATCAATAGAAACCACATCTAACATCAAAATAGTTTTCTCTATATTTCCATGTCAATAGAAACCACATCTTACATCAAAATAGTTTTCTCTATAATTCCATATCAATAGAAACCACATCTAACATCAAAATCGTTTTCTCTATATTTCCATGTCAATAGAAACCACATCTAACATCAAAATCGTTTTCTCTATAATTCCATATCAATAGAAACCACATCTAACATCAAAATCGTTTTCTCTATATTTCCATGTCAATAGAAACCACATCTTACATCAAAATAGTTTTCTATATATTTCCATGTCAATAGAAACCACATCTAACATCAAAATAGTTTTCTCTATATTTCCATGTCAATAGAAACCACATCTAACATCAAAATCGTTTTCTCTATAATTCCATATCAATAGAAACCACATCTAACATCAAAATCGTTTTCTCTATATTTCCATGTCAATAGAAACCACATCTTACATCAAAATAGTTTTCTATATATTTCCATGTAAATAGAAACGACATCTAACATCAAAATAGTTTTCTCTATACTTTCATGTCAATAGAAACCACATCTAACATCAAAATAGTTTTCTCTATATTTCCATGTCAATAGAAACGACATGTAACATCAAAATAGTTTTCTCTATACATCCATATCAATAATTTATACGCTTTCTCAAATAGTTCATTATTATGGAAAGATAATATAAATCGATATAAAACAAACTACAAATTATTTTACTACTTAAAAATAAAATAAAAATAAATACACGGAAGAAGTTTCCTTGCGCTAGGATTCCATGTTTTCTATTCTTAAATTAATTTCTGCTTCTTGATGCAACTTTGACACGAACTATTTTTAGTCACGGAGACCAATAAGTAACCAGTCAACATTACTACAGCTGCAATTGCTTTTTTATGCTAACTGCCATCCACAAATGTAAACACAGATTCGTTTTTACTGTTAAACGGTAAACATCAGAGCGTTACTTACGAAACGACGCTTACTGTTGTGGGTTGGGCAGAAACAACAACAACCGTACTTTAATTTTTTTCGAGAGGTGGTTAATAATTTGCTATATGAGTTACGTCATATTCTATCTCTGTATTTCTAAATATTACTGTTATGGTATTTAGGAAATTTTAGAGCCAATAAATCACCTCCCCAGAAAATATCCAAAGATTATGATGTATATAAAATTTTAAAGTGAGTATACTTCTGGCTAATATTTTTTACTAATCTATATATATAAAAGCGAAAATGTGTGTACGTATGTATGTATGTATGTTCGCTTTTTGTGTATGTCTGCAGAAAGCCTTTTTTTCCAGCAGGTTCTCGAGGCCGTCGCTCATTTTTAAATCTTTTTATATGGTTTCCAAATGATAATATCTACGAGTTAACAACGGAAGTGGAATGTCTATTTAATTTACCCGACTTTGAAACGTTAAATATTCAACATTTTCGGATCACCGCGTGTTGCTTTCGTTTTTCGGTATAAAAAAAGCGAAACTCGATTGGAATCTCTGACCCACGGCCAGTGGGCACTTTTGTGGCCTTCGGGCCAGGATCAAAGTGTAGTATCTGTTCCGGCAGATGCTGCACTTAAGATAGTTTGTAACAGTCAATGGAGGGGAAACCCTCTATACTGGGACAATTATTATTTTTGGTAACCAGAGTGCCCCCTTTTTGCCTACTTTTAGGGGAGCTGGTTTTTACCTCACATTAAAAACGGCCTTGTGCCTAATTTGCTCAGTGGGGGAGCAAATAAACACCATCTGTTCCGGCAGATACTGCAAGCTATGACCATCTATGACTAGCAAAGACCAGATGTGGGGGCAACCCCACATGCCTGACCTTTAACCAGCTCCCATTTCCCACCTCTCGGGAGCTGGTCCCCTTTTTCCCTTCCCCCTCCCTTCACTCCTCACATTAAAAATCAGCCTTGTGCCTAATTTGGTCGGTGGGGGAGCAAATAAATACCATCTGTTCCGGCAGATACTGCAAGCAAAGACCATATGTGGGGGCAACCCCACATATAAGACCTTGGTCAATGTAGGGGCAACCCTTCATACCAATTGTCACTATCCAGCTCCCCTACTCCCCGGGGAGTTGGTCCCCATTTCCCCTTCACTCCTCACATTAAAAATCGGCCTTGTGCCTAATTTGCTCGGTGGGGGAGCAAATAAATACCATCTGTTCCGGCAGATACTGCAAGCAAAGACCATATGTGGGAGCGACCCCACAGATAAGACCTTGGTCAATATAGTGGCAACCCTTCATAAAAATTGTCACTATCCAGCTCGCCTACTCCCCGGGGAGTTGGTCCCCATTTCTCCTTCAATCCTCACATAAAAATCGGTATTGTGCCTAATTTGCTCGGTGGGGAAGCAAATAAATACTCTGGCCCACGGCCAGTGGTCTCCAGAAAGCGATGTAAAGTGTGGTCGGTGTCGGCTTAACATTGTCATATAAGACGGTCGCTTTCATTTCGAGACGAGACACTCCCCTAATAAACAGGGGAACTGGTTTTCCCAAAAGTTGGGGAAAAACAAACAAACCGGGGCATTGACCTCATTAAAAACTGTCCCGCAGAAAATGTTAACTGCTGAATAGCTATTGCTTACGTCGTCGTAACGCTCGCACAAACTGTTTACTCTACGACTTCCACTTTATGTCATTAAGTGCGGGCACCTGTCAATTCTCTTCGTACTTAAATAAATTCAAACGTTTTTCAGTAACTCATTCTTGCCAGCCAAGCGGTTAACTGTAATGTTTTTTTCACATTTTATTTTCCAACTTCGCCTCATGGCGTCGGCATCGATCCTACCTACTTACCTAAACTTTTAACCCTCCTTCGTGTCTCTTTCTTATTTAAGAGTACACACATCTCGAGAACCCAGGCAACGCCGAGTACCCCGCTAGTATTACCTGAATCAAAAACACATGGTGCAATTAATCTAATGCTCAGTTTATTATGGGTGGGTTATGTGTACGTGTATTTAAAAAAAAAACTGGAGAATGACAGAAAAGTACTACTCTGTCTGTAGTTTAACACCATTCAAATAGCCGCTGTTTAAATCTGATATTATCTGAATTGACTTTGCATCAATAAATCAAATCTCGCATTTTTTTTTTTTGCTTAGAAGGAATGCTTTACTTATTGTAAATGTATTCATATTTTGAATGAATTAACATTTTTTAAGAGATTCCATATATTCATATCTAGAGACCGCATTTTGACAGTGCGTGTTTAATTATAAAGAGTTTGAAAATAAATTTCTGCTGCCAATGCATTCAATTTAAATATTCAGGAAGAGTGGTTAGTAGAAATGTTTCATCAGCTTCTTTCTCTAATGCCTGCAAAGCATTAATTTTCACCCCCCACACACACATAAATGTATATACATATGCATATATATATATATATATATATATATATATATATATATATTGTATGGATATTTATACACTAGAAAGTGTCTTTCATGTATTTTCATAACCATATGTACGCATTTGTAATACCTATGCGTACCCACATTCTTTTAACCAATCCTCGGCTTTACTTCACCTTTCAAAAGCATTACATATGTTCTTGTTTCTTATATTACCATCTATATTTGCTGTATGAAGATGATCATAGATTTATTTTTAGCACTTTCTATAGAGAAGAAATTGTATTCAAAATAAATTTGTGATTTACATTTCTGCAAAATACCCTGCAGTTTTCAAAATGTTCAGTTGTTTTCCAATGAAATTACTTATACATACATACATATACACATACACACACACATATATATACATATATATATGTATATATATACATGGGTGTATATATATGTGTATATATATGTATATATATGTGTGTGCACATATATATGTGAGTATATACTGTGTATATATATGTATATATATGTGTACACATATATATATATGTGTCCACACACACACACACACATATATATATATATATATTGGCATCAAGTAACTGTTCAAGCGCGTCTGATTGAATACGAGAGTATCATACAGTTTTCGATTTTGTTGGATATCTTTTCAATTCACCTAGCGATCTTTTTTTTTTAATTTCGGCTGGTATGTTGTATATTATGCCCCCTAAAATGTGTTATTCAGCCACATTCTTCTCAAGCGCTTTTAGTGGGTACACCAGATTGTCGTAAGGAGCGATTGTTGTTGCTCTCGTTTTACTTTATCGAGTCTTGCTGTATTTATAGTGACTTTTTATTATTAGTTACAAATATCGGTGCAGGATGGGTAGGGGCGAATTATTTTTCTTTCTTATTTTAATTTTATTTTGTTAGTTTATATTTTATCAATTTAAGAAAGCGCATGAGAAGAATCTGGCCGAACAATAAATTTTGTGTGCCATAGTATTCAACATGTCAGCCGAAATAAAAAAAATACCTATCAGCGAATTGAAAAGATATCCAACAACAATCTCGGAAAAAAGAAGGACTCTGTCATGTTCAATTAGATGTGCTTGAATAATGACTTGCTGTCAAAAATATACAGTACTACCCGTTTTTTTGGACTCTGTACTGGGGAGTTTACTTCCAGTTGATTACAATGTGTTCGTCTTAATATCCAATGTAAACACGTTCTACTCAATTTCTCAATTTCTATAACAAGGGATTATTACGCTTTTGTCTTATTACTGATTTTACATTGATTAATATTTATTTTAGATTAGGCATAAATACCTTGATCGGATCTGACTCCATTGTAAACAAAAACATATGCACTAATTTATAACAGATTATTTAATTGTGGCTGTCTAAACGAAATCGTTTACATACGGAATGAACTCTCATGGTTGGAAACATCCAAAAGCGATTGATTTTTGTGAAACCATCTGTATTTAAACTACAGAAATGCCGAGTAAATCTGTCCGTGTCACGTGTCATTATTTCTTTAGCATCCGACACCTAATCTAATTGTCATGTCTCGCGAGGTAATGAAAAATGTTTGGGAGATCGACGGTATTTTTAGTGTTTATTGTAAACAATTCTTTCAGTGTCAGACAAACTGGATATTAATGAAGAAAAAATTATTTGCAACCTGCGCACATCAACACAACATGTCACGAGCGTCAATACTTTAACCTTTATTATTCTTGATATTTATAAATGACGTTCCTGGTAAAAAATTCCTCTGCGAGGAGGATATTTGCTGATGACACCACGCTCTCTAGCAAAGTTGAGCTTTAAACTAATGAACGCATATTTAGAGAAATTGCTAAAACATTAGAGACTGATTTCCAAATTGTAGTGGAATAAAGACATAACTGGCTGGTAACATCCAATGCTGCCTGGGCTAAGGTTATTTCCTTTGATAAGTACAAGAAACCGTCTCAACTACTGATTGCCATGGCTAATAATACACTGCCTGAAATTACTTCTCTCAAATTTCTGGAGTCATCATTCACAGAGAACATAAATTGAGACAAATACATTGAGGTAATTACCAACGCTGCTGCAAGGAACGTGGATCATGCCTACCGTGCTTACAGGCTACACACATAGGTGAGTATCCTGTATGTCTACAAGGCTACGATTCGTCACTGCATGGAGTATTGTTGGTCAGTCTGGGTTGAGGAATCGGCCACTTGTCCCTCGCTCCTTTAGCGAGTTAAATAGAGTCTTAAACCTAATAGATCCTGGGCTATAAACTAAACTTCAATTTCTGTCTCATCGCAAAAAACGTGGCATCTTTGTGCCCGTTTAACAAGTGTGTAAATAGGAAGTGCTCTGCCGAACACAAGGCACTATTATATTCTCGATAAAAAAAACCCTCAAGAAATCCGATAATCATCAGAATCCAACCAATACGCAGTAGAAATCCGTAGATGCCGTAAAGCCTTCTGCTCGAATAACCGTTTTTTTTTTTTTGGACTGCTCCTTTTTGGAATTCCTTTCAGGGCTCCTGCTTCCCTGACTCAACTGACATGCAGAAATTTGAGTCTAACGAAAACAGATATTTCACTGCCCAACTCCATAAATAGTATCCCTACAAATCTGGGTCCTGGATATGACCTAAAACTATATCCGATAGTGAGACCCCACCTTGCGAGCCTTGGGGAGTGTGGAGCGACCCTTTAATTGCCATTGCTCCCAGGTCAACTCTGACCCGGAGCGGTAGTACCGGTTAGGGTACCAACTATGTGTTGAATAGAATCCGACTTAAAAAACAAATATACTCCATTAAAAATCGTTCCTCAAAATAACTAGATTCGGCATTAAATAATCTGAAAAAGGTTGATATGCCGTAAAACTAAAACAACCAACCAACCTGCAAATCTGGTCCCAAATAGTTGTCACTCAAGAGAAATTAAATCTGTGTCTTTTTTTTTTGGGGGGGGGGTGAAGCGGCAATAAAATATCAGCTATTGTAGCGACGCTCAGCTAAAACTGTTTCCTTCATTAGATTTTGGCAAACGTAACGAATATTCAGGAACGACTTAAAAGTCAGAAAATATCGCATAGTTACATATACGAATAGTGATTCCTCGTGCATGTATAAAGGGGGTGACACAATAATTTGTTCTACGCTCTAGGTCTACCACTTCTGTCGCAGTTTACCTTATAGATATTTTCTATGTTTTGAGAAGCTAGGTATCCCCGAATAGAAATTTAAAAGTTTACAGAAGGTTTGATTGATGGCAAATTAGCAGTTGCTTTCGCCGAAAAAACATCACCGATTTGAGAAACATTGTTTTCCAGAACTATTTACATGAAATTATTTAGAAAGCCAGGTGGTACAAAAATGGTAAAAATAGCCTTTTTTTACGGACATTGAAATGATTTGTATTGATTTGTAGTAATATAAATAGTGATATTAAGTTGATAATATGACAACTTTAATTTTATGTTAAAAAGGTTTATTAAGCAGAAAACGAACTTTTTGTACAGAGAAGAGTAACAATTCGATGAAGAAAATATTGTAATAGTGAGTACTGACAAGGTATACCTAGTAACCTGAACGATTATTATTATCATCGTTGATGTCTCGAAAATAAAATGTGAGCAGAATAGATGTTAAAACGAATTAGTTAATTTACAGATGAACTATCTATGGAGGAAAAATATCAGTAATGGAAACGTGGCATGTTAGCTAAAGAACAAGTGATTCTTATGCTACGTGTATTAAATAAGTAACAAACGGGCTCTGGGGAAATTCCACAGGGGACGCATTCGTATGTAATATATTGATGTTGGCATTCTGTAGATGTTTGGTGTAAATGGAGACGCTCTGATATTATTGTAGTCGTTTTGTCATAACTGCAAAAGCATTTATCTAAGCTAGTACGAACGACCTTTCAACTCGGTCGTAAAATACGCTTAAATATGATATTTTAATTCTTGCAGATTCCGTATCTTATATTACAGAGTTAATGTTCTATCAATTCTTATATATTATAACGTTGCGATTTCAAAAATAAAAATATAAATAAACATATGACTTGGGTGCATTAGCTTGAATCGAAACCGAAATAAAAACTCATGAAAAAATATACGTATATATATATATATATATATATATATATATATATATATAACTTAAGTCTCTTCAGCAATAATCGACACCGAAACCAAAACTTATGAAGAATTCTTTATAAAATGATTTATAAAAAATAGATTACTGGAGTGCTATCAGTCATAATCGAAACCAAAACTTATGAAGAATTCTTGATAAAATTATGTACAACAAATAGAACTTAAGTGCCATCAGCTATAATCGAAACCGAAAACAAAGCTTTTGAGAAATTCCAGGTAAAATTAAATGAAACGGAAGTACATAACAATTAAACGACCCGGATGGAAGCGTCATACACAACATAACACATACGCTATCGTATTAATATATAGATTACAGGAGGACAGATATGAAAACAGGTACAGTTTAGTTAGAGTTGGCGTCAGATTAGGAGAGCTGAACAATTAAGCACGGACGATATTGTCTCCACGTTTGGAAGCTGGAAGAAACCCGAACTTCATATAATATTGGAATCAAGAGACTGTCGAAAACTTCGAAACGCAAATGAAGTTACATCAAACATGTAACCTACTATTGTTGGTTTCCTTAGATGGAAAATGAACTCAGATAATGAGAAGAGAACCGGACGCAATGGAGAGAGGTATGTTCTTTGCCTGTGCACTACGTAGACTGAATGTTAATAAACTATATTATTGTATGTGTCGCATACCTACAAACACATTGGACGAGAAATACCCTTCTCACAAAAATCAACAATGATAGGCGCTTTTGTTGATACATACATGTAAGTACACAGTCACACAGACAACGGTTTACATAACAAGAACATATAACAGTAGAGTCCATGAAGAAGCAAGACAGAAAAAAGGCAATTATATATGTTATAAGTAATGCTAGGGTAAACATAAGTCATGGCTATAAACAAAGTATATTATTTTTATGATGCATTTCTATACTTTAATTTGCATCAATTCAATAGCACATTGCTCCATATGCAATCACATTGCCTCTTCCTAAGTGTTTCATGTGCGCTTCCTCGCAGAAAAGTGATTTCACGTTTTATAATTCAGAAGCGAGGCTCCATTGACCATCTTTGTGAGAGAGTCAATATCTAAACGGCAATTAGCGAAGCTTAACGATGGATTCATACGTGGATCGGTTGGTAATACGCGCCATCTTGACGACGCCGAGGAACACGTGACTGGTAGCGATTTGCTAATAATTATTCAGCGAACATAAATACGGAAATATTGATGAGAAACGCCGCGAAATACATGAGATGGCAAGAAAAAACTCGGAGGCAAAGATAATATCACTGAGTAATTAATTAAAACTGGATTCGCAAACGAAAATGACAATATGACAGGATTGTGATTCCAAATGACAATTTTACGGTGACTTCACTGATTGTTTTAAAGAACAGTTTCTTTTGATTTCGTTTTATTAAATAGCTAGCTGAATTTATAACCATGTGTTTTTCATCACTGTATACACGTATGTCTCTACGCTATATTATAATGCATCATATGCTCTCTCATATATATATATATAGAGAGAGAGCGCGTCGGTACATATACGTATAGTTTCATCCAATGGTATATTCGTAAAGAGACATCAAATGAGCACAAAAAAGATGTCTCTGCATTTGAATCCAACCCATTAAATACACAACCAACGAACCGAAAAGAATGTGGGATGCAGTGCGTGGTATATAACTCGCGCACAGTTTGCAGAATTTATATAAGTGAAAGTGTATCTGTGTGTGTCTATCTGTGTAGATTTACCAACGCAATAACTCTGTCAATTTTCAGTCTACCGATTCGAAATTTGATATATAGGGTGTATATATATATATATATATATATATATATATATATATATATATATAATTCGGTCCGGCTTTGCTCGGGCCTTATGTACTGTTAATCACTTGCCCTTTATGTGAATGCCAATTGTGTAAAATTTCAAATGAGCAAATTGGTAGACACCGCAGAGGTAATTTTTTTTAAACTTTGACCTCAATTTTGACCCCTTAACATTTATTATTTTGCTCTCAAATCAAAAGAAAAAGTTTGACTCATGTCCAAGTTAACCACATCTAAAAGCTCTAGTATGAAGACCCAACATTAATGGAGGAGTTTGGTAGAATCTTTAAAGATCAACTCTTTCAACTTTGACCTTTTGGCAGAGACATTCTTGCCTCAAAGTTGATTAAAACGCTGGCTGCATGTCTGAATATTCGCTATGTAAAATTTTAAATGTTTACACCCAAAAATTGGCTGAGTAGTTTGCTAGAGACCGCAAGGGTCAACTCTTAAAATGTTAGACGAATTGGCAGCTCAAATGTTCAACACAAACCGATTAAAATGCGTGTCCCATCTCTGAGTACCATTTATGTACGATTTCTAGTGTTTAAACCAGAAATTGGCTGAGTAATTTGGTAGAGACCGCAGATGCCAATGTTTTTAATGAGACCCCAATTTTGACCACTTTACATTTATTGTTTTGAGTTCATATCAAATTAAAACGTTTAACCCATGTCCAAGTAACCTACATCCAAAATTTCAAGTGTTTAGACCCAAAATTCGCGGAAAAGTTTTGTAGCGATTTCAAAGGAAGAACCGTTGATGTTTGGCGCCTTGACAGCCAAATCTCTAGCCGAAAATCTCGGGTTTTGGGAATAGTTTTGTAGAGAAAGATACACACGGAACACCCACACACGCATACAAACACACACTGACAGGCAATTTCACTTTAATTACTATATATATATATATATATATATATATATATATATATATATATATAGCGAGAGAGAGAGAGAGAGAGAGAGAGAAAGAAAGAGAAACATTGATAAATAACAAAAGTCTATATTCCAAATTCCAAGATGCTGTGTATCTCATCGTTTTGTTCTCTCTAGTTTTTGTTATATGAAAATTCATAGCTTCGCTATAATATTCCTTAGCTAATATATTTCCCATGTGAGAATAATGTATTCCACGGTAAGATCGTAGATAAAGGAAATCTAAATATTTCTTATTTAAGTATTTTGTTGATTAATTAATCCATGTAAAGTACAATTTAAGGTCTTTAATTGTATTCTTATATATATATATATATATATATATATATATATATATATATATATATATATATATATATTAGTCTCGCAAGTAACTGCGAGACAAACAAAATGTTACTTAGAGACTACTATTGAGTAATCCAACGTAGGGTACCGGTGGAAAAAATAAAAAATTAATTTACTTGAGACATACTTATTGAACATTTTCTGAAATAGTACAATAATTACCTTGACATTCTTCTGTTTAGTTTAAGATATCATTTTCAGATATTTTGATACTAATACCGTTATTAAAAAAATAAAAATTGCCGGATTTTAGTTTCATAAGAGTTTTCCACATAAACAAACCACTATTCGTACTACCATAATAACAGCGACACAGAGAGAGAGGGAGAGAGACAGAGAGACAGACAGACAGACAGAGAGGGTGGGCTACTGTTCAGTATTTGTGTAAAATATTACATAACTGATTTTTCCCCTATTTTTGATTATCCGTTACATTAATACCATTGCTAAATTAATTTAGTTTAAATCCCGCATTTCCATCCATGCTCACCACCGCCCACCGAAAATTACCGACTATTACCGAATGAGCAGACGTTAAATTGTAACAAACACACATCCGTAAAGTTGTTTATTTATGTCTGCGGTGCAGAGCTCCTTACATGAAACATTTTCTTGCATTATTTAAAACAGGTAAGCGTACTATTTTTTTTTTTTTGTTTGTTTACAAATGCTGTGTCAATAAAATTCTTACTTTCTTTTATACCACTATAACATAAACAAACCACTATTCGTACTACCATAATAACAGCGACACAGAGAGAGAGGGAGAGAGACAGAGAGACAGACAGACAGACAGAGAGGGGGGGCTACTGTTCAGTATTTGTGTAAAATATTACATAACTGATTTTTCCCCTATTTTTGATTATCCGTTACATTAATACCATTGCTAAATTAATTTAGTTTAAATCCCGCATTTCCATCCATGCTCACCACCGCCCACCGAAAATTACCGACTATTACCGAATGAGCAGACGTTAAATTGTAACAAACACACATCCGTAAAGTTGTTTATTTATGTCTGCGGTGCAGAGCTCCTTACATGAAACATTTTCTTGCATTATTTAAAACAGGTAAGCGTACTATTTTTTTTTTTTTTGTTTGTTTACAAATGCTGTGTCAATAAAATTCTTACTTTCTTTTATACCACTATAACGTAAACAAACCACTATTCGTACTACCATAATAACAGCGACACAGAGAGAGAGGGAGAGAGACAGAGAGACAGACAGACAGACAGAGAGGGGGGGGCTACTGTTCAGTATTTGTGTAAAATATTACATAACTGATTTTTCCCCTATTTTTGATTATCCGTTACATTAATACCATTGCTAAATTAATTTAGTTTAAATCCCGCATTTCCATCCATGCTCACCACCGCCCACCGAAAATTACCGACTATTACCGAATGAGCAGACGTTAAATTGTAACAAACACACATCCGTAAAGTTGTTTATTTATGTCTGCGGTGCAGAGCTCCTTACATGAAACATTTTCTTGCATTATTTAAAACAGGTAAGCGTACTATTTTTTTTTGTTTGTTTGTTTACAAATGCTGTGTCAATAAAATTCTTACTTTCTTTTATACCACTATAACGTAAACAAACCACTATTCGTACTACCATAATAACAGCGACACAGAGAGAGAGGGAGAGAGACAGAGAGACAGACAGACAGACAGAGAGGGGGGGCTACTGTTCAGTATTTGTGTAAAATATTACATAACTGATTTTTCCCCTATTTTTGATTATCCGTTACATTAATACCATTGCTAAATTAATTTAGTTTAAATCCCGCATTTCCATCCATGCTCACCAGCACCACCGCCCACCGAAAATTACCGACTATTACCGAATGAGCAGACGTTAAATTGTAACAAACACACATCCGTAAAGTTGTTTATTTATGTCTGCGGTGCAGAGCTCCTTACATGAAACATTTTCTTGCATTATTTAAAACAGGTAAGCGTACTATTTTTTTTTTTTTTGTTTACAAATGCTGTGTCAATAAAATTCTTACTTTCTTTTATATTTATGCGTTATTGGTAAAACTTTGTTTATACAAATTCCTGGGACTTACGTAGGACCCCCCCCCTGGAGTAAATGTGGCATTGCGGTGATTTTGCGGCCTGTCAAGAATATTATGAATATATTATTATCATTTTTAATTTTTTAACTGGCTGTAACATTTTCTTGCATTATTTACAACTTTTTTGTTGTTTGTTTACAAATGCTGTGTCAATAAAATTCTTACTTTCTTTTATAGTTATGCGTAATTGGTTAAACTTCGTTTATACAAATTCCTGGGACTTACGTAGGACCCCCCTCCCCGGAGTAAATGTGGTATTGCGGTGATTTTGTGGCCTGTCAAGAATATATTATGAATATATTATTATCATTTTTAATTTTGTAACTGGCTGTAACATTTTCTTGCATTATTTACAACTTTTTGTAAATAATGCAAGAATATGTTACAGCCAGTTTTTGTCTTTCGATATTTCTTATCGTTTCTTCGCAAGTTTGCCGGCGACGACGTAATGTCCTAACCTCATTATTAAGAAAATAATAGTGTGTTACAATTAGTGCATCTGTTCTTCAGATGCTGCACTTCCATTTCATGTTCTCTTTCGGTGGAGGAGAAATCTGTCACGACTGAGACAATTTTTATTTTTGTACCTTTTCTCCGCGTTAAAAAACGACCCTGGTGTCTAACTCTGTCCCGTGGGGAGGCATAGTAAATAGGTACAATAAGTGCATGATCACCAACATTTTTACTATAAGGGTGTAACAAATACTCGTGTAACAACGGTAACATAAATGCAGAAGCACATTTTTACCTAAGTACAAAATTAACAAGAAGTAATATTACGACAATAATCATTATATAGATTTACATAGTAAAAAAAAATGTTTTCTAAACTTCCCATTTCGCCCCCAAGGGCACAGAAGTTGTCAAAAATGCCCCAACAGTTTAAATCTCATATTTTTATTCTTGCTCAACAACGCCCACCAAAAAATCACCGATTAATAACGCATTAGCAGACGATAAATAAATTGGAAGACTCTAAGAAACGAAATAAACAGTCAAGTTTTTAAAACGATTTAGCAAATAAAGCCATCTTTGTCATTTTCTTTGATGATAGGCTGAGTTAGATTAAAATGACAAATTTATAGGGTATTATATTATTCTGGGGGTCATTTCTTTTATTTATCTTTATTCTCCTTTCACACATGTATGTATATATTACTACTGCACCTACTGCACACCCTTACTATACATTCGCCCCCCCCTCATTTTCTACAATCTATTTATCACTCTCCCCATTCCCCTACCTCAACGTCACTATTCCTCCACTTTTTCACTTCGTCATGTTCCCACCCCCCTTTCACTGCCCCTATTTTCCACCTCCCTGACCGATTCTTCTTCTTCTCAATAGTACTCTCAATACTTCTCAGTTCTCTCTACTATTCATTGTTGACCTTTATTTAATTATTTTATTTTTTTTATATTGCTCATTCAGATCATCCGAGACTTGAGACTACAAAGTGACAATTAGAGACTCAGACTGTTAATTAGAGAGAAAGAGAGTGACGCAGGAGGGAATATAAAAGATTGTAATGGAAAAGGAAGGATCGAGTCAAAGTAAAAGAAAGCCTGAGTGATAGATTGTTCAGGAACAAACAGAGAGAGAGAGATATGAGCAAGGAGAAAGCAAGTGAAAGAGAGGAAGAATATCGCCAAGAACAGACTTTCTGAGAGTGAGGGCACTCAGAACAGGAAAAGACAACTCAAGCTTGTCAAGACACTGCATAAGGCTTGTCACTCCTACCACTTGTTTGACCATTTTTATACATTTTCTGACTCGTTTCTTGTTCAATTTGCACATAATTGACATATTTTTGCCAACTATATTGCATTGCAAAGTCATTAAAATTGTATTTATGTTCATAATTATAAAAATGTAATATGTGATTATATTTTTTCTATTTTCACTGTGAACAAGATAAAATTTAATTAAAATATATCTTTTATGAAATAGAAATTATATTTCACAATTAAAAATTGCATAATTCATTTCGAATGTAAGCCTCGTTATCACAATAAATGCTACATTATGCATAAAAACAGATCTATTATTCTGATGCTTCTGATCATTGGTGGAGTCGAAATTAACCCAGGACCTATTGATAAGCAAAATGATGGCAATAAAAAAGTATATGATAAAATTGCTGAAAAAGCTAGAAAAGCTGAATATTATAGAAAAAATAAAGATAAAATAAAACAAAGAGTTCAGAATTATAAAAAAAACTCAAGGCGGTAAATAATGATACTTATAAAAAAAAGCAAAAAGAGTCAAATAAAAAATATTTCAATAAAAATAGAGAAAAAATGCATGCGAAAATGGCCCAATATTATAAAAAAAATAGAGAAAAAATTTGTGCAAAAGCATATTATAGCAAATATAAAAATAAACATAGAAAAACAGCATCTAAATTTACTTGCAAATTCGAAATGTCAAGCAAAGATGCTAATTTTCATCGACACATTCTGATTAGAAATATGAGACAAATTAAAAAACGACGAAGATGTTATAATGAATTAATGAAAAAAATGATTATAATGCGGAAAATGATTATGTCATACAAAAATATTGTCAAAGAGAATATAACAGACCTACAGGAACGCAGATTGGCTAATAAAAGTGCATTCAGCACTGTCAACAAGAAATATATTGAAGGAGTTGGCATGAGAAACTTCATGATCAACCAATTGAAGAAGTACTTCAGATGCATCCACTCTTATGTAGAAAAAGCCAACAATGACGGTCTGCAGACTTATTGGGGCAATAATTTGTTCCACTGCTTCACCAATGAGCACTTTCTTTGCGATAAAAGCAAATATGAATATGTGCCATTGGCTCAGTTGTCAAGACACAATTTTAAATTTATGCATTGCCAAGAATGTGATTGCAGTGAATTAAACACATTTGAAGTCCCCATAAATGAAAACAATGAAAATCAAATTAATAACAGTGACTACAGAATATCAATGACTCGTCTGTGTAGAATCGAAGATGGCTGTCCAGACTCAGCTCAGAAATTGGAATATGCTAAAAGATTGCATAACAATTTGTCTGATTTGAGTCCGAATTTGACAATTGCTCAAATGAGGAAGAAATTGGATAGTTTCCAAAGTTGCAAAGGTATGCATTCTGATAGAATTTATTGCTGTGGCCAAAGTGATTGCACGGACAAGCTGGCCCTGCTGAAACTCTTGTCACCACACTCGCAACACCTGAGAACAGTGATCAGAAAAGTATATCGATTATTGTCGATTGGAACATGGCTTAACAAATATGACATCGCAATACTTGAAGGTGACTGGTCATTATATACTGAGTTAATTTACCAGGTTAGCAGAGATGCTACTATTTCTGACCTTTACAATGAATCCTTTTCAAATGAAAATGAATTTCACACTGAGGTTTATGTAACAACAAAATATGCCAATTTGTTTAAAAAATTTCAAAAGGCAATTTATGATTTTAAACTAAATCATTGTGACATTTGCAAAATGCGCAAAAAAGATTCAGAATTGCATGAATGGGACAACTGGGATAAAATAAAATCTCAAACAATACTTAACATTATTAAAGCAAATTACACATTACCATGTATTGTATGCAAAAAATGTCAATCGGATATGATAACATACAAAAAAGTACCAAATTTGGCATCGATTAATGGTCTTCAAGTTGATCACATCCCACCTGAAATCTCCATTTTGAATATGTATGAAAGTCTTCTTATTCAAAGAGCCAAATGCTTTATGAATATAATTAAATTGGTGCCATACAAGTTTAAAGGACTGCAAAGCCAGTTGATCCCAGCTATCAGAGGAATAGCTAGTCATTTGCCAATGCCAATGGAAACAACTATCAACCATGCTATGAATACATTGCCAAACAATGATCATAAATTACTTGAAATTATAGTTGATACATTGCCAAACAAAAAAAATATTATTTGGCGCTCATTGGTTAATATGGATAAAGTTCTCAAAGCTTTGGATTGGTTGAAAAACAACAATATCTTGTACAATGACATTAAAATTGATCGAAATGCCAACTTGGATGAAATTGTCACATGCACTGGGCGAAATGATAGTCTGAAAATGGATCATTTTCTGACTCAGACTGGGGCTCAGATTTCATATGAGCATCACACGCTCATTGAAATGCAACCAATGTTGCCACCTGAAAAGGATTTGACGATTTTCAGGCAAAAAAGAGTTGAAGGAGTATTACTAACTGACAATGACCCATTATTGGAATTGTTTTGTTTTCCTGATTTGTTCACAAGAGGTAGATTTGGAATGTTTTCAAATGAACGTCCATATGGCAAAGTAAAACCATACATGTACATCAGAAATCGATTGAACCATTGTGATCCTAGATTCAGAAGAAATATTCAATATTTGATGTTTTCTGCCGATAAAGCTGATAAACGAGCCATTGATGCTGGTATTTATGCTATAATGAAAACAGCAAAAATGCCAAAAATAACAGTTGCTGAACTGAAAAAAAGATTGACAAATAATGATAAGCAACTGGAAGGCAATTTGTCGATGATGATGGCAAATATGCGAGGATCTAAGGAATTTTGGGCTCGAAAATACACGGATTTGCAAGCTTTTGATGAGTGTTATGGAGTACCCACTTTCTTTTTGACACTGTCTTGCAATGAATATATCCTCAAAGATTTGCACGAATTTCTTGAAAAGTTGAATAATACAACTAAAAAATTTGGACAAATAAATAATGATGATATTGTGGCAGTCAGTGAACATTTTTATCATAGATTCACATCATTTTTGAAGATTGTCATACTTGACAAAAACGGCCCTCTGACTGAAGTTGCCCATTATTTTTGGCGATTAGAGTATCAAAACAGAGGCACTCCTCATGTACACATGAAAGTGTACTGCAAAGATGCTCCTATTTTTGATGAGACTGACAAAGATTCACACAAAATAGTCCAAACTTTCATTGAATCTATTATTACTTGTCAACTTCCCAACCATTTTAAATCACCTAAATTAGCCTATTTGGTGAATAAAGTGCAAAGACACACTTGTGGTGGATCATGTTACCGTAAAAAATTTGTCAGAAATAAATTTTACACAATTTGTCGCTATGGATTTCCTAAATCTGCTGGAAATTTCAAATTTAACACAATTGAAGAAAGTGTTAGGTCACATAAATGTGGCAAAAAAATTAAAAAATTGTATAATTTGAATAGAAGCTCACAAGAGCAGTACATTAATGCTTACAACCCAGCTATTTTGATGATGTGGGAGTCTAATATTGACTTGCAGTACATTTCTGACAATTCAATGATTCTGAACCATTACATCACCAGCTATCAGACTAAATATGAAACATCTGAGACTGAAGGTGTGTGGTCATTGGACCAATCAAAATCATTTTATGGTAAATGCAAAAGCGCTGGTCTTTATACATTGTCCAAAAGAGATTCAGGAGCTTATGAAGTTGCTGATAAGCTGTTGGGACATCACTTGTTTGGAGCTTCTGCAACTGTAATGTGGGTCGGTGCTGATATACCTGAATATAGAACCCGCAGATTTTTGCCACAAGAAGAATTGGATCAAATGCAGCCTGATTCTACAGATTTGTATTATGGCAATATGGTTGAAACATGGTACCCGAATAGACCTGATTCTATGGAAAATAAAAGTTTGTACTATGTTGCGAGAAACTATGAAAGAACAATGAATGCTTCCACAAATGATGATGAGAAAGTTTCATTGAAGCTGCGAAATAATCATGGCTTTTTAAAAAAAGTGAAAGAAAAAGCTATAAAGACGCCAAATGTGAGATTGACTTCTGAAACAAAAGAACGATATTATCACAATTTGTTGATGCTGTTCAAACCTTGGCGCCAAGAAGAAATTGATTTACTTGATGGCTGTAAATCATATGAGCAATCATTTTATCAAAATGCTCCATATTTGTCTGAAATGACAAATTATGAAAGTATTAAGAAAAAAATTAAAGATGCTATTGAAATAAGCAAAAAAATAGAGCAAAAATCTAAAAATTATGCAAATGAAAATAACGCTGATGATGATCAAATTGATTGCGATCCTAATATGGCTAAAGAGGCAGATAAAAATGAAGCTGATTTAAATATGCCTCAAATCAGACATGTCACTGAAGCTCAAGTTTTAGAAAATGAGCAAAAATTGAATTTCATTCAAAAAGAAATTTATAATGAAATTATTTCCAAACTTGAGCAACAAAATCTTCATTGGAATGAGGAAAACCCTATTCACAGGTGCAATTGTGACGATTGTCCACAAATTCTCAAATTTATTAGTGGTTTTGGGGGTGTGGGCAAATCTTTTCTGATCAATGCACTGGCAGATAAAATTACTCTCACATATCCTGCCATCAATGGACCCAGTGTAGTTATTTGTGCTCCTACTGGTGTCAGTGCTTACATTTTGAAAGGATCTACATGCCATAGAGTCTTTCAACTAAATGTGCAGCATGGTTCTACACCTAAATATGAACCATTATCAAAGGATAAAATAAAAAGTTTGAGAACCATGCTTGGATATGTGAGATTATTCATTATTGATGAAATAAGCATGGTTAGTCACTTGCAATTAGCATTTATTCACCAACGTTTGCAAGATGTTTTTGGTGATATTAGGAAACAAGTGTATCCATTTGCAAACATGTCAATTGTTGCATTTGGTGATTTATTCCAGCTTCCACCTGTTAATGAAAAACCTGTATTTTCCAAAATATCTATTCAAGATGCTAGAAAATCAAATTTGGGAATTGCTGGTATAAATTTGTGGTCATATTTCGATTATGATGAATTGACCATAAATATGCGACAAAAAGATGACAATGAAAACTTTGTTAATATTCTTAACAGAATTAGACTTGGGTCACCAACTGATTAGGATATTGAGATCTTGAAAAGGCATCGAATCAATCCTAAACAAAAAGCAAATATTGATCAAGTTACTGATCTTTTGCAAAATTTGCAAAAGAAAATGCATATTATTTGCATTGTACCCACAAATGAATCTGCTGAGGAAGTGAATTATAAAATGTTGAAAAAAAATAATATTCATATCATTGAAATTTCAGCAACTGATTCCAACTTAAGACAAAAAACCGTAACAAAAAAAAAATCAAAACAGACACCAAAAACTTCTAAACTTAAAAAGATTTCTGACACAGCTGGACTTGAAACTGTGCTTAAAATTGGAATTGGTGCTAGATGCATGTTGCGTCGGAATATTGATATCGAAAAAGGACTTTGCAATGGTACAATGGGTACAGTCACTGAAATACAAATGAAAGATGGCAAAGTTGTTGCTGTGACTGTAAAATTTGATCATATGGATCATGCAGTCAATGTTGAATTTGTGCAAGCTGACTATGAACTTTCTCGTGGACTCTTTGTGACTAGATCTCAAATACCTTTGTCACTCAGCTATGCTTTAACTGTCCACAAAACCCAAGGTATTTCAGTCGATGGTATCATTGTTGACTTGGGATCTGATGTCTTTTCAGATGGAATGGCCTATGTAGCTTTGTCACGTGCTAGAAAGCTGTGCAATGTCTATTTGATCGACCTTGACCCTCATAAATTGACCATGTGTAACAAAAGTGCATGGACTGAATATAATAGATTGAGGGCCAAAAGAGACAGGGTTGATTTGCCACCGCTTCCTCCTTGTTCTGTTAAGCCTCAAAGTTTGTCATTGTACAAACAGACTTATAAACGAAAAAAAACAATCGTTATAGATCATGATTTGAAGCAAAAACATAATAGTCCAAATAGAAAATGGCTGAAAATAGACAATTCAATTTCTCAAAATAATTTGGACCTCAAATTGATCAATGAAAGAAATGCTTGTTTTGCTAACAGTATTGTTCAGACAATTTACCACCTTCCTTTGTTGTCTAACATCATTAAAAGCATTCCAAACATTGATTTGCCAATTCAGCAATTAAAAAGATTGCTTGTCCCTGGCACTCACAGTGTTGCTGATCTTAGAGAATCAATCGGAGGCGTTTTTAATAGTGGCCAACAAGAATGTGCTATTGCATTTTGGGAATCTTTGATAAACAAGTGCCCTGACAGTGCCAAACAATTATTCACTTTTGAAGAAAGTAAAATGATGAAATATCTTAGAATACACAAACAAAACTGCCAAAGACTACAAGATAGTGAATGTAATTGCACCTTTAAAGTTGGCTGTGGGTTCCAAACCTTGCAGATTGCTGGAATACCACAGAGATTAGTTATTCAACTTCATCCTACTGATGGTCGACAGCAATTTAAAAGTTTGCTCAAAACTGATGCTTCAGTGCTCAAACATTGTATCAAATGTCAGCAAAATACTGAGCACTTGGAAAATGTCACTAGAACGTTTCCTACTGCAATGAAATATTTGTGTGTTCAAATAAATAGATTTATGTTTGAAAATTATAATCCTCGGCGAATTAATGCTGAAATTATGAATTTCAGTACAAAAAAACAAAATATTTTTGGAACAAATTTCAAAGTAAAAACAGCTATTCTGCACACTTTGAATAGAGTCGATTTTGGGCATTATACTTGCATTGTTAGAAATAATAATAAGTGGAATATTGTCAGTGACACTAACTTTTCTAGTAATGTCAATTTTCCTTCCAAAATGTCCAATATTGTTGGCATTTTTTTTGAAAAAATATAAAGGAAGCAAACATTTGATAAAAACAAGGTCATACATTCAATAGAAATAAATAGTGGTGGTTTTCGCTTTTAAAATTCAACCATCACCTAGGCATGGCATGGGGCTGTAACTGTAATTCTGCAGGCGAACAATAGCACTGTTATGAATCATAACTAAACTGGAGACAAGATTTCTGCTTCAAGAGATAAATGTACTATAAAATTTTAACAGGAAAATTATTTTACTGAAAACTATTGATCAATATTACACTCTAAAAAGGAAGATACTAGAGTTAAAAAAACAACAATTTTATTTACACTCAAGCAATTCAAAATTTATCTCAAAACTGACTCTTCAATTCGCAAATATTGTCAACAAAATACTGAGCATTTTGAAAAAGCCACTAGAATGTTTTCTACTGCAATGGAATATGTGTGTGTTCAAACAAATAGATTTTTATTTTAAAATTACGATCCTCAATGAATTAATTCCGAAATTATATATTTCAATAATTTTTTTTTGCAGAAATTTCATTGTAAAACCAGATATTCTTCACTTTTATGAAAGCCGATTTGGGCATTTTACTTGCATTATTTAGAATAATAACAAGTGAAATATTATCAGTGACACCAATATTTCATATAATTTTAATTTTCATTCCAAAATGTCGTCCATCAATATTGGCATTTCTTTGGAAAAATATAAAAGAAACAAATAATTGAGAAAAATCAGACCATATATCCAATCGAAATAGCAAAAACTTGAGTGCTAACCTCCCAATCAGCGTGGTATGGGGCTATAACTGTATCCCTGCAGGCGAACGATAGCACTTTTATGAATCACTTAAATTCAGAATTTTAAAAAAATTTCTGTAAATTTTTTTTTATGTAATACTTTTCCTGTGATCATTAGCATGTTCTATTAATTAATAAATATAATTCTATTATTTTTATTGTTGCTTATGTTGTTGATGAATAGAATTTTAAAAAGTTAGGTATTTTCTTGAAAAAGGATTTCGGCCTCAACAGAAAGATGTTCAACAAAATGTTTAACCATAAAATTTACCAAAAACTATTAATATTAAACTATAAAAAGAAAGATACTAGAATTTAAGCAAAAAATATTTTATTTCAACTCAATCAGATGTGCCTTATGCACTAATAAAAATGCAATTGGCATTTTGTTGAACTTTTTAAGATTTTAAATATTTATAAATTTTCTCATTATAAAAAACGATTATTATATTGATTATAATTTTTTGACAGAAGAAATAAAATGAATTGCATAAAAAACATTAGAAGACAAATTTTTAAATCATAAGAAAAATCTAAAGTCACTAAATTATCAATAAAGTTTGTCATAATAATACATTTATTAGATTAATTTTAATTTGGAAAGATAGAAGTACAGTTAAAACATCCAGAATCAGCGAATTCATTACATTTTATCATAATAAAAACGATTGTTTTATTTCAATGCTATTGATAAGAAAACATTTGTTTTACTTGATTAAAATTAATTAAACATAGATTATATCTGTAGTATATAAATATTTTTTTTATAATGAAACAATTTATTAATTTTTGCTGATTTACGATTTTTTCATTGCCGGTTTTTATTTTGCAAATTAAAAATAATCCAATAATCTTTTTTGATAATGAAAAAATGTGCTGACAATTAAGTGATTTTAAATATTTGAATATTTTTTTAAATGAACAATAAATTAAAATCAATTTACTAAATAATCATTTTTTTCAAGATTTATTTACACAATTTACTAATATTTATTGATATAATTGGATAATTTTGCATTGTTCTTCTAATGTTTTATATTCATTTTATTTCTTCTGTCAAAAAATTATAATCAATATAATAATCGTTTTTTATAATGAGAAAATTTATAAATATTTAAAATCTTAAAAAGTTCAACAAAATGCCAATTGCATTTTTATTAGTGCATAAGGCACATCTGATTGAGTTGAAATAAAATATTTTTTGCTTAAATTCTAGTATCTTTCTTTTTATAGTTTAATATTAATAGTTTTTGGTAAATTTTATGGTTAAACATTTTGTTGAACATCTTTCTGTTGAGGCCGAAATCCTTTTTCAAGAAAATATATATTATAGTAAGGTCATGTCATATGCTACTGGTATCATGAAACCCAGTACTACCTGCCTCGTGGTCGGGTCAACAGTGACTAAACTGATTCCCCCACCAGACTTGTTTGTGAGGAGGGTGGCTAGTCTCCCTGAAGAATTAAAAACAAGACCTTTCAAAGGGCGAATGAACCCATTTTCGGGGTCAACGGCCAATTTTCACCGTGTGTGTTGGTGTGTATGTATGTGTGTGCTGGGGCGGAGAAGGCTCCCGTAAGCCGTGGTGAAGGCAACCTTTCTAAGAGAAACAAATCTCTGATTAAAAAAACCATAAAGCGGGAGACCAGTACCCTCATTAAGCTGGTCGGCAGTTTAACTTGTTGCTTTCTATCTTGCTCTTGCTTGTTGCTGGATCTCAACATTTTGAACCGAAAGAGAGACTTAGCTGTCGTACAAAGCTACGACTCTGTAACATTATCTGTGTATAGATACTTCCTCAGGCGTTTGTTTATGAAAATGGTCCTGTGGCCATGGAAAAGCTGTGACGTGTGGAGGCTTGAAATGCTGGAAGCATGTAATAATAGATATCAATGACAGTCTTCAGTGTCATGCCAGCTTGAGTGTGTGAATTCACCGGTAGGACTAAAAAAAGTCATTTTTAGGGGCATGGACTTTAATTGTCTGAGGGAGTGGCGCTCGTCTCACAAACGTTGCAATATATATATATATATATATATATATATATATATATATATATATATATATATATATCACAAAAGTGAGTACACCCCTCACATTTCTTAAAATATTTAAGTATATCTCTTTATAGGAAATGCTAAAGAAATTATTTTTGACACAATGAATAGTAGACTGTCTGCAGCATATATAACAGAGTTAATTTATTTTCTCCTCTAAATAACTCAAAATATAGCCGTTAAAATCTAAATTCCTTACAACAATAGTGAATACACCCCTTTTCGAAAAGTTGTTAATCTTTACATACAATTTTTCAACTCTCCATATTTTGTGTGACCACCATCATTACCTATAACTGCATTTACTCTCCTGTGCAGGGAGTTTCCCAGAGCTTCACATGTAGCCACTAGAATGCTCTTCCACTCTTCAATTGCAACGTAGCGAGGCAGACCGATGTTTGAGACTTTGCGCACTTCCACCTTTTTGCTTGAATATGCCCCAAAATATTCTACTGTGTTCAACTTTGAAGACAAGCTTGGTCAGTCCATCACCTTTATCCTCAGCCTCTTCTGTAAAGCAGTGGTTGTCTTGGATATGTGTTTTGGGTCATTGTCATACTGGAACACTGCTCTTCGACCCAGTTTCTGGATGGAGGGGATCATGCACTGCTGCAGTGTTTGACAGTATATGTTGAAGTTCATGATTCCCTCAATGAAATGTAACTCTCCAATACCTGCAGCACTAAGGCAGCTATAGACCAGTACATTGCCACCACCGTACTTAACTGTAGGCACGAGACACTTATCTTTGTACCCCCCCAACTTGGTGTGCTTGGCTGTCACCCCATGAGGGAGTCTCCTCTGAAGGCAGCACAAGTAAGCCCTCAAACAGATTGCTAAAGACATGTAAACAAAGCCTATAGATCACTAGAACCATGTCCTATGGTCTGATGAGACAAAATTAAAGTTGTTTCGTTCTGATAGCCTTAAGCATGTGTTGCGGCGACCAGGTGAGGAGTACAACATACGTGTGTCATGTCTATAGTTAAGCATGGTTGTGGGAATGCCATGGTCTGGAGCTGATTGAGCGTTGCATACACTGGAGATACATACATACATATATATATATATATATGTGTGTGTGTGTGTGTGTGTGTGTGTGTGTGTGTGTGTGTGTGTGTGTGTGTGTGTGTTTCGTTGAACAGGATAGATAATTCCTGTTCCTTATTCTTCGGTTCTACTTATTTTTTCAATCTTTATTTGATGGGCAAATGTTCAGACCTCCTGTTCGCGTGTAAAAAAAATGCTATAATTGCGAACGTTTTCGACTTCAAATAGTCGTTATCAGTCGTGTCGTTTAATTGCTATGTACTTTCATTTTTTTGTCATAAATAATTTTACCAAGAATTCCTCAAAAGTTTTGGTTTCGGTTATAGCTGATGGCACTTATTTTCCTTTTTATAAAGAAAATTATCAAGAGTTTATGAATTTGTTTTAAAATCGATTACAACTGTTAAAAATTGTTAAAAGCAGTTAAATTTGCCCCCCCCCCGTCACACTGATCCTGATTGATAGTTGGTTGTTTTATGCGAATGAGTAAGACTCCCATGATTGGGAGGCGCAAGTATCAATGTCAGACGGCTAAAATGGCACTGTTTTCTATTAGTATGTTTCTAAATTAATTTGGGGGTGACTCATATGCTACAAGTTGTTGGCAGATGAAGCTGTTAAGGGGTGATAGGTGACATATAAACCGGCGAGATATGCTGGTTCTTGTCATTTAAAAACATATACAGCGGTGCTAGTTTTTAGTAAATCGTCCCCAGGTGTCGAGTCATTCCTTATTAGTAAATAGGTTGTTCAATTTTTCATAAGAATTATATATATATATATATATATATATATATATATATATATTATATAAATTTTATAATATATGTAAATATATATGTATAAATTTTTGTCAATTGTACATATAGATAGATAGATAGATAGATAGATAGATAGATATAATTCAACTGCAGTCCAGACGTGTCCAGTTGAAGACGGATTTTCATTTTAACTGAGACTACCGGTAGTTTTCTCTATCCACTGTACCATCGGATGGCAGTTTGTATATTATGACATTAAGTGATCAACCTCGGTCGATCGAAGTCACCGATCGAAAGCGCTTGAGCATATTACCAAACAATAATCACTTGCTGTCCGTATATACAACCTGTTAGTCGAGACAGAAAAAACAAGAATCCGTTTCATGGGTCAAAATAGAAAAATTGGTACGTTGAAATCATTAGATACTTATCGGAACGCTAACTGTTTAACGAATGCGCACGCGTAAATCGTTCATATTACAGATTATATCTGTTCAGAATAAATAAGTTGAAAACACTTTTCAATGTTTGCCTCACGCTCGTTAAAGAGTTACCGTACGTGACACGGTGTTTTTTTTTTTTTTTTTTTTTTTTACTTACAAGAACTGAACAGATTAGACCAAAAAAACGTATTACTCGTATGCATGTATACAGTTACTGTATTTATGAGGAATTTACAACCAGAAAACGCCGGCTGACCCACTTACATAACTTCATATATATGAAAATTATTTTCATTTAAAGATTACATTGCCGGTGGTGATCTGGTAGAATGATCCTTGGCAAAGGCTAGGTTGCCTTCCTTAACTGGGTTTAAATACTTTCCTTTAATTATTATTTTAGTAAGCAAGAATTACTAATGTTTTTTGGACAGAACATTATCAAATATTTATTACTTATATATATATATATATATATGTATATGTATATATATGTATAGGTAATATATATGTGAGTATATATATATATATATATATATATATATATGTTTAGTTAAATTTGTATGTACATATGTGCGTATATGTGCATATATATGTGCTTATATATGTATATAAGTATATATATATGTATGTATGTATATATATATAAATATATATTTATATATAATAAAAAGCTGAACGTCTGTGTGTGTGTGCTTGGCCACGAATAGGCTCTTATATTGTTGATTATTTTTAAAAAAACTGATTTCCTATAATGATAAAAGATGTATCGAGGATCAGGAATGGGTATATTTGATCTGGCAGAACGGTGGTTTATAAAAATTGTAAGGTCTGCGTTTGCGTGTTCTTTACATTATAATAGTACAACCCTGAATCCCTCGGCGAAATGCTACACCGTTCAATACTGTAAAACTGAAACGAAGTTGTTCTGCTTGAAAAGGGCGCCATTTTCTTCTTATTCATATTTATATCGATTCTTAGCTTTAAAATACTAACGTAATTACGTGTTTACTTTTTTAATATCTCAATTTGCTGTGTCCGATTATTTTGCTAAAGTAAGTAAAGCTTGATTATTTTTCAAAACTGTTTTTGTTTCTTTGTTTTTCGACATTTCGTCGATATTATTTAGTAAGAGTGTTTAGCAGAAAAGTCAACAAACATCTACCCGAAAAAATAAATATACAGGAAATAAATGTTACCATAGTCAATAAAAGTTCAGTTCATGTTTTTTTTTGTTTTGAAATAGCTTTTAATGCTCTTTACTTGAAATAATTTCAGCGAACCGAAATGTAAACGGAATTTGAGGCGATAACTACTTAAATGAATTTTTTATATAAGCTACATATGCCATAATCGAATATTCCTCAAGCACAAAATAACGGAAAACATTAAAATGTGTTTTTAAATATTCCTTACGTTGACGGAACTCTCTTAAATTGTTAACACAGAATGCTCAGGTGTCCCTCCTTCAAATTGAAAACGGAGCTCTCCATTTCAAAGTCGCTGCCATTCTGATTTTTTAAACGGGTTCGTGAATTAAACATTTTTTTTTAACAAACTACTTAAAAATACAAACCAATGAACTGTTCTACCATAAAAGTAACTTTTATTGACTATAGTAACATTTATTTCTAGTATATTTATATTATTATATATATATATATAAAATGTTCTCTTTGTAAGGAAACATCATTTTGTTGGTCACTCTAGGGTACGAATGGAAAAAAAGTTGATATAAAAAATATATTTTCGCGAAAATTATTTTTATTTTAACCATATTTTGCTTAGCGTCAAATTTCTGAGTATCAAAACCTATCTCTTTACAGCCCTCACCTTTTCATAACCTATCATACTTCACGGTCCCTTTCTGTAGGTAGTTTTTGAACCCAATCAACGACGGGTAATTCTGCTAGTATACATATATATATATATGTATACATATATATATACGTATATATGTCTGTATATACGTATATATGATGATTGCATCGTTTTGTCAGACGAGTTCCACTCCTTCAGACACGTAGAAGTCGTTGAGTCAAAAAGTTACTCCCATCGCCACAGGACTATTTAGTAGACAAATGCCTAAGAGATTATCTATACACAGATGATGTTACAGAGCCCAAGCTTTGTATGACAGCTAAGTCTCTCTCTCTCGGTTCAAAATGTTGAAATCCAGCAACAAGCAAGTGCAAAATAGCCAGCAACAAGTTTAAATGCAGACCAGCTTTATGCGGGTACTGGTCTCCCGCTTTATAGTTTGTTTTTTTTAAATCAGAGATTTGTTTCTCCTAAAAGGTTTCCTTCACCACGGCTTACGGGAGCCGTCTTCACCCCAACACACACATACATACATGCAAACACACACAGTGCAAGTTGGCCGTTGACCACGAAACAAGGTTAATTCGCATACATATATATGTATGTAAACATATATATATATGTATACATATATATATGCATATATATATGTCTGTATATATATATATATATATATATATATATATATATATATATATATACATATATTTTTTTTTAATTGAATTTTCACCGCAAACAAGGCACATTGCCACATTGATGTAGAGGGATACTATCAGGGACATAAGATACAGGGGTACTATTTAGGACGTGAGGCAGAAAGATGTCAGTTCACGTTACACTTTAACTTCTACGTCTCAGTATCAGTACAGTTTTGGAAGTAGGGACCGGGAAGAGAATTCCAATATATAGCGGTTCTGGGGAAGAAACTACTGGAGGAGAAGGTTCTCTTTCATCTAGGGATTTCTACTGTAAAGGGGTGGGATTTAGCTGCTTGTCGGGTTTGGCGGGGGTATTTACGTCGAGAGGGTAAAAGTGCTTGAAGTTCGTCGGAGCATTCACCGTTAAAGTACTTATAGAAAAGACAGAGGGATGCAACAACTCGTCGATGGGACAGAGCCTAAATCTTATATTACAGTTCAGGACCTATCTGGTTGGCGACTCTCTTTTGCACCTTGTCTAGGAGCAAGAGACTAGTAGCATATGCGCCTATCCAAATATGACAACAATACTTATGGTGAATGGTGGCCTTATAGAGGTACATGATACTTTCGGGAGTTAGTAGCTTTCTCGCATGGTAGAGATGACCTACATGTTTCGCAGTGGTCCTGGCAATGCTCTCAAAGTAATTGTTCCAACTCATGTTTCCTGTGATCTTTAGACCGAGAGTATTCGGTTATTGTTATCGGTGGTAGAGGAGGTTCCTTGTAATTATTGAAAGAGAACAAGTTTAGTATTGGCAGCATTAAATGTGACCATCTATTTTTGTCCCCATTCAAATGCAGATCGGAGGTCATCCTCTAGTGTTTTTGCCAATCTTTAGATATGTGGTCATTTGTTTTCCTGTCGTGTCGCTTATAGAGCGTGGTGTCATCAATATATATACCCATCTCACAAACAATTTTGTCAGAGGTTATTTATGAATATTAGGAATAATAGAGGTCCAGTGAATGGTATATACGTTCAGAGATTATAGGAAGGATGTCTGCTGTTGAACGGGCTTGCCTAAATCCATATTGTTGGTCGGTCAGAAGTTTAGCATCTTTAAAGTGATGGACTAGAGCTTGGTTTATTATGGACTCAGATATTTTGGCGAAAAGTGGGAGGAGGCTAATGGGGCAGTGATTTACTGGGTCAGTTCTGTTGCCAGAATTCTTGAAAACTGGTAGCACAGAAGCAGCTTTACAGCAGGCGGAAAAACAAGATTCATTAACGCATTTGTAGTAAAGTTTGGAAAGAATTGAAGATACTTCGGCGGAGCATTTTTTTAATATCACAGCCGGAATGAGATTAGATCCACATGCTTTTGAAGTGTCAGGATTTTTTTTATTATAGCATGCACATGATAAGGAGTGATTTTCAGATCATCTAGTTTGGCGTCTGTCCGCGAAGGAAAGTCAGAGAGGGGGTAGTTTGCAGGGTCCAGTGTTGAATTGGAGGCAAACCGACTGGCAAGCATGTTAGCCTTCTCGGTTGCTGAGCAAACAACTTCATGATTGTATGATAGTTGGTGAATTTTTGATTGCCCATTATTTACTACACTGTCGTAGATTTTCCAGAAGTCACAGGTTTCTACTTTTTGTGCTTCAATGCGTTTTTTCAGTAAATTCTCTTCTAACTGTCGCTATTTCTTTCTTACAGTTACTTCTGGCTTCTATGTACTTCTGTATGTTTGTGTAACCCCACTCTGATGAAGCTGGGCTAGGACCCCTTCTTGTCTGGAAACTCTCGGCTCGTATCGTCCGGTCCTTCTCTGAGGGTTGTTACATTGAATCTTGTATGCTGAAACCGAATATCGACGCCGCAGGTAGGAAGAAAATCAGACCCGTGAAATTCTATTCTACAAAATTTATTTTACATATTTATGTACTAATATTTTTACAAATATCATTCAGTTCTTAGTAAGTTTTTTTTTTTCAAAGTCTCAAATCTCTTCACAGACAACGTCAGACGGGTGGATAAAGAGGCAGAGGAGTCAGGTTTCTAGGGGATGGCGGGTTACCTCGACTGCTTCTCAATTCAACTCGAAACTCTCTGACTAATTTTCGCGCGACAGTAGTATATGTAGTGAGATATGTATTTGGGGTGGAAGTTTTCCTAGCCAATCAGATTCCGCCACGAAAACGGAAAACTCAAGATTTTTGCGTGTGTGCAATTCCCGAATCTGGGATCTTAGATCTACCGAATACTAATTCCCATGACCTAAAGGTCATGATGTCAACACTGACATCTAACTCTGAGTTCACCACGGCCAGACAATAGTATGCTCCAAGTTTCCTGTTATCAATTTTAGTTGCCAAATACAGTGCTCTGGTTTCAAACAAAATCTATTTTGACATGAAATAAAATATATGTATTTATATTCTCTATTTTAAATCCTCGGGTTATCTGTCGTCAGCCGGGATGGGTTAAAACGGTCTTAGCATAGTTATTTGACCCCCCTCGGGCCTCTGGGGGATCTAAAGCTCCCCACTGAGGACAATTGCTCTCTCAGGTTTATTACATCACATTTGAACTGGACTTATATCGGTTAAATCTGCGCATGCTGCCTTTGCGGAATGGCAGCTTTACAAGTAGAAGGAAACCATTGGGGAGAGTGGGATTTGCTATGAAATTTTCGTGTGAGAACATGTGCTTCCATTGCAGTTTTGAACCATTCAGTGATCTCATTTTCGCACTGTTCAACAGGAAGTAAAAAGATATTTCGCCATTGGTCGTCTCTGATGAGATCTCAGATGGCTTACCACTCAGCATTTTTATAATATCTCGTTGTTTTGAGCAATGGCTCTTCGGTTTTCGCTCCAGAGTTTAGGGCGAGTTCAACCATTATCACTGAATGATCAGCGTTACCAAGTGGGCTGTGGGCATTCGTTACACAATCATCGGAAATCGTAGTCAGAAACAAATCTAGAAGTAATGCGTGTTGTAATTGTTGGGAAGGAAACGTAACCAAGGGAATGAGATCTAGAGAAGCTATGTGTTGTGCTATCCGTAAGTAGAAAATCCAACTACGTTGCTGTGATGGGCATTGAAGTCACCAAAGACATGTACTTGTTCGCTACTGTCGAGGGAACGTGATGTATCTATTCTGTCAGAGACTTTGTTTATTAGGGTACAGTCCTGGGTCGAGGGAGAGCGGCAGAGAAAATAAAATAACCAATGTTATGTTGCATGTTAAGTCTAAAGCACATAAAGGCTTGATCGTCCGTTTCTCGTTTTGTTTCCCTAGTCAAGGGGAGGTTGTTTCGAATATAGACTCCAAGCCTGTGCATATGTCTGTCAGAGTCCTTACGGCAGAGTGGTAGATATTAGAGCATGTTAAAGGAGTCAGAGGGTATGGGGGTGTAGGTTAGTCTAACTTAGTGTTAATATATCCGGGGTGTTTGTTAGGAGAAATGCTTCAACATCATTTAAATTAGTTCTAACCCCACGGATGTGTGTAAATGCAAGCCTCCAGGGAATAGGAAATTTGGTTTTGTTTGAGTTTTGGCCTGGTTTAAGCGTAAATTTTTATGGTACTACCACTTTTTTAAGAGTTTCAGTTTGGGTAAGGGGTGCTAGACAAGTGGTTCTGTAGAATAACAGATATGCAACACAAGTAGACGATCATTTGACGTTCCATTTACTAGGATTGTGGCCTCAGAAAACCCATCAGGGGACGAGTGCAGGGCCGCTTTCCATGCGCGACATGGCACTACAAACATCCAGATATTATACAAATGTTGATGGAGCAGCAACTCTAAGCACTAACAAGAAGTTAGGGCTTCTGTACTGCCAGTCGGAAACAGCAGGCAAGAACTGTCAATGCGGTATCCTCAATCCATCAGACAATCGTTAACCCAATCTACTTGCACTGGTATTATGGCATTCACGCACTCCCAAGTGCCTAGTGTAGAGGAATGGGATATGTCGGGAGTCGGGAAAACGGCGTTTATTGCCCTAGTCAGTAAACAAGATCGACCACTGAGTGCTTCTGTCGAATCCTCGTGATTCGACCTCTACGCCTGGCTTATAGGCAATGAAGGTGTATGGAAGCCGGGCGATAGACAGTGCCTGTCTACTCCGTAAGCAGTTAAGGTTTATAGATTGGTAATTTTTTGAGTCACCAGCTCTAAGAAGGTTGCCATCGAAGACTTGAGAGGCCTCGCTCCCCTTACGTTTAGCTTCAGAGTTTTACTTCTCCTAGACGGATGACCTGGAGAGATATACGGGTCCATCAGCGCCGATAGGGTTTTCCCTGGGCCTGCGTCCTAATCCAGGTATTTCTGACACCTCGCGTGGGTAGTTAATGTTACTGGGTTAGTTTGTAAATGTGATATACCTACTGAAAAATTAAACTCCTCAAAGTGATAAATGGGCATTGCTATTTCATTGTTACTGAAGGAGTGGTAGAGTAAAAATTCATGCAGTGGAAGATGCTATATTTGCAACAGGTTTGTGGGGAGGAGTGAATATTTGGTTTGATATTTTTCCTTTAAATTTATAAAAGAATTTTCCTCTTATTTTTATGTTGGCTTAGAAATAGGATAACGCATTACAGAATGGCTTGATATTAAGCATTAACTGAAAGATGTGTTACCAAAGCTCTGAATATTTTAGATGGCAGAAGTTTTAAGATTCAATGTAGATACAAGTAACGTCATTTTTATATAATGTACAATACAGTACAGGTATAATTGGAGGAAGATTATAAGCTATAGGGTGTTCAGTATGCATAATAAATTAAATAGATATATAGGCAGATTTCCAGTAGATGCGAATATATGGAGGTTGTAGGTATTAAGTGTGTGTTTTACTTCTAATGAAAATATCTTCACTTTCTGTTTAAAAATCATGAAGTATTTTGCATTACAGATTATCGGTTCAGTTTTTGTATTTAACATTACAAAACTAAGGAAGAGACAGCTATTGTTATGTAATGTAGATAGCTGTAAATCTAAGTACAAACTATAGCTAGTAAGTATCTACCAGGATGAGTATAAACTAATGCATGCCTTAGAGGTCGAAATTGATAGATCTTTAATGATACTGACTTCCAATAGGTCAGCATGAGACGGTTAAGGGCTGAAAACTAAGGACCCCTTCCAAGGTGTGTGTAATGTATGAGTGTTAATGTAAGCTTGGTGAGTAGAGCAGATTGTTAGTTTTTAGGAAAAGATGAAACTTACAGAATACAGTAGAATTAATTATTAGAATTTCAAGTAGTGTCAAGTAAAGTTTAGTTAGAATTTTTTTTTTAATTTAACATGCAAATCAGACAAAGGCAGTCGTCTTGGAGGTAAAGTATATATTGGATATACGTAGCAAACCAGCAGGGGTGTTTGTCCCGTAATGAGAGAAACTATTAGTACATGGCGCGTTAGAATTCGTAGTTAAAGACAGTCAAGTAAGCCAGGCAGAAAACATTGTGTACCTAATCTAAAATAGTGTTAGTGACGTATATAAGATCACTGTATATTTCAAGTATAAATATAATTGAAAGTAAGACAAATTATATTCAGTGGTTTTATATAGATAGCAAGGAAGCCACATTTTCAATACGAGCGAGATTATAGTAATTGTAGACATTAAGTATATTACTTAAATAACGGCTTATCTTCTTCTAATGTAGGGAACATAAATCCAGGTCTGTGATAAATTCTGGAACTTACTTTGCCTATTATGTTGTTGCTAGTTTACTTAGAATATAGTAGGGGTGAGCAGTGTTCTGTCCGTACAAGGGGGAGGGGTGACGAATTTCAGCATAGGGCATGATAATGTTTGCTAAACAAGAACATAATGACACAATAAATAAATATAGATAAAACAAGACAAGAGAAAAAAAATGAGGCAGCATGTATACATTTTATTAGGATTAAGATGAATTTTAAGAATTAGCAATTATCGTTTGTTTAGGCACCATGATTTCCAGCCCGTTTTGCTTGGCTGAAAGAGAATTTTTAGAGGTGGAAGGGTCATTTGTATTAACCGTATATTGTGTGTACGTGTATCTATCTATCTATCTATCTATCTATATATATATATATATATATATATATATATGTGTGTGTGTGTGTGTGTGTATATATGATGGTTGAGCTGAATTAAATCCGACGATATGAAATAAAATGGAGGTGGAAGGACCTGAATACTCAACGTTTCGCCCGATTTATGCGGGCTTCTTCAAGAGGGATGGTCATTGACGAGAGAGTCGGAGGATTGGGCTATATATAATGATGGAGGTGAGCAGCGTGTGTTCCTTATGTAAATTAGATGTCATATATACATACATATACATTTTATGAGAGAAAATAAATTAGAGTAAACTAGTGTGGTGGATTACGTCTAAAAGTAAAAATATCGTAGAGATTTAAAAATATATATATATATATATATATATATATATATATAGTAAGATATAAAATATATATGGCGATTAAGCTACACTGAATATTCCGCGTTTCATCCACTCTAGGACTCTTCAGGCTTATGCGCGAATTTTGTGATTGTCTGTCGTTTTTATATACGCGCCTTCTATTGAGATTTTAGTTAGCCAATCAGCTTTATAGTATCCACCGGCCAATGAACATGCACTTATCGGACAAAGGCCTACTTGACCTCTGGTTTAGCTGCTCCTTTGTGTGTGCTCTATTTAACCTGGATATCTAGTTTCTTGACCTGTTTTAAATCTGCGTTATGTTTTCTTTTAATTTTATTAATGTTAGTTTATATATAAATATATATATGTACGTACATATATGCCCATATATACATATATACATATATATATACATATATGTGTGATACAAAATAGTTTTAAAACTAACAAAAACAACAGAAAATAAACAAATAAATAAATTAAATAAATATGAATATACATAAACGATCACACATATATGCATGTATATATATGTATATATATGTGCATATATGTATGTACATATATATATATTTATATATAAACTAACATAAAAAAATTTTAATAAAAAAATAACCTAGATTTAAAATAGGTCAAGAAACTAAATATCCAGGTTACACACACAAAGAAACAGTCAACCAGAGGTCAAATAGGCATTTATCTGATAAGTGCATGTTCATTGGCTGATAGGAAGCGCGCGGTGGATACTAGAAAGCTGATTGACTAACTAAAATCTAAATAGAAGGCGCGTATGTAAAAACGACGGACAGCCACAAAACTCTACCTACCTATTGAGCACTGTTGAAGTAAATGCTTAAAGTTTACGCATAAATTAATACTTCCGCATATTAATTTTATGTGATTAAATGAAGTAATTATAGATAGATAGATAGATAGATAGATAGATAGATAGATAGAAAGTTGAATCGGAAACGAGAATCGGAAAGATCAGCACTCGTGAGGAGTATCGAAATCGGAAAAAGTTTGCGTATACATACATACATACATACATACATACATACAGACACACATACATATGTATATGTACATGTGTAAGCGCGTAAAGGTGCATATATCAGAGGGTATCCATTTCTTTCTAGACATCGATAACCAATAATCTAGCCGTTGTGGAATGCTAAATTCATAAGTACTTTGCTTATGTACGTTTATGATGTATATCTAACATCGATATTGCTATGCCACACATTTGATATATAGACAGTGTGCTTGTGCTAATAGGATCATCCTACCGACAGGTAAACGATTTATATTTCGCATTGCATGCAACTTACTTCAACACGGTGAAGACCAGTAAAAGCGCGCAGGTTTAAACACGCATTTGAAAATGTCTCCTATTCTCGATTAAGTGTTGAGAATCGCGATAACGGGAAATGTGACTATCGATCACAGCAAGCGAAAGATCGAACGACCATTCAATTGAGGAACACAGGAGATCGACTAAATGACAAAAGAATCGATTTCTAAATCATTCTGTCGATAAGAAACTATATCGCGAATAGGACAATAGACTGTATACAATAAGGTGTATGTAGATAAAATGTCACTCACAAATACCTATAAATATATATATATATGTGTGTGTGTGTAGGTGTGTGTGTGTGTTCATGTATTAATCGAATATACATTTTAGCTGAGGAGTATTGTTTTCCAATAGCAAATGATCAATAATTAAAAATTTCGTACCAGAAATATGTGTCATAATAAATAATGGGTAGATAAATGTATGTATGCATGTATATATATATATATATATATATATATATATATATATATATATATATATAATTCTGATCTGGATTCTATATTAAACAGTCTCTCCATATATATATATAAATATATATATATATATATATATATATATATATATATATGTATATACGACCAAACAGTTAATAAAACATGTTAAGAAAAACTTTGAAAGGAGTTAAAAACATATTTAATCTGAAAAGGAAACACTTTATAAGTGGATAATTCTTCATCCGCGGAGTTTCGAAGAAATACTTCCCTTCTCATCAGAGAGTAGTAATTAGCAAAATGCGAGATCGGTTTTTTAATGCAAAAGTATTTGATGAAACAAAGTCTTACTTGAAAACAAAAAAAGTGAAGCAGAGGGAATATGGTGAAGAAAAAGATGATTACACATGAATGGATAATCTTGTGGAAGATAAATAATCCAGTGATGGTAAAATCCAAACATATAACTTATATTATATATATATATATATATATATATATATATATATATATATATATATATATATATATATATTCTCCCAGTAGCCTGGTAACACTTATTTTTGAATATATATATATATATATATATATATATATATATATATATATATATATATATATATATGTGTGTGTGTGTGTGTGTATATATGTTTTTCTAGATGTTACCGAATGGAACTCTGGTATTTATAAAAAGTGCTCTATAACTATGTGATCGATTTTATTGAAAATTTGATTTATTTATATACACATTATAATATAATACTTGGTAACGCTGATCATTCAGTGATAATGGTTGAACCGGCCCTAAACTCTGGAGCGAAAATTTATTTATATACACATTATAATATATAATACATTGTAATATGTGCCTACCTGTTTCATTTATGACTTTTCCCCAACCCCAGTGTAATTAAATGAACACACACACACATATATATATATATATATATATATATATATATATATATATATATATACAATATATATATATATATACAATATATATATATATAATGTTTCGCTTGATTGCTCATTCACATGAAAATTTTTAGCTTTACTATATCCGTGCCTATCATGGCACATTTTTTCTGACACCATCTATATATAACTCACAAAATAGATTTTATGGCCCGTAATTTCTTAATTTCATCTTTGTTCAATAGTATTCTTATTAAAAAACGTAGGTTGTTATAAAATATTTGACCACTCAGAAGACCGTGGGTTTGAACGAATTTTTACTTTAATTATTCGTTACCTCCGTTGTAAAATTAATTAAGTTTTCCAATTTTCACATAAGAAAATCTATATCATACACACACACAATATATATATATATATATATATATATATATATATAATTCTTTTAAAATTGATGAATTGATGATATAAGTCAATCAGTGCCTATACGATTAAACAGATTAGAAAAGATTCAGAAACGGACATAATTAAATGAATGATTCCGTGCTATGTAGCAGGCGCTGTCAAGAACAAGACAGTTCACTATGTTGTCAGAAAAAACGGTCAGATGATCAACATTTGTATATTTGGAAGAATTACGTTTTATTATTATTTATATGTGCCCAATAGGCACATCGAGCTTTATGAATTAAAGGATTTATATTAATGAAAACTAAAATATAACTGATCAAACTTTATTTCCCATATATATATATATATATATATATATATATATATATATATATATATATATATATATATATGGAGAGATAGAAAGAGAAAGAGAGACAGATGTAAGTATATAGATCAATGTATGTATATATGTATGTATGTATGTATGTATGTATAATTAATTAATTGTACATACACACGGACACTTTTTGTTTTATTGCAATAAATCACTGCAGCATTAAATATCGAACTTATTTATGCGAGCGTATCAACCGTATATATATATATATAGAGAGAGATAGATATAGATATATATATATATATACACACATATATATATATATATATATATATATATACATATATAGTAGTCATCAACATAAAGCCTTATTTCGCTTTGCTCCGCCTCATCAGAGTGGCTAGACGATCATTTTTCGTGCACTATTGAATCGGTGCTCAAATGACCTCATCAAATATCAATTTCAATAGACACTCACCCACACACACACACGCACACACACACACACATATATACATATATATATATATATATATATTAATATATATATATATATTTATATAAATATGGGGGGAGGGTAAATATATATTTATAATAAGAAACAATGCCATGTCCTTAATGTATTTGGTGCCATTCAGTACATCGTCGGATACAAAAATGGTCAATTAATTTGGGATAATAGATAAGATCATTTTTTCTCAAAATAACGTATCTTTTCCTGTAGACACTCTAAACAAAGCTTCAGCTTTCCATGCAATCTATATCACCAAACAATACATAACCATGATTTCTTCTATTTGAACTATGGATAGATTTACATGTGCCTTTTATTTCTTACAATGAAATATTCCTTTCTATCAGACTACGTGTTCTACTAATCTTCTATACGCTATGTATTGATTTTGCCTATTGACCTCAAGATTTCTCAATGTGCGTCTTGATGATTGTTTACTAGGATCAAATTCCTTACACATATATCTCCATGACTTACATATACAAGCTGTGGCAAAAAATACCTCCTACCTTTTTCACTTTTCTCTATATGTTACTATAAACTTGCGCAGGTGACAATGGTTTTTTATTTAAGGTAACAACTTACCATTTTGTAAGGTCCTCTTATCAAACTATATAGTTTGGACTGGTGCATATATTGTAGAAATATTTTTGTAAGAATGGTGAATTTGTAACTACAAAACAGAGATGCCGTTCTCAATAGAAAACTAATATAGTTATGGGTTTTGAATTTAAGAGATACAGTTTGGAACTTCAAAGAAGGCTATCTATAAGGCCTCGAAGCCTCGAACGATTTACAATATTCGAGCTGTATGAGTTTCTGTTACTTAGTCTCCTAGATGTTCAGCTCGAAAACATGCTTTGGCCTTATGATTGTCTGATCGAACAGTCAAAAGAATACTACACTCTGATATGGAGTTTCATCCATAGAAAATAATGCTTGCTCAAAACTGCACACTCGCGACTGCCAAGATCGCGTGTCTAAATGTCGGAGATAATATTGCCGCATGCTGTATATATATATATATATATATATATATATATATATATATATATATATATATATATATATATATATATAGTAGAAATGGTAATTAATAAAAACTGGATAAAGTGCTCAATACTGTTGTAGAGCAAATATGCGTTTTATTTTTATTACCGTATCTTTCTGTTAAGTTACATTATAGTTTCAGTTTAAACTCCAAAACTAAAACATTACCGACATACCAAGCACCCCTCCCACCTTTCCCCTTTGTTCCCTTCCTCTTTCATCCGCTCTTCTCGCACCCCCCTGACCTCATTCACTCTTTCACTCTTTCATCCCATAATAACGAACATTTCTGTAAACTTTCTGAGGAAGCTACCGACGGCCAAAACACGGCCGGGTAGCTGAAACAATAATGTAACTTAACAGAAAGATAAGGTAATAAAAAATAAAACGTATATATATATATATATATATATATATATATATATATATATATATATAGTATTCTTTTATACCAACAGACACTAGTGTTTCATCCTTTCGGGAATCATCAGCCATCACTGATTTCATTAACAAGGAACAAACCACATGGTCAATCTCAACCGCGAGAAATATCGTTGAAATTCACCATTTATTTTTTAAATGTAACATTCTGCCATAGTGATCTAATGATTATAACATCATGATATACGTATGCGAGCTTAGGTGACTTCCCATTTCAAGTTTGAAGTACTCACCAATAAGAACCCGGTTTCTTAATTATTATTATTATTATTATTATTATTATTATTATTATTATTATTATTATTATTATTTTATACCTACGGGAATCATCAGTGCAGGGTGACACGATTATTTGTGGTCAGGAGATTCGAACACACCCACGAAGTATTCTCTGTCTTCATTAGCAAGGACCAAACCCGCCAGCCAATCTCAATCACAGGAAGCATCGTTAAAATATTAACATTTTTTAAATGCCGTAACATATATATGTATATATATTCAGAATATATATTTTTTCCACTGCCAAACAACATTGCAGCCAGCAAGAGCCACGAAAACCGGAAGTCCAAAACTCGAGTTCCACCCTGATTTGGGCTCAACAGTTAGACACATCCAAACTCAGGATTCGGAACCCAATCCTTTTGCATGCGAGGAAAGTACTCTACCAACTGAGCAATGCAATGTTGCCTGGCAGTGGAAATAATTATATATATATAAATGTATATATAATGTATAAGTTTATATATATAAATATTTACAGATATACGTATGCGTTTGCATGTGTTTGTGTGTCTGTGCACCTCCCTATGTGTGTGTTGAGGCTGAGGCACTGTTTTATATCTCCTTCGTCCACATCGCGTGCGTTCTGGTTGGATGGCTCTTGTAAACTTAATCCCTACTTGTCTTCACGGATCATTTACTAAATAAATTATAGCCAAGAGGCGAAAGTGGTTGACTGCAGCCAATCATTAAGATGCGCACGTCTGCAAACACGAGGTGTTTACGTTAAATGGCCTCCTCAGCGGCAATTTAGAAGAGAGTTGCGTCAGATTATCACATCTTTCGTGGAAATATGCAAGAACGTTAATAAATGAATTATGAGCCTGCTGAAAATATTAGCAATTGGTTCTGTCTGTTTTTCCTGGAAAGCTAACACTGAATATCTCTATATTGTACGTTGCTAAATGTATGATAACGATACCCTTAGATATCTCACTTCCTTTTGTGTTTCCTCTACTTTTATTCATAAAACTATCATAATGAACACTTTCAACTATCGATTTCTACGATTAATTGCACCATACATGAAATTAATGTATTCGCATTTTTAGTATGACATTTAGAACAAACATGAATCAGAAAAATACCTAGAAGTCATTAAATAGGCAGTTTAAGAAAAAAAAAGTAATTTCTCTCTACCTCAATAAAAAAAGTATTCACATCTGACAGTGTCTTCGGGCTATAGACACTATTCGACCATGCAAG
>NC_136508.1:47957749-48002749 GCF_053919585.1 Euprymna scolopes
ATGCAAACATGATCCTGGATAAGACCTTAATCTATATCCGATGGTGAGGCCCCAGTCTGCGGCCTTTAGGGCATGTGGAGCCACCCTTTACTTGTCATTACTCTCAGGTCCACTCTGACTGGTAGTAAATGTTAAAGTCCCAACTATAGGGTAAATAGAAACCGACATAAAAATATTAACTATATTAAAAAACTGTTCTTCAAATTCACTGGATTTGGCTTTAAATAACCAGAAAAGGGTTGATATGCCGTAAAACAAAAATAACCAACCAATCAACCATATAAAAAGTCAATTTTGCTTTGAAAATCTGGGGGGAACCTGGGTGGCCGACTCTACTCCTTATTTATGTAAGTTTCTTTCTGTTAAACTCTATCAAAAATTTTCCCCGTCCTTCTTTTTACCATGAATACAAAAAACTCAGTCTTTCCTTTTTAACAGCTATAATAAAGTTTTTTACAACTTCCAAAAAATTATATATATATATATATATATATGTATATATATATATATATATATATATATATATATATATATATATATATATATATATATATATATGAATAACAATACATTTACATTCCAAGATCTAATATTTATTTTTCATGCAAAATTAATCCTCCAGCATGTTAAAATCTCAGTAAATTTTAAAAAAATATTTTTCGTTATGAAGAAAATAACGCTTATTTATATGGCAATACCGTCTCTTTTAATGCATATACTCTTCAAAAATATTAGAAATTATTTGCTAAGAGAGAGGAAAATGCATGACAATATAATGTTGCAGGAAGAAAATTGTTCATAGATAACTGAACATCGTGCGTTTCTTCGAGCAGCAATATTTGTTCATAACGTAACAACATTGTTATTCTTTTATATATGATGTGTTGCTATATGTAATATGCATTAAGATTCTAATCAAAAAAGAGTTCAATACACAACGCGTGACATACACAGACACACACACATACACACACACACACACATATATATATATATATTACTGTGTGTATACATATATATATATATATATATATTTGAAATTGGTATATTTAGGCACCACATTTCATTCACACAAATATTACTAAATTCAACGGCGATATGTTAAAATATATAGAGTCGATGAAAATCGATTAAAAATGTAATTCTCATTTTCGCTCTTCAACACCTAAGGATGATTTGGGGATGAATCGAAAGCGCTCGTGACAGCAACAATTATGAAACTCTTATTAATATTTTTTTATTTGATACAAAAAAGATTATACGGAAAATTTTAAAATTAAAAAAAAAATCGTAAAGCAAAGTGTCTCTGTTGCGTTAAAAAATATTTGTTTGAATATATATATATATATATATATATATATATATATATATATATATATATATATATATATATGAGGGGGTACATTCGTGGGTGTTCGTATGTGCATACTTTTTACTTTCTTATTTTATTATTTTTGTTAACACGAATAATAGCTTTGTTAGTACTGTACTAACGACCTTCTGATATAAAAATGGCGTTCCTTATATAAGAGTTGCATAATAGATTTATTAATATATTTCTATAATGGATAGCATGTTCTGCTTTTCACTATTATCATAAACCCTGGCTGTTTGGATGGTGATTAGAGAAATACACAATTTTAATACCAAACCCATAACACAACTGTTCTTATTATCGATTAAATATTATTGCGATAAGCGGGGTTTTTTCTCTTCAGCTGACTGGCTCGGAGTTTCATCGTGGCATAGCACGCATCAATTTATGAGAGATTTATTTGATATGAGAATTAAAAAAAAAATGCCGCCGTTTGATCTTACAGTCTTCAATGACGTACATGCAAAAGACTAGAGGCCAGTTTTTCCTTTTTCTATATATTATATATGCTGACAGCCCTCCTTTATTGTCGTACCTAATAAACACCAGCTATAAAGTGTGAGCATATGTGTGCGGGGGTGATTTTTCTTGCTGTAAGATTTGTGCTTTTTGTTGCGAATACGTAATATAAACAAACAGACATGGATTTATGAAACGTATTGCTATCGCCTCGGTTACGTCTCGAAAGACAATGGATACCCTCTGTAATAGGAGCTGTGTGTATAATAATTAGGTAAGCGGGATTGTTGAATATTAAACAACACCTTCGTTAATCGGCACTGCATGAGTCTCTAATCTTATTCTTAGATTATTCGTAGACATTCATGCAGACAACACCAGAATCTATGGCAACACTTAAAACGTCAGTAATGACGAAAAGTTTTCAGATTCTCTCTCGTGTGGTTTTGAGAACGTGTTGCAATGGGGTTAAATATCTAGTTAAGTTAATGCATCGTAAACCAAGCTTATTTCCTTTTATCATAATCACTCTGGTTCCCATCTGCCTAAATTTAAATGAATGGCTCTCGTCTTCGAGAAAGCTCCATGCCTTGACACGCTTATGAGACTGACTTTCACTTCTGAACTGAAATAGATCATATTTGTTTCCAATATTGATGGAAAAAATGGTTGGATCGAAACCACACCTTTCTGAATTAGAACCTGCTTTAGTCCAGTGGCAAAGACTTCAGGACGGCTGGAAACAATGTCTAGATAAGCGGATAGAACATACAGCACCTGGTATTCCTTTATTTATTTAAGTACTGGTCAATGTTCAATATCGCTAAAATAGTTTAGTCAAAAACATGGACAGTTTAGTTTTATATTTGTTTTTGATATATTACTAAAATTTTCGGTTCCGATTTCCAGTAGGTGTCCTGTAAGAGAGCGCCGACGCGCAAATGCAGATACATCCGAAAACATCAACGGTACCAGTAAAAAAAAGGACTATACAAATGATAAAATACACGCTTGAGAAGACAATCACTTTAGTAACGTTGCTTAAGGCCGAGAGTACATTAGAGAAGTTGGTGACGTAAGAGCTGTATCGTGAAGTCAGACGTGCCGGGAGAAAGTACCAAGTAATAATGCCGTTGTTACAATACTGGAAATTCGAGTATTGAATAGGAGTTCGAGTATAGAATGGAAGTTCGAGTTACTCTTTGTCTTTGCAACGTAGACTACATACAACGTATTCGTCCCGCGTGTAAACATGTGTGACGTTACAATGCTAACTCTGCCCCCTGTGAACGTTAAGCCGAGGTGTTTGAAAGAAGCACTTTCAGGTATCCTCCAGTGTTCTCTTGGCCTTGATAAGTGGTTATGCCTATGTAAAAAAGTAATATATCATTAACCATAGCTATTGCTGATTGAGAAGGTTTCTTGTATTTATTGAAAGAAAATGAGCTTTGTCTTAGCAGCATTGAATGTTACCATTCATTTTTGTCCCAATTTCACTATAGACTTGAGGTTTTCTTGTAGGTTTTCCTCTATAGCCTTAGATATGTGTTCATCAGTTTTCCCCTCGTGCCTTCTCTACTGCGTGCTGTTATCAGCAAAAGTCTGGCGATAGTGGATACAGTTTAAACCAGACATCTACTAGTCATATCATCTTCCTCTGGAAGAGAAACATAAGTTTAAATGATTTGACGTGTATACAACTGAGTAGTGCCCGCTTGCGTTAAAATATATAAAATACAAGTAATGTTAATTCAAACGAAAACGTTTAATTCATGCAATAATTCATCCGACTATTTCATTTTTTTTAAATATGAAAAAATGATATGAACTGAAGTTAACCCAATAAGTAGCAAAATCCCGCCTCATACTTCCTGAGATCATTAGATGTTTGAATGGCTCATACTCTAATAATATCTCTCCTTGAACTTCTAAAGTTTGGAATTCTCTCAAGGTTTCTTGCTCCTCTGGCTGTCCTTACCTTCATTAGTTTAAGTGTAATATGAACAGATATATCACTGCACAACTCCCCACATTCGTCCTAGTAGTAGATGTTTACATTCTAATTGCAACATGCCTTGTTTCGAGGGAAAAAAGAGAAAAATATATTCATATCAATTAACTGTATATTCAGATATGTTTTCCGTTATGTGTGACTGAAATAAACTATAGGTGAAATGTTTGATAATTATAGAAAGGAAACTGTTACAAGACGTTACATAATTACCATTTCCAAGTGGATATAGTTTAAATCAGGCATCTACTAGTCGTATCATCTTCCTAGGGAACAGAAACGTAAGTTTAAAAGCTTTGAAGGGAATCCTCTCTTTAATCATTTTATCCCAACTTGTTACTGAACCAGGGTTAATAAAACAAGTACCTGATCGGTGCATTGTACAATGCGCGAAATTCAGCGATCCATAGGTACTCTCGAGTCACTGAACAATTGAAAATGAAGCCCGGGCATATTTTTGGCAGCCCTGTAATTTTCGTTTGAGGCCCTATTTTCGGTGAAGGATATTTATGACTAAAGTAAAAGAAACACGCCCATTCCCTGGGTCAACTGCAAATTATTACGAATATACAGAAAATGCCCTTAGCTTTCTTTCTCTTCGTCGCCGTTGTAATGTCATTTATGTGGGTGCTTGGGATAAACGCTTTGCTTGATGTAACACGAATCTCCACTATCATATACAATGAACTTTGCCTCTGTGTGTGGTGGATTTTCTTCCCTATGGACACAAAAATGGCTGGGCTTATTTTTATGAAATTTTTACTCAAATGTGCTTTATGTAGCTGGCAGTGTTCTTAAGTAAATTTCGTACCGTGCTAGATAGCTACTTACACCTGAAAGTATCCTGTACATCTATAAGGACGCCATCGAGTATGGAGTACTGTTGTCACATTTGAGCTGATGCATCTTCTACTAGTCGCTCACTCCTGGACAGGATTCAATGGAAGGTTTCCAACGTAATAGGTCCTGGACTGTCATCTAAGCTCCAGCCTATGTCCCTGTGCCTGTTCTACAAGTATTTTAATGGTGAATGTTCTGACGAACTGCAAGCACTTGTACCCCCTCGACGTAAATACCTTTGACAACCCCGATAAGCAGCTACATCTCACCCCATACACAGTAGATATACATAGGTGTAAGAAAGCCTTTTACTCTAATAGTTTATTTTCCAGAACTAGACTTTGGAACTTCCTTCCGGGATTCTGCTTTCTCAACTGTACTGACATGCAGAAGTTCAGGTGTAATGTGAACAAACATATTGCTGCCTTTCTCCCTTCTTAATATCCCTGCAACTTATGTCCCTGATAGTAGCTGCCTCCTTCAAAGTGGCACTGTGTCCTGTCAGGTGAAAATTTAAGAAAAATCAATGCCTCCGATAAATATTGGTATTCGAGAATCGAAAAAAAATCCGATGGAAGAAACAATATGGAATTTTGACTAAAGTTAAAACCTTACACAGCCTAATATCACAATTTATTTCAAAAGTGGTATTACCGCAGAAGCCGAAAGGCCCGACATATAAAATTAAGATTAGTTTTTTTTTTTATATGCCAGGGGCGCGTTAAAAATATGTTTCTGTAAAACCCGATTCAACCATAGTAATTGACTTTTCCTATTCGAAGTTAAATTCAAGTTATTATCAACGCACAAGCAGAAAAGACAGATACAAAAATCAACAATAGGTTCTTCAATACAACATCGGTGCGTTTCTTTTATTGCACAGATGAAGCATGGTACTTATCTTTTTTATTTTTAACTTTAATTCAAATAATAATATATAAAAAAATTATAAAATCAACAGTTGGTTCACTAAAGTGCAATGCAGACTACACTTTATTGTAGGCTTCATCACTTGTTGGATTAATTTGAAGCTTTCTCCCGACCATCTGCGGAATGGGTCCGAGCAGGTAATCAATTGATTTGATTGAACACTGGGCAATTTCACAGATATCGATGAAAATATAAATATGGAAGCATGGATCAGTTGTTTATTATCATATAATCACGGGCAACGTCGAGTCTCCTTGCTAGTGTTAAATTACTGTAATGTCCGTTAACGTCAACTAATTGCCAGACGCCATACATGCTACTAGGAAAACTGGCCTATTATCACATTGTTCTTTCTTTTTTTATGGTAGCTTATACTCATGCTTTCTTTCGTTTCCCACTTTATTTCTACTTTCATCAAAGCTTCTGTCCGATTCCAGGCCCTGTCTGTACTTGCCAGGGATAGAAAAGGAAATTCATTTTTGTCCGTATGCGTTCAACCGGATATGGCTTTTAAGTCTATCGTTCCCGCCGAACAAATACATATGCGCCAATGGAGTTTACTAGACCGAAACAAAAGGCAAAAGAGTAAGAGAAAGAGAGAACAAATTTAAGAGGGGGAAACAATCAATAAGCTATCCTCTTGAACCCACCCTCAAATACCGGCCTCGGTCTAGCCTGGGCACGACCATATTAGTCTTAACTGACATCCGCAAGAGATCATGTAGACTTTAAAAAAGATCGCACAAATAAATGAATAAGCATATGTGATATTAGAAGTCTTCTGTCCTGCCAATTTCTCCAATATCAACTCGAAATATATACGACCTTTATAGTAATATTTGAATTATTGCAGTTAGTAATGGGGTCGTTCCAAAAGTAAGCACTGTTCTTCTTAAACTCAAAAACGAAAACGTTGAAGGGCTATGAAGACCGAAGTCATACAATTAAAACAATCGCTCTCTTGTGCTTCAGAATTTATTTTCCTACATATTCACTACAATTCTCAATACAATTTTGACGGCCTCCTCTGATGACTCGGTCGTAAAATCCTGGAGCGTGCTTTGTCACTCACATCTATGTCGCTCCTCTTAAATCTACGAATCCATCTCTGAACTATGCTTACATTAACTGAATTGGCTTCAGAAACGTCTAACAGGTGTGGCTGAATGTTGATCTGTTCAATTATTTTCGCATGCATGAACGAAGCCAATAACGCTTCTCTGCTTCTAATGCACCTCCATGACAAAGCTTGGTTTCTTAGAACCTGACACTGGCAATATCTGCAACAGAGAGATAAAGCTTTCAGTAAAGCCATCAAAAGAATTCAATTCGCAATCCTATCTGATCTAATCGAGTGCAATAAAAATAGGAGGTATTACATTTGAACATCCATCGTAAAATGTAGACTTACATCTTGTACAGAAATACACCCCATAAAATATTAAATTTTAATCGGTATTTTCCATAATAAATATAGTAATGTAAACCTAACAGAAACTGGTCAGTCTCGCCAAATATTTCTACTATATATTAATCCTCATGTGCCAAATTAAGGCCGTTGGAGACTCGTTATTTGTAGTTAGACCTGGTGCATGTGTATCTGTATGTGTATGCATGGGGGGACGTATGTGTGCAGGTATATCAATATCGGGATATATATGCGTGTATGTGTTTGTATGTATATACGTATCTATATTTGCAATACGCTCGACACTGAAAATAAGGTTAGTGATAACCATTGCCCAAAACACCATATTAGGCGTCCACCCCCTATATATATATATATATATATATATATATATATATATATATATATATATGAACTGTACGGAACTACAAGAACCCTTGACCCATTAGAACTTAACCACGACCTTCATAATCGTTTACCTTTAAACCTTCATGCCCCCTATATCGATCAAACCATATTTAAACTCCTAGACATCCTACTAACCATATAACTATAAATATAGCTCAACCTAACTCTGAATATTCTAGTCTCACTAATAACTCTTACTACTTACATTTATATCCCCGATACATATAAATTTAACTAATTTATACACAAAAACTACTTAAGGAAATAAAAATTGATTCCTAAACACATTTACACCTTCACCGCATTTAATGTACAATCATCACTCTTCCTCCCCTTCCTCCTATTATCTCTAATATTTTTACTTTTTAATTTTTCTATTTCTATTTTTTTCTTCGGCGTTATTTTTTTTTTTTTAACTCTAAATTTGTTTTTCTTTCTAACAAGCCACTATAACTTAACCCCTTCCAAATCCATACAGACCCCTAAATATTAAACCAGCAACATGTATTGGAACATATTTATCATGCGTCTACCTAACTTCCCATTATTGATTACACCCATTTATTTATCCTAACGTTATGTTACAAGAACAGCAACATGTTCTTGTAAGTAAGTAAATATGAAATAGGATAGTAAAGGATTCGAACTTGCGAAGTTAGATTTGGAATAGAGAATTCCAATCAGAAGTTAAAATAAATACAGAATGTTATTGAAAATAAGGAATGTGGAATTGCCATTGTTTAGTTTACACAAAATAGTTAGATATCTGTTTATTGAAAAAGGAATGTAATGATGAATTTTGTTTCTGTTATAAAAATGAAAATTAAAATAAGGAATTTAAAAACGGGCAATGGAAAATGTTATTTGTAAAGTGGGTTACGAGAATTAGGTTAGAGCGTCGGCTTTATAAGACACATGTGAATAACTATGCATACTTAAACACGGAGGCATGTCATGCCATGTGTCTGAGAGCACGTGCTGGTCAAGCAGTGACGTCATGAGTTATGAATTTAGTTAGATAAGTCAGAATACGGATCAGTCAGTTGGAAGAAGCGAGAGGAGTTAGACGGGAGAAGCTAGAATCCCTGAAATACAGAATCATGTCTGAGCGGTCGAAGAAACAAACGAATCATCATGTGTTTTTATAATTGCCGTCTTGTGTTATGTCATTCTACCAAAACAAAGGTAAAGTGAAATTGTATTAATATGAACTTTGTGTTTATAAAAATGTGCAACTGTCAATACGTAAATGTCAAACGCACGCTCGGTCTATCTATCAAGATATTAATAAATCTCCTCTCATTGAATTACATGCACGGCTCAATTTGCATTAGCCTGTACGCTGTCTCTTTACATATAAGACTGCCTCTATCTCATATGTCTCCTTATATATACAGAACTGTCTCTCTCTTTATATATACGTGATATATCTGCACACAACATGAACAACAATGTATTGCATCAGGCCTCTTCCAAAGAACTATGTAACATTTACTGTATTTACTTAGTATAAATGTACACATGTCTGTGTATATATGTATATGCATGTATATATTTATGGATATGTGTGTTTATATATATATATATATATATATATATGTATATGCGTTTATGTGAGTACATGTGTGTATGTAGTTATGTATGTATATATATGTATATCAATATCTTACTGGAGATCTGTATCTCTACATATATGTATGCATGTGTATGTGTACATATATATGTATGTGTATATATATGTGTATGTATATGTGTATATGGGTGGATGTGTATATATATATGCATGTATGTTAGCATGTACATTGTGTAAATATAGGCATGTGCGTATGTGGTTGTGTGCGTATGTGGATATATACATATATATATGTGTATGTGTGTATTTATGTGGGTACATGCGTATATGCGCATATATTGTCATATGTATTAACTCTAAACTGACTAAAAACCGTTCATTGTCAATGGAACGAATAGACTTATCGTGGCTGCTACGAACATTCGAAAATGAACCCCTTACTTGCCAAACGCATATGGCACGTACACAAATCCTTTCTCTCTCTTTCTCTCTATCTATTTATCTATCTCACTATCTCTCTCCCTCTCTCTCTTTCTCTCATCTATTTCATATACTCCAGTGTCTAGCTAAACAATTAAAAACAGCCAAATCTTAAAACCCAAAATTGAAATTCCTCCTCTCCTTACCCGTCCCTTTTACCTCCCTCTATCCCCCTCTTTATATCACTATATGTCGACCCATGCCTAGCTGAATTTGCTAACCTCCCACACACACTAAAATCTAATGTATTTTAAACTTAAAAACTTAAGTATTGTCGATTTTCATCCCCTCCCCTTGTTATCTCTTCTTATTATTTTTTCTTCTTCTCGTATTTCCTCTAAAGTTCTTCTTCCAAGTAATAATAGCCATTCTTGTAAGGTCTGACAAGCCTGCTAGACCGTAGATATGACCCGGCATCCGAAACATGTGTAACTAAACAGATAAAACGGTAATAAAAAATATAACGTATATATATATATATATACATATATATATATATATATATATATATATATATATATATATATATAAACAGAGATAGACAGAAAGTGAAACATAGAAAGAAGGAATGGAGAGAAAGCGACTGCGCGTAGAATATAGATGACACAAATTTGCAAAATATAATGTCAGATTGAAGACATTACAAAGTTTCTATGATTTTATATCACGGAATTAGTAGTCTGTTTTAAAAATAGAACAATCCTTACTTTCTAGGACAACCGCAAGTATATATCTTTTCTTGAATATTGACAAGTTCGTTGTAGTTTCTTCCCTAGCCCCAGGCTGCACTGCCAATTTGCTATAATCGAGCATTTATTCGCTGTAACTTTAATATGTGCCTACGTTTACGATGAGTTTTTCATACAAATATTTGCTTTCGAACCTGAGAACTAATATCTTATGCTATTAAAATGTTTATCTTTATCTAGCATTCTTATATTATGCTTAGAATATGCAATCATGGAACAAAAAAGATTACGTGATTTGTGTGCGCCATTTTCTTACCTCTTTAGGTGTAAGTGATAATAAAATATTTAGGAAGTGTTTCGCACTGGTTTACCGGATATTCTTTCAGGACAATATACTTATATATATATATATATATATATATATATATATATATATATATATATATATATATATATATATATATATATATGTATTACATAAATCTATGAATGTATTGTTTGCTACAAAAACTATTATTTTTACCAACCTATCAAAACCCAATTTGTTACGTTCCTCAATTTGTCCTAATAAACGCGTAATTGCTTAATCAATGAAAACCCAAATCGTTGCCATTTTAGTGTGATACATGTACATCGGCGTGCTACATATATATATATATATATATATATATATATATATATAACTACCTAATGTACTAACATAAAATTAATATACGCGAAAGTATAGATATATGCGTAATCTTTAAGTATTTACTTCAAAAGTGCTCAATACGTAGGTAGAGCTAGTTAGCAATTTATAAAATATATATGGCAATTAAGCTACACTGAATATTCGGCGTTTCATCCACTCTAGGACTCCTCAGGCTTATTACTATATATATATGTAGGTATGTATGTATTATTAAAATTGCGAAATACTCTCAGATTACAGATGGTATAATACTTTAAAATTAATATCCATACAAATATTACTACGGACATGTAATAGACAATTCCAAAACTAGACATGGAAGCTCAATATACGAGATAAAGTAATATTATAAATGAAAATTTGAAATTAAATTCAATTTTTTTTAATTACCTTTTCACCCCAAACAAGGCACGTTACCACTTTGATGCAGGGACATAAGTTGCAGGGGTACTATGTAGGGAGTTTAGCAGCAAGATGTCTTTTCACATTACACTCGAACTTCTGTATGCCAGTACAGTTGGAAAAGCAGGAAACTGGAAGAAAATTCCAAAGTGCTGCAAGTCTGGGGAAACAGCTATTAGAGTAAAAGGCTTCTTTACATCTAGTGATCTTAACATTTTAGGGGTTGGACTTCGCTGCTTGTCGGGTTTGTTGGGCGTATTTTCGTCGAGGGGGTAAAGACTTGTAGTTCGTCAGAGCATCAGCAATTAAAATACTTGCCTTCTGCCATGATTTAAATGTAATTTTTTTTAGTTTTTCATTCTATGTGTTAAATAGCAACATTTATGATATCCTATGAACATTATTTTTCTACAAGAGGAGCCATTTATTTAAAATCAATAGATTAGGCCAACAATTGATAATTTTCGTATTCTTTGTCGAATAATCAAATTTAAAGTATATTTTTAATTTACTGAATTCAATTCCCAATTTACATTTGCACACACATGCACACACACATACACACACACACACACACACACATATATATATATATATATATATATATATATATATATATATAGAGAGAGAGAGAGAGAGAGAGAGAGAGAGAGGGGACAGTAATCTAGACACCCTGCACTGATGATTCCCGAAAGGATAAAACACTACTGTCTGTATGTATTTAATAATTATTAGAATATATATATATATATATATATATATATATATATATATATATATATATATATATATAAGTGAAGCTGCTTGTGTGTGTTTGTCAGTGTGAGTACATTTCCCTACACAATAACTCTTTCAATTTTCGGTCTACAGACTCGAAATTTGACATATGTTGTATTAAGATTAAGGAAACTCTTTTAAATCGGGTTTTGGATAGAAATTTTGCTGTTAAGCGGTCAAAGTTCAACGGTTTTACCTTTGAAAACTCCAGCAAACTTCTCGGCCAATTTTGTGGCTTAATACTTGAAATTTTAGATATAGCTTTATTGGATATAGGTCTAATTTATAATTTGATTTGAGCCAAACAATTAATCCTAATGGGTCAAAAGTGGGCCAAAATTAAAAAAAAAAATTTACCTCTTCTATCTCTACGAAATTTCTCACCAATTTTTAGTCTAAATATTTTAAATATACATAAAATGTATTCACACATAGGGCAAGCTTTTAAATCTGTGTTTGACCGATAAGTTGTCTGCCAAGGGGTCAAAGTTCAAACGATTTAACCTTTGCGATCCTTAGCAAAGTGTTAAGCTATTTTTTTTTTTAAATTTCGTAAAGAGTATTCAGACAATCTTTTTACTCAGTTTTGGGGCGACAATTTCGCTACTAAAAAGTCAGAGTTAAAATTAATGACCTTTGCAGGCTCTACTGAATTCCTCCGTCAATTTTGGATCGAAACACTTGAAATTTTAGATGTAGATTACGTTGACATGGGTCAAACATTTTAATTTGATTTGAGCCCAAAACAATAAATGTTAAGGGGTCACAATTGGGGTCACAGTTATAAAAAGTTGACCTCTGGTATTTCTACCCACTTTTCTCTATGGTAGTTAACGAAACCTATAATATAGAGGGACATTACGGTACATATGCACACGTTTTAATATATATATATATATATATATATATATATATATATATATATATATATATATGCACATTAATTTATGAACAGTACATAGGTCCCGAGCAAAGTCGGACTGAACTGCTACTACATATATATATATATATATATATATATATATATATATATATATATATATATATTAGAACGTTGCGAGCAATTGCGTTTTGGCGTCTTTATACATGACATCGTACTTAGTGTCACACAGGACGTCATGCTCTATAACGTCATACATTATGGCAGAACATATATATTATTAAATATGCTACGATGTTATTGTGAACAAACAAACAGATATGAATATGTGTTTATCACAATGTATATATGTGTGTGTTTGTGTGTGTAAATGAGAAATACAACACCCTCCACACTGCTAAGTGAAGCAAATACAATAAAAATTAGAATGCTAATAGTTTACACAATCTTTATTATATTTCTTTGTATATAGCATTTCTAAATCTAGTAGACAAGTAGGCTTTTATGTGGTTGACTATTTAAAAAAAATCTTATTACATATAATGATAGAAGATGTACCGAGGATCAGGAATGGGTATGTTTGATCTAGCAAAACGGTGGTTAAGAAACATTTTTGGGTCTGCGTTCGCGCCTGCCCAAAAAGTAGTGATATAAAAAATGAAAAAAAACGTTTACAAGGGTTTTTGATATAGATGTACATAACAATACTTTGATAAATATGTTTCAACTTAAATAGAGATTGTATAATAAAATTGTGCGGTCTGCGTTCGCGCCTGTACTTCATGAAAATATGGCACAAACTTTAACAAAGACTATACAATAATATAATCAAATTATTGGGTGTTTATTCGCGCCTGGCCCCCATAGAATGTAAATGTCACAAAGTTTAACAAGGTTTTTTTAAAAGGGGTGAGAGTCCACAATAACACCTTAACTTTAATCTTAAATCATGTTAACTTTTAGTTATTTTTTGGAGTTGACCCATATTGTGTCGAATAAATTCACCTCATAAATTCACGTTCTTATTAAAGTGAAAGCCAAAAAAAAAGTCGGAACTTTAGACAATTGTCGACACAAATTTTGCATACCTCTGTATTTTTCTCCACTTACAAACCAATGAACCTTTCTACCATAAAAGTAACTTTTATTGACTATTGTAATATTTATTTCTTGTATATTTATATAATATATATATATATATATATATATATATATATATATATATATATATATAACAGTTTCTCTTTGTCAGGAAACATCATTTTTTTGGTCACCCTTCGTTACGAATGGAAACAAAGTTGATATAAAAAATATATTTTCGCGAAAATTATCTTTACTTTCATCATATTTTGCTTAGGGTAAAATCTTTGAGTATTAAAACCTATCTCTTAACAACCCCCTCCTTTTCATAAGCTATCATACTTCCATCAATCACAGTCCATTTTCTGTAGGCTGTTTTTGAACCCAGTCACCGACGGGTACTTCTGCTAGTATATATATATATATATATATATATATATATATATATATATATATATATATACTAGTATGGGTGGCCAGCGTTGCCCGGGTTTTTGGAGTATATGCTGAGCAAAACAACCAAAGAAAAACGGTATATTGTTTTAACTTTGACCCCTATTATGACCCCTTAACCTTTATTATTTTGGACTCACGTAGTTTGTAGTTAAGTTTGATCCATGTCCAAGAGATCTATATCTAAATTTGCAACTTTTTAGACCCAAAATTGTCGGAGGAGTTTGGTAGAGTTCTCAAAGGTAAAATCGTTAAGTTTTGACCCTTTAAAAGCCAAATTTCTGGCCGAAAACCGATCACATACATTTTCCCCAATCTCAGTAACCTGTATATCAAATTTCGAGTCAATAGATAAAAAAAATTGACGGAGTTATAGCGTAAGGAAATGTACACAGACACACAGGCAGACACACAGACATACGGACACGTTAACTTTGATAGATATATAGATATATAAAGAGCGAGCATATACATATTAGCGTAGGAATAAAATAAAGAGAGACAATTTTATTATAGACGCAAAATATATATTAAAAATAGAAAGTGACACATAACACATTCAGAAAAATATACCACATAAGAAGAAAAATACACAAATAAAGATTTATACAATATATGCAAAGATAAATGTATAACACAATAGTATTAGTAGAATAATAATTAACTAAAAAATAGATAAGAAAACGATAAAGCTTACATAAAAAATTACATTAAAATGCAAAGCATACATTAAGACCAAAAATTTCCGTATAATTATAGCAGGAAAAAAATTAAAAATACAAAGACATTACATTTGAGCAGACTTATATTCATGGTTTTGTATAAGTTCATTTACATTTTAAAAGGAATCAAGAAAACCTTGCCAAGGTAGTGTACGATTCTTCCAGAGACCATATCTAAATTATTTTAGTATTGTCTCTGTATAAGGACAAAGTGAGTGAAATGTTGATTTTTTTATTGAGATAAATTATCAGCATTTGGAAAATTTACGCTTTCACGTTGAATTGTAACTGAAACATATCATCTCTGAAATAAGCGTATGCTGTCAACTGTTTTTGTCCGTATTTCCTTAAGCATGTAATTAAACTTATTCGTATTATTTGGATTTGATTGGCTACTGTTCTCATCTATACTATTTTTTTCTTGCACGACGTTTGCGTCGATATAAACCCCGAACATCTATAGATGTATATTGTCGAAATTGGAAAGTTTTTTTTCAAACTCGGGAATCCTTCTGTCAAACTGAGAATTATGCATGGAATTTCTAACGAAACCGTATATTTAATCAAAGGGGGTAGTATGTTCTCGTTCCGTTATCCATGACTAAATTGAATAGTAATTTCATTTTTGACTCGCCAGCAATGATTACTAAACCTTTAATCTCCAGGCATGTAACTTTTACAAATAAAATCTACCAAGTACGCTATACAAACGCAGGGAGTTTAGGGTTTAAACAGTCGAAATGTTTTGCAAAGAACACTCAATCTGACAACAGAAGTCGAAAGAATCGGCAGAATAGAAACAATTAATCCTTATGTAAAATAAGTGAGAAACGTAGTTGAATCGAAATATTGATTTACTTGTCCGCACATCCGCTGTCACAGGAAAACGTTATCATTGCAAACAATCATTAATGGGAGACGGATTACCTCCGTTTTTAATCGCTCTTTATAAGTTAAAATCATTAAAACAATATCCTCTCCAAAATTTGAAAAAAAAAACATGGTTGTCCGTTTACGGTTTCCAATTGGTCATTTTATAATTTAAAAAAGTCACGTTGAGAGGAGACTAAGTTTTTTATTATAGTTTTTTATTTTATTAAAAAAGTGTGCACGTGATTATACATTTACAATTTATATAGAAATATTCAGAAAAGAAAAACAAAATGTCAACAAAGTGTTGAATTTTCATTGAAAAAATCAAAAGAATTTTAAATCAAGTATTTTTAGCTTTAAGAGGTTAAAAAAACTTGCTAAGTATTGTTTTAAATTCGGCATTATTTGCTTTGTTTTAATTTTTCCTCATTTAAGTTATAATGTGTTTTAAATATTTTAAGATCTCCACAGGTTCTGGTAGATTATATTAATTTATAAATTTCATTCTCTTTCCAATTATTCTACGTTTGAAATATTGTACGTTTAATGTTTTGGACGCTAAGTAAAACAAAGAAGAAACTGTTTTCCTTCGCCTCCAAAAAATTAAACGGATAATATTTTAATCTTTATTTTTTATTTACTTTTTAAATTCTAGGTTGTTTCAAGTAAAGGAGATTTGAAAAAGATCTTGTAATTAATCTATATGTTTATATAATTCCCTCTACTGTACCGAATTCTACTTTAAATCATAGATATGTCGTTACTTTAATCTCTATTGAATAGATACATTTTATTATCCCTTCTTTCGTCTTAAATATTTAGAGTTCGGACATCAAATTTTATTTTAATTCCAAATATAAATTTAATCATACTTTAACATGTTATCCTATTCCTAAAGTAACGTTATGAACAACATTTTAACCAAATATTAACTATTCCATCCGAAACCAACCAGTTGCAAATTTAGTTGCAAATTTAAACCTAGGGACAGAGAGACCTCTTTACTCCCGTAGGACGACCTTCCTAGAGCTGAGCTCCAATCTATGGTCTCCCCTCGCCAAACTTTCACAAGAAACACCCGTCTAGCAGAAAAAAAACTATCAATAATTCCCCCCACACTCTAAACGTAGATTCCATGATCAAAGCTTTTTTCTTAGAACTTCACGCCTGTGGAATTATCTTTCGTTTTCCTGCTTTCCAGCTGTCTATAACATGGTTGTCTTCAAGTCCAACGTAAACAATTTTCTGATGAGCCGTTACACTTAAGTTAACAAATTTACCGAACTTCCATTACTATCGATTACTATATTGTCCTTTTGACTACTGTACACTCTTTAACCCTTATCCTTGAGTGGCATCTCGACCTTGATAAGTGGTGACGCCTATGTAAAATTAATTATACCAATTCCTGTTATACAGCAGATGATTATCGGCTGCAGAGATCTTGATATGGGTATCTAAAACGATCCCCTATGATGAGGTTTAAAACCGACGGTACCGATGACGTGTCTCATCTACACTTTCTTTAAATAAAAAATATAAATAAAACGCTTTTATTTTCTGATTTCTTTCTTATAACAGAGCACTCTGATAGAATTGTTTTTCCAACATATATATATATATATATTGGAAAAACAATATATATATATATATATATATATATATATATATATATATATATATATATATATATATATATACTACCAAAAGTACCCGTCGTTGACTGGGTTCAAAAACAGCCTACAGGAAATGGACTCTGATTTATGAAAGTGTGATAGTTTATGAAAAGGAAGGATTGTCAATTTGGGTTGAATTTGGGGGTATCAAAACCAAAGCAAAATATGATGAAAGTAAAAATAAAATAGATAAACCCCATAATTTATTATACCATATCTGTTCACACTGAAACACTTATCACAATATTCTGCGTATCTATATTAAAAGAACCTTGTTAAACTTTGTGACATATCAAGGAGAATTAATTTATATATGGATAAAAAAGGCCTTAACTAAAATTGTTAAATAGAAATAGACTTAGCATTTGCATAAGCCGATTTCGCAAAAGTCTTCAATTTTAAAACAGAATTTTACTACATAAAGATGTGAACCTTAATTAAAATAAAATATTTGTAAATAGAAAAAGGGGATCATCAGCTGCTTACCATGTAGCTGTTTCGTAATTTAAAAACATATATATATATATAAATATATATATAGATAAAGAGAGAGAGAGAGAGAGAGAGAGAGAGAGAGGTGAGAGAATAGGCAGTAACACCTTACGTTTAACAATGTTTTATAAACACGAAAGTTTCGTTTTTAAAGTGACAAATCTAAAGAGCTAAACACGATATATTTAGCAATAACATAAGGGTTAATCTTGTCTAACCTTGCAGCTCTTTACAAACTCGATGCATAAATCTTCTTTTGATTACCTTCAATAAACGGATTCCAGGCAGATCAACTTCTGCATGGCGATTCTCTTTAAAAGCCAAACCACGCTTACATAGGAATTGTATTAATACTCATGCAAGCGCAGAGATTACCGCGTGCTCTTTTTTTCTATTTTTACACGCACAAACAAGTAATAATTCAATAAATAAAAAGCCCGAAGGAAAGTAAGATTGGGAAATGTTAGGATACTTTGCATGAGTAGGAAATCTATGAGGCACAACACGTTGCATCATTCAATATATAAACTGATAAAGAGAAAATAAACTTTACAGTCAGTGACTTTGAACATAATAAAATGTCTTCTATGATAAGCAGCGTTAGATATTACCTTTAATATAACCAAGGTTATAGATGTAAATTTGAAATTACTTCTTGAACATGAAAGCGTGTATTTCCAAATTCATTTATAACAATAAATGCCTTTGCTCTCTATAAATTGAGTCACTTTGTTCAGGTGCTTATCAATGCTTACTTTTGAAATCTTTTTTAAGTTTTAATACAATATATATATATATATATATATATATATATATATATATATATATATATATATATATATATAACTCCTGCTTAATCACTTCTCGAGATGTTAAGACGATTAAAATGATCTTGATATCCTACAAAAACGTGATAGTCTAAGGGGGTTCGATCAGGAGATTATGCAGGGTGGAGCAATATTTTTAGACAAAATCAACCTAAAAGATCTTTGGTTAGAAGAGCTGTGTGAAGATCGGTATTAGCATAAATTAAGCTGATGACATTAATGTTGACAACATATGTAGTTTTGTGTTTACATGGCGGGGAATATTGTCGATTTATATCAATGAGGACTTAATAATTTGACGGGAAAAAGAAGTGTATTTTGAAGATAGGTTTAAATAGAAACGCATGAAATAAATTGCAATAGTTTAACAATTCCCTTCTACAGATATTTAGTGTATCTATATATATATATATATAAATATATATATATATATATATATATATATAAATATACATTCCCCAAAACCTCTGAATGTAATAAATGGGAGACTAATACTTGCTAAGATGGTTTCCCTTTAATACAAGTTGAGACTTGATTTCAAACTTTTTGATTATTCTTAATGTTTGTCTCTAGATCTGTTGAAATAACTATGTGTTTAATCGTCGTTATATTTTAATTTATCTATTAAATATATAATTAAATATATATATATATATATGTGTGTGTGTGTGTGTGTGTGTGTGTGTGTGTGTATAAGTTAATTTATTTCTATATTTCAATTCATATATTCAACATATATTTATTTAACCAAACTCGGACAAATTGAAACATTATATTATTTTTAAAATTCGAAAAAAAGCTACACTTCCGACACCAAAACATATTTTCATATATACAGTGATGATCATATTTATTGGCACGGTAAAATAAAAGTTAAATTTTGTCTAATAAATTCTAAAAAAGGGATTAAATTAAAGAAAATAACAAAGTATATTATGTATTTTTAATTGGCCTTTCCCATGCAGCAATCGGATTTTAGAAAAAATAAATAACAAAGGAACAACAAACATAATTGCCAACAACCCTTGTTCAAAATTATTGGCACGGCTTTGTTTTTCTTTTAGTATCAGTATAATATCTATCAATTTGCGGTTTACGTGCTTTCTGAACTTTTTTATAGCCATATTATGCTTGTTTAACGCTAATTCAGTGAATAATTTTTTTCAGATAATTTTTAGATAGCGATTTATTTAAACTATTATAAGTGACTAAATTATAATTTTCAATCGCCATGGTTAAAACTAAGGAACATAGCGAAGACGTCAGGAAGCTTGTTGTAGCATGCCATACCAATGGGGAGGGCTATGATAAGATTTCAAAGAAGCTAAACCTTCCCAAATCCACTGTTAGAGCCATAATAAACAAGTTCAAATCGCAAGGCCACGTTATGAGTTTAGAGGGTAGAGGGAGAAAAAGGATTCTTTCCCCAAGAGATGAACGGAAAATTGTTCGACAAGTAAAACAAAACCCAAGGATCTCTGTTGGAGAGATTGTTGATGAACAGAAAACCTCTGGAGTGAATGTATCTCGACATACAGTTGGTAGAGTTTTGAAGAGAGCTGGTTTAAAAGCATGTCGTCCGAGAAAGACTCCCTTATTGAAGCCTATGCACCTGAAAGCAAGGCTAGCCTTTGCAAAACGTCATATTGATAAAGATGTTGCATTCTGGAAACGTGTTCTATGAACTGACGAAACGAAAATAGAGTTATTTGGCCATAATAAAGTGTCTTATATTTACAGAAAATCTGGCGAAGCTTTCCTGCCTAAGAACACCATACCCACAGTGAAGCACGGTGGAGGCAGTTTGATGTTTTGGGGATCCTTTGCTGTCTCTGGACCAGGGCGACTTGTTAAGGTCACAGGTAGCATAAAAAAGGAAGATTATGTTAAAATATTGGATGAAAACCTGAAAGACTCTGCTAAAGAGCTCTCACTTGGTCGTCGTTGGTGGTTCATGCAAGATAATGACCCAAAGCATTCGGCTAAACTGACTAAGAAATGGCTTGAGGACAATCATATTATTGTTTTGGAGTGGCCATCACAAAGCCCAGACCTTAATCCAATTGAGAATTTATGGAGAACATTAAAATTGAGGGTAATGCAAAGGAAGCCTAAGAATCTTATTCAATTGGAGGATTATTGTCAGGAAGAGTGGGCTAAAATTACTACTGAAGAGTGCAACAACTTGGTTGTAAACGATGAAAAGCGACTGAGGAAGGTAATCAAGGCCAAAGGTTATACAATTGATTATTAAATAAATCGTGCCAATAATTTTGAACAAGGGTTTTTTGCAATTATGTTTGTTGTTCCTTTGTTATTTATTTTTCCTAAAATCCGATTGCTGCATCGGAAAAGCCAGTTAAAAATACATTATATACTTTGTTATTTTCTTTAATTTAATCCCTTTTTTAGAATTTATTAGACAAAATTTAACTTTTATTTTACCGTGCCAATATATATGATCATCACTGTATATATATATATATATATATATATATATATATATATATATATATATATATAATCCTTATTTTTAAGGGAACAATCAGTATAGATGCACCTAACTAATCCTCGTGTTATTTTATTTCTTAATCTGCCTTAGTTTTGTATGCATTTTTATTTAAATCTTACGATATGTATGTTTTTCCTTTTTCCATTTTACCGTAACAAAATGATTCGCTGGACATATAAATAATGACTAGCTGGACATATAAATAATGAATAGCTGGACATATAAATAATGAATAGCTGGATATATAAATAATGAATAGCTGGATATATAAATAATGAATAGCTGGACATATAAATAATGAATAGCTGGATATATAAATAATGAATAGCTGGACATACAAATAATGAATAGCTGGATATATAAATAATGAATAGCTGGACATATAAATAATGAATAGCTGGATATATAAATAATGAATAGCTGGATATATATATAATGAATAGCTGGACATATAAATAATGAATAGCTGGATATATAAATAATTACTAGCTGGACATACAAATAATGAATAGATGGATATATAAATAATGAATAGCTGGACATATAAATAGAAAATAAGCTATGAAAGTTTTAGATATGAAGTAAGAGCGTAAATTAATAAATAAATCAGTAACGAGAAAATAAGTATGAAATCAGATATAAAATAAATAAAGAATTATATAAAATAAATAAAGAATTATATAAAATAAATAAAGAATTATATAAAATAAATAAAGAATTATATAAAATGAAGATAAACGAGATGAGTCCAAACTGTTTGTTCCCTTAAATGAGGTATTATGAATATATTGATTTATATATGACAAATGAAGTTTGAAGTCTAAATAATAGCTATCTTTAGAATATTTTTAAATAATGTAAACTCTAATTTTGCATAAAACTTAGCGAAAAAGCAATAACACAGTAGAAAATACACCAGATGATGTACTTATTTTATATTGTCTTGATTTCTGCAAAAGTATTCTATAAAAGTTTGATTATGAAAACCGATAACCATGAAGCTTTATTAACTGCGTCAATTAATATTGATTTAATATTGGTATAGTAAATTTACCGAATTTAATATCTAAATATTATTTTGTAAAATAATAGTAATAAGGTGTATATATATATATATACATATATATATACATATATATATATATAGTATAAGTTAAGATATAGTATAAAGTTACATAGGATGTTTTTTTAAATTATTAAGTTGATTGGGGTTACAAAAAGAGTAATAAAGGGAACCCTTTTTACATCATGTCCTTCGAGTTTAAATGCGTCTCCTCAGTAGAGTAGTAAAAACCGTTATAATACAAAATAATAGTAAAATTACCACACCGAATTTCAGAACATTCTGAGTAGTAATGAAAACACAACTTCAGGTTAGGAACGAGCTTATAAAGTCATTGTGTGGGTAAGTTCCTTTCGCATAGGTTCCGGAACGGCTAATCTTATCTTTTGAAAATTACACACAGAGGTGATTCATATTCCTGACAATGTCCATAGATAGGATTAGTGTCTAAAATCGCAAATATTTTTATTCCTAAATAGTCTACTTTTTTTACAAAGGGGTCACCACATATCCCTCTAGGATCATGATTAATGAGTGTACAGTGGTCAAGGGGAACATGTCGTTGTATCGCTAATAGTATAAATTTGGTAAATTGGATTACATAAATGATGGCTTATTAAGAATGTGTTCACGTTGGACTTGAAGACAAACATAGTCCGTCGGAAAGCAGGAAAACGGAACTGAGTTCTACAGGTATGCAGCTCTAAAAAAGAAGCTTTGTTCATGAAATTTACGTTTAGGTTCAGAGATGGAGGGAAATTATTGATAGTGGTTTCAGCTGGACGAGCAATTGCCTTGATAAAGCAAGGACAGACTCGCAACGTTTCTTCTGTGGGAAAGTGGTTGCAGGGAAAAGAACAGAGCATTCCCCATTACGCTACGGAGTCTATTTTGAGCTCTGCTTAGGCAGGATGAGCTGCCTCTTGCACCTCATGCCCAAATGTAACAACAGTACTCCATCTTTGGATGTACTTGGACATACAGGTGGAGAATTGTATCAGCAGTCAGATATCCACTGGAGGGGTAGATTCCATTTTTCCCGCAACCTTGGAACGGATTTGGTGTATGTGTTCCATTCCGGATCCGCAATAAATATCAAGCCTCCCCAAAATAAGTAGAATTCATTTCGGTTGATGCCACATAAAAATCAGGGCGTTGATGATGAAAAGATAGAAGCTTGCTTTTAGATAAATTAAAAGTAACTAGCCACCTCATTACCCACTCCACTACGTGATCAAGGTTAGAGGAGAGAGAATCAGAGAACTTGCTCATTTACGGCCTTTAAAATATTGCCATAGCTGGTAGTGTCGTCAGCATAAAAGTCTACAAATGATATTGGGATGTGATTTGGAAAATCATTTATGTAGATCAGGAATAGAGTTGGGCCTAGAATAGACCGCTGAGGGATTCTAGCATTAATACTGTGAGCTTCTGATTTCTGCCCATCAACCACAACTTTTATGAACCTATCAGAGATAAATGATTAAAAATTGAAAAGACATTCCCAGCTATACCGTAGTTGGAGATGTTATGCAGCAGACTTTATGCCATACCCTATTAAATATCTTTCATATGCCATGGTCAATTACCCTAGAAAGGAAGCCTCTGTTGAGAAATTCGTTAAATCTATGAGATATTACTGTTAGCACATATGCTGTAAATCTAGCAGAATAGAATCCATATTGCATATCACTGAGGAGGAATTTTTTGCTGAGGTGGTTTACTACTCTGTTAAACACATATTCCAGCAACTTGCTCATGACGTATAGGATAATGGTTGGTGTGTATTGAGATAGAGATGAGAACGCATTTGAATTTTTACATACGGGGCAAACTGATAAGGTTTTTCAGTGTGTTGGGAAGCAATTCTTCTTAAGACAAATCTTAAACCAGTTTGTAAGTATAGGAGCTAGTTCATGTTGAAGATTTCTGAGCCTTGTAATAAACAATCAGTCAGGACCAGTTGCTTGATTGGAATCGAGGTCTATCTTTCTTATGGATAAAAATGAATTTTTACAGGGGAATAAATGCCAAGGGAGATAATAAAATCTCAGCAAAACCTTTCTAGTTTTAAAAAAGATTATTGTCATATGGAGATATATACCGGTGGAAGAGCATTCGACTACAGATCAGATCATTGCCTGTTCAAACCCAGGTATACCTCACCATTTTATTTAATTTTTTCTCGCTTGACAAACGCGACAGTTCATCACGAAATAGGTATCGTTTTCAAGCTCGATTCTTCGGACGACAAATATTGAAAAGTTGGGCAGGTTTTTACAAGGAAGGGTCAGTTTTTTGTTTGTTTGTTTGTTTTTTTTTTGCGTCGACGTTTTCGCAAATCATCGTTGGATTGACTCTGCTTAATTTCAAAGCTCGTAACTTCCGGTTTCGCCATGGAGGTATAAGCTAAGAAGTTACGTTTTTTTAACTGTTTTTTCCCTCCTTTTTGTTACGGGTTCGAACCTGCCTGCTTACTATTACGTTTTTAATGTGTCTCTCCACCCGGGCTGCCTACTTTTGTTTTGATTCTCTCCGTTACTACCACTTTTTTTACAACTTTCTTCCCGATGTTCCTTACAACACTACCTACACACAGGCATCTTTATTCTAGCTGCCAATAATAACGAAATGGAGAAACTAAATAATCATTTTCAAACACAATCTGTACTAATTTTCTTTTTATGAATTAAACACAAATAACAGCTTTCCATTTCTAGACGTTACCATAGACTCCAGCAACGATGCGTCTATTACTTCTCTATATAACATAACTTTTGTAACAAATTCCTGTTTCGTAAATTTCAAAAGTGAATGTCCCTACCGATAATTAATATTCAATTCCCCAATGTCTTAGTAGATACACACATTAACCTTTCAATTAGAAACCTAGACCAAACTAATAATAACCAAGTTAGCAACCCCTTTCCCCCACTAATATATTATATCGCAGCCAACTTAATACAACTTTAAATTAAATGAAAAGCTACTAAGAAATATAATAATAATAATAATAATAATGATAATAATAATAATAATAATAATAATAATAATAATAATAATAATAATAATAAAATTCGACTTATCATCTACTATAAGAAATTAGCAACTGCTAAGTTCATAATTAAAAACAACACTTTTCGGACAACAAAATCAACCTATGAAACCAATGTAGTCTATCGGTTCAAATGCCCCTTGGGAGAATACATTTCCAGCACCAGTAGCTACATTGGACACACGACTAATACATTATCTAGACGATTGACTCTACACCTTGCCGACACAAGCTCAATTTCCCAACACCTAAATCAGTATGGTTGCCTATAGTCTCAGTTTAGAAAAGTCCCAGTGGAAAATACAAAAATCCTCTATATGGATTAGAACGTAAAAAGGTTAGAGAATGTTGGAAGCACTATATATATATTTAAACACAGTTCCTGATTTCAAAAAAAGAAAAACTAAAAGGTAACTATATCTATATATTTTTAAATCAAATTTATTATGTAAATTCAAAAATATATTTTTTTCTACTCATTTCTATCTCTAACCCATATTAATTTTCTTATAAATTTTAAATCCAAACCTTTTATTTCAATTTTTTCAGATTCATCTGCCTTACTTTTAATGCTAGGTTTATTTATGGTGTCTTTTAAATTCAATAAAAATCCTCCTAAATTGGCTGATGAGGAGACCGTGCTTACCAAAAAAACTATATATAATTGTTCTACATAACTTCATGTATACCACAATAAAAAGCACGGATTTCCGAAACGATCGTACAGATAATTGATTTTGTTGTTGTTCCTTCTTATGAAACTGATTTTTAATTTAATTAAAATTTGATTTTTAAATTTTAAAATTTTTTTTTAAATTTTTAAATTATAAATCACATTACTTAATATATATATATATATATATATATATATAAACTAAACAATAAAAAATAAATCAAGTACATTTTGAAAAGAGTAGTAACAGTCTTAAGTGCATTGGTAAGAACCCATCACATTGTATATATACACGCACTTATAGTTACGTGTATATCTATATATATCTATTGTAATGTAATCTACTAAATTATTAATTTAAAAAAAAACTGTAAAGTCGATATCATATTGTAAATCACACTTTTAAAACCATTGTACCATTATTTTCGCCACGTTTCTAACACGTTAAAATTGTATTTTTTACACAAGAGAGACTACACTGATTCACGAAATTTACATTACATTTTACTGAAGCATCCGGATTTTAAACGAACAATAATCAAAACAGCATGAAGACGACTGTTGAGAACTCAGTCGAAAGTACTTCCAAAGAAAAAAAATGGACTAAGACATATAAAGAATTTGATAGACTAAAGTACGTTGCGTTATATTTTCGTTTTTCTAGTAAAGTTTTCAATTTCATCTTCAAGTAATGATTTTTTAAAAAGTGTTTGACCATTTTACTGTTTCCAGTGTGTCACTTAAAAACGATACGATCGAAATATTACCCATTACTTTATTAAATCTCTATTTTCCAGAATACCTGATCTTCCCTGTGTGAAACTAATGTTGTCTCATTTCGAATCTCACTTTCCAAGAAATAAATATCTCATATATATTTAATATACTCGAGGTGCCTTCAAGAAACTTTTAGGCATTTAAAATCGTAAAAACTCGTGAAAATTCGTCAACTTACTGGTATACACCTTAGGAGATATCTGTAATTTTTTATGATTTCAGGTTCAAATGAACAGTTACAACAGGAATTAGAATAGACCCTAATAAAGCTTGATTCTCTCAACTGGTGAGTTTCATAAAATGTAATCTCGACATGAGGACCTCTTATTAGAACGATACGTATTACGCTATGTAATAACATTCTGTTTAAAACTTAGAAAAAAATGCAACAGAAACTTATGAAATGCGTCATACTGCTTGTGGACCATCTTGCATGAAACGTGCATCAGTTTGGAGTGGCATAACTCATTTAAAGAAGACAGGTAGTCTATGGGGGATCCTGAGATAGATGGGGAAGTATAAAGACGTCAGAATATTAGCGCTGATTGGCAAAATAAAGAATTTAATTGATAAAGGCCGTCGTATGTCCATAAAAACGATAAGTGCACAGTTTAATGTGAGTGTAGGAACTGTACACAAAGTTATTCACGAGGACATGCAAAAGCGGAAGATTTGCACAAAGTTTGTCCCAAGCGTGTTCAGGGAAGATCAAATAGAAAGTTCTTGCTCCTTGTGAATGTTTTTTATTAGCTAAGCCCAAGGAAAACTTTAAAGACTACTGTTATGAGACAAGTTATATGATGTAAGAGGTTGTGACGAGACTCATTTACACGCTCGCAAAAGAGAACATCCATGGAGCCTTCCATAAGTTGTCCGAACATTGCTATAAGTGGATGCAGTTGGGGGAGATTATTTCGAAGGGAAGTAGAGTTTCATGTGCGTTTTATCAAAATATGAAACAGTCTGGAAACTAATTGAAGGCACCTCGTCTTTCGACTTTATAATCTAGTTTGAATAAGAATAATGAAAAGCAATGTAAAAAGTAAAGATCGAATCACAGAAAAAATAAAAACGCTTAGATGAACAAGTTTCCGCTTAGTTAACACATTTATTTTATATTTTACTGTAGTTAAAGCAAGTATTGATAAAAAAATGATAAAAAACAATCATGGTTAATCGGGAATATACATTGTACAACGATGCCACCATCTGTATGTTGGGTACTAAATATTCCATTGAAGAAAATATATATAATGTAACAATAAAAAAAGGAAAGAATAGAATAAGATGAATGCGGAATTCAAACAAGTTTTCACCTGTATGGAGGGTTATCAGATGTTTCAGGACAATAGAGATATGTTTTTTGTTTTACATTGAATGACGCATGCGCGTCGAATATTACATATATATAGATCGAAACAATTGCAGTAAAAACGTACTTTATATAAGGTTTGTAAGAATTAGAGTGCTACATTTCATGTCGTTCCATTTTATATATATATATATATATATATATATATATATATACGGAATGTTTAAAAAATTACGAACACTTCAACTTTTATCAACGTTGTTTTAAAAACAATGGTCATCAATTTTAGCATTTTAGAACATAATAGTTCATTTATATTTGTCATCTTCAATCGAAACATTGCTTTTTATGTATCTCAATAATGGTTTTATAGCATACGAAGAGTAAGTACATGTATCCAGATTAGACATACATATATATATATATATATATATATATATATATATGGATAGTTAGTGGATAATATAATCATAATTAGTAGATAATTATATTTTAATAACAATATATACCGCTCCATATGGGGGGGTACTAAATTAGTTAAAGGGAAAATTATTCCCAACTCGCATTTAGGTAAAAATGCACTTTCGTAAATAATTGAATTAATTCAAAAACGCATCGCAAAAACAAACACAAATAACATCTAAATAAATCGCGATATATCCTAACAGTGGATAAAGAGGTTAGATAAATACTGACATATATATATATATATATATATATATATATGTATATATATATATATATATATATATATATATATATATATATATATGTGTCATTTATTTGTATATGATCTGTAGTCACATCGGTCTTCATAAATTAAAGGAGTGTTGTCAATACAAGGTGAAATATATTGATTCAACATATTTCCCATATATATATATATATATATATATATATATATATATATATAGTAATTTATAAAATATATATGGCGATTAAGCTACACTGAATATTCTGCGTTTCATCCACTGTAGGATTCGTCAGGCTTATGCCTGACGAAAAACGCAGAATATTCAGTGTAGCTTAATCGCCATATATATTCTATAAATTACTAACTAGCTCTACCTACGTATTGAGCACTTTTGAAGTAAATACTTAAAGTTTACGCATAAATCTATACTTTCGTATATTAAATTTGTGTGAGTAAATGAAGTAGTTATATATATATATATATATTAAATATTAATGCGAAGTATATAAAAGCTCATATATTTTCTTTGTTTATTTTTTTAATATATGACGTGTTACAATACAAAAATATTTTTATAAAATATATTTCCTTGCAAACAAAATTTTCGACCATACCTTCAGTCTCTCACAGTGTGATGGAGGTGGTATATGTGTACGGCGGAGTAGGCTCTAAGAGGAAAATGTGTAATCAATGAGAAGCTACCATACAAAACGTATGCATATGCATATACGTGAACACATACACATACTATAACACACATATTAATATGAAATACAAATCAAAGGGTAAATAAATTAATAAAAAAGAAAAACACAGTGCAATTCATATATACATCACATGTATAATTTATTTCAATATACCGTTCTAATTTTATTTTTTAATTATCTTTTAATATTTTTTATATTTATAATTTTTTATTGTGTCATCTATTATTTTATTACATATTTTTTTATTCTTAGTGAAATTAAAGTGAGTGCAAATTTCTACCATATACCAAGATTAAGAACGATCTGAAATTCACTCCATGCGGAAATTCTCATCTAATATCAAGTTCTAGTAAATGATTTTTAAAGGGCGTGTTTGAAAATGTCTGATATATATATAACAAGAGGATAAAGTGTATGAATACAGGATAAAAGTCAAAACAGATCATAAATTTCTTCTGACTTGCACTGGTTTGCACTCGTGATTTGTTTATTTAGTTTATTTATTTTATTTATTTTTGCATTTGATCAGAATCCATTTATAGCAAAGCTGGAGTTCATTTTGCACAGAGAAAACATAAAAACATATCATAATCAAATGTTTATAGCTTCTCCCCTTCAGACAATATAACCCGGTCGTTCCTAGACTGTGAACGTATTTTAATCTTCTTCCTCGCAAGATATATATATATATATTTATAACATACAGATATATTTATGCATACATATACATATATACATTTATTAAGATATATATATATTTATATATAAATATATTTACATATATATACATATATTTACATGTATCAATATGTGTGTGTTTAGTACATGCATCTATAATATGAATATGTAAATATTTATATATATATATATATATCCACATTATTATGTACAAAATATATATGTACAATGCATGTATATATATATATATATATATATATATATATATATATATATAGAGAGAGAGAGAGAGAGAGAGAGAGAGAATGGTTTTATATCATTCAGTGTGATTATCTTTATGTTTTTCCAATATATTTGTTTAGGAATGGTATTCGTACAATGTATAGTTGTGCCTACGTATGTGTGAGTATGTATGTACCTTATTTGTTAAACGAGGAGTGTTTATTTTTGTGTATATATTTCTGCCCATGTATTTGTTATCAGAGCGAACTCATACATGCGTAAATGTTTGTAACAAGAAGTTACGTGCTTCTGTATGTTCTAAACCATCGTGAATCAAATCTCGCTACAGTGTTTGGTCTTAATGCAACGCATTGGTTCCACTGACCCAAATCCGCCCTCTTTTCGTACGGTCATGTCTCGCTCCGATATGAGATGTTTTATAAAGATCAGTATCTGAGGCGGCTCAAAAGCCATAACTTTCAATCCTAATACGAAAAAGTGAATGAGCCACGGATCACAAAAGTAGTTTCTATTTCTTTCCGTCTTTTCGTTTTATGACCTCTTCAGGATTTAAACTACGCACTTGCCATATCTATACAAAACACAAAGAATATAAAACACTTTTGATGATGATTGCACGGAGAAGAATTCGCCATTGGGACGATTGTTGAAACGTCGAGTGTATTAGATGGTTTCTCATTATGATCATTGGTCTTATGTATAAAAACGGCGAACCATACAGACTGGAGTCAGGAATTTACCAACAAATAAATTTTATATCTTATATACAATGTTGGCATAGTGTTACCAGCGCAGACAATATGAAAGACGTAGGTATTTATCTCTTTTCCATGGCTTAAAAATGTGATATTAGGGTGGGAAGAGCACTCTAGCTTGCAGAAAAAATGCCTTGACAGTCAAGTCAATATTCTCTGTTTGGAGCCCTTCAAGCGATAAACAATTCACTATCTTTCGCTCAAAATGAAAAAAAAAAATAGAATTTCACAAAACACAAGGTGTATCAAAGTTAACCGAAAAAACACGTTTCAAGAATGGTCTAGAGTCCGTTAGCTTTTAATTTGTAAACTTTCTGTTTTATTCCTTCATGTTAACTAAAATAATTAAGTAAGGCATGCATACATATATCCCTTATGGAATTGTCCATCGATACCTTCAGTTTCATGGGAACAAGAAATATAATCTTTAAGCACCTAATATACAATAAAATGAAGTGGGATTTTGATGTTTTTCTTGGCTATTTACGTCGGGGGAGGGAAGCACAGATGTTACAAGTTTGTCAGCGCCCATTCCATTTAAATTATTTTAAAGCAGGCACAAGTATACAACATTGCAGCAACAGTACAGGGTCTGGGGTGTGGTTGATAGTGTTAGACGTATAAGATTTGAGACTTTAGGTGTTGGTAGATGATAATTTCAACGCCCAGATTAGAAACGAAAATTGACACGCGGCTGGAGAAGTGAGGAAAAAAACCCGTGTTCTAGACATGACCGAAAAATGACAGCCAGCGAACCACAAGGAGGTACGAGATCATCTGAAAAAAAAACATGGCAAACGAGATATTAAAATATTGACTTGTTTAAAGCATGATGTTCACCGTTGTTGAAAATATTAAAAAGACAAAAATGGTGACTCAACTTTCTTTCCGTATTCTGAAAAAAATATGAAAAAAAAATGGCATAAATAACCCTGTTTCAATATCAAAACTTTAAAAATTAAGAAAAAAAATCTGATATCTTGGCTTGAACATGCAATCTTAAGATAATGGTGCTGCTACTTAACCGACTGAGCTATGATCGCGTGATCGAAAGTAGGTGTTTTTTATTTAATAATATTTAAACTAATTCAAGAAAGAACGTTTTTTGCGCATGCGTGTTTGGCTAAATTGTCAGGAAGGAACGATTTTTTGCTACCCCTCTCGATAGAAAAGTACCAAGTTGAGGGTGAAGAAATTAATGGTTTTAGCCAATTTTTCAATATTTGTCCCCCGAAGAGTCGAGCTTCAAAATGATACTGGACTCGTGAAAATCCGTCGCTTCTGTTGAAAGTTTTTGCGAGACATACAAAAATTCATACATACATACATTTAAACAATCTAAAAAAATGTGACTTATTAATATAACTGATTTTAAGTAAGAAGTTAAAATTAATGATTATACAGCAAATAAAATTCATAGATTAAAAGTAGTCGCATTAATACGGAAGAAACGCTATTTTGATTTACAAAGTAAGAAAAATCGAACAGAAACCTGTTTAGAATTTAATATTCTTTCGGGCGTTTAATGTTATGTAATGCAAAAAAAAATTTATTTTGTATGGAAGTTCAGTAATTGATTGTAGTGATAAATTGAAAAGATCAACGCAGTTAGGGTTAGGGTTAGGAAATTGACAAGTAGTGTTGATCTAAACAATTACCGATTATACTTCATATCCGGTATCTATTTGGGAAGACAAAGGCATCTAATAATCTGTTCTCACCATTATTTGTATATTATTAAGGTACTTCTTCACTTTTGTGTCCGTTTTTCCGTGAGTCGCACTCAGCAACGCCCGGCGAAAAAAAGCGGGAAACGCCAGATTATAACGAGCGAGTCAAAATAGAGACGCCAATTAACAGACGTTAAAAACTGGAACAAACGAACAAAAAAAAAAAGAAAAAGAAAACCGTTTTAACAGAAAAATTAAAGAAAGGGTAGAATCTCCTAGCGTTTATTCAATCAAAACCAAACACACAAACAAAAAATAAATAAATAAAATAAAACAAGAAAACTGAATCAATCTAAGCTTGAAACAATTTGTAAATCCACAGAAAACGTCCTTGTTTTCTGTCAGGAAAACTAACTGCGGGGGCAACGGAGAGGAGATCCAACACATGTCGGCGAAGATGCATCATGAAGAAACGAAACGTAAACAACATTTTCGGCTGGAGCTGCACTAATGGCTACTGCAGACAATGGACGTCCTTGCACCATGGCAGTTTTTTCAAGAGGTCTCATCTCCTGCTATCTATGATTATACGATTCATATTTTTGTGGGCGTTCGAACTGGCAACACACAAAAACCTACGGCGAGAGTGCGATATCGGGTCGGATCACACTCTCACTAACTGGTAAAACTTTCGGGTATCACTTCACCTATGTTTAGAAACACATGAGATTTAAAAATCCATCATTATCTAAGCGAGATAAAACCATGAGAGGCTGTTATTACGTAAACATATGTGTTTAATTTCCAATTGTTATGAATGAATGTTGCTAGATTTTGATGAAAGAAAATATGGAAGATACTACTGGAAACAACTCATGGTGAGCATTATTTTTTAGAACAGAATCTTTTTTTTTATATCAAAGTCATTTCGTGCGTGTAAGAAAGAGTTCCTATGGACGCCAAAATTACTGGGCCAATTTAAAAATTTTATACAAATGTATTTCATGTGCGTTGCCATGTTCTTTGATAGGTGTTCTATGAGAATGACTACGATGAATGTCGAATGTTGATGATCGAAATATCCAATTAACAAAGACAATCGGACTTTGCCTGAATGTAACACATTTATACAGCCAAATATCACAAATGCATTTGAGAAAGTTTATCGCTGTACTATCAGAAAGCCTGCTGTATAATATCAAAAGTAGGTTCTGTTAAGATCACAAGTAAACCATGTTTTATTTAATTAAATTTTCACCCAAAGCAAGACACAGTGCAACTTTGATGCAGGGGACTACTATCGAGGATATAATTTGCAAGGATGCTATCTTATGAGTTGAGCAGCAAGATGTCTGTTTACATTACACGTGAACTTCTGCATGTCAGTACAGTGGGGAAAGCAGGAACGGGAAGGGCGTTCGAAATCTAGCAGTTCTATGGGAACAAACCATTAGAGTACAAGGTTTTCTTACATCTAAGGATCTCTACTGTGTAGGAGTGGGATTTTGTCGGGATTGTCGGGAGTATTTACATCAAGGGGATACAAGGGTGTGTAGTTCGTCGGAACACCCATCATTAAAATATTTGTCGAACAGGCAGAAGAATGCAACATTTCTTCGAAGGGATAGGTTTGTATTTTTTTAACATGAATTCAAACCATTAGATAAAAATAATATTACAAAATCAATAGAAAAGGCGCGTTCGAAATAAATGTTTTTGGTTGGATCACAATTAAACACTGATACTTAATTTTTAAATTCGACAGTTGAAACGTTAATTTTAGTTATTATTTAAAATAACTCTATTAAGTCAACAGTAGGGTCTCTACCGTACAAAGGAGACCCTAATATTCGCTTGAAAAAGTAACTGCGTAAGCAATGTGAAGCTTAATTTTGGTGTACCGCGATGGGTCTCTGATTAGAGCAGATAATGCATCGATTTGATTTTACACCTATGTACTAGTGCTGATATTCATAGATAATGCTGTCCATTATTTTTCGAGTGGATAACTAGGAGATGAACCATCAATGTTAAAAATCTCTCTCCCTCCTGCAGATAATTATTAAAGGAATAACTTGTTTATTGTTTGTATTTGATAGTGGATCGTGATATTATACTTCATTTGAACATAAATAGATTATTTTTCCTGATAATAGATTTCTGTAATTTAACACAATCTGACTAAGACATTGGGAATATTTTACAAAACTCCAAAATTCACACAATCTTTATTTATAGAAGATGATGTCTTTTAAATATTATCCATTTTCCACTTTGCATATTATTGCTCTTTCCAAAACATTATCCATGACTGATTGCAGAATCTCTGGATTAAGATTAACTCCCTTATTTAGTTCCTTATGTTTTCCTTCAAGTCTTGCAGGGTCTAGGTGTTGGTAAAATGTTTCGAATTGTGTTGCGACTTGGACTATCTCTTACAAAGAAATGCCGTTGATACGGTCTTGAGTAAAAACAATTGACTCCTGATCTTGGAAAAAAAATCATTTGCCATTTGCATTCGTTGTTCAATGCTATGATAGTCCATAATTAATGTTCAAAATATAATTTGTAAAATATCTAAAATATGGGAAAATTATAATTAATGGACAATATATACATACGTCCATACATATATATGCACACACCCTATATACATGTTATATCTATGTGACCTTTCTTTATATATATATGTGTGTGTATGTGTGTGTGCGTGTGCGTATGTATATGTATATATATGTGTATATATATGTGTATATATATTATTTATTAATTTCACCCCCTTATTATTTTTTTTTATCTCTTAAATCCGCCGATGTTACATTTGAAAAGAATCGGCCGAAAGATATCTTCGTTAATTTAATTCTTTTTGTCCCCCTTTTTCATACGTGTTTCCCCCTTCATTCGGTTCAAATAATTTTGAACTAGATACTGGTTTTGGAGATTAGATTTTCAGACTTTGTAGTATTTCTTATCGATTAAACGTCAAAAAAAGTCCTCAATTTCAATAATGGCATCTCTCCCCAGTGCTATTAAAACCCTTCATAAAAATTTGTACCCATAAAAATATTTATATATATATGTATATATATATATATATATATATTTATATATATATATATATGTGTGTGTGTGTGTATGTGTGTGTGTGTATTATATATAATATTAAAATCCGATTAAAGAAGAGAATTAACACTTGTAAACAACCAACCACATTACACCAAAAGATGGAGGAAGTGAGGAGGCATGGCTTTGGAAATCTTTTTACTCAAATACGATGGCCAGCATGTTAAAAATATACCTTTTGTTGTAAAAATCTAATGGATAAAAATCTGAAGAAGTTGGTGGGGACAGGATATTTTTATGGACACATAAATCGTAAAATGGCCTACCCATTAATAGAACAGCTGTAACGGAAAGAATCCAGGAAATAAACGAAGGTTATAAAAAGAAAACGCGAGTTTTTGAATTTTCAACAAAATTTTACACTATATATATATATATATATATATATATATATAGGAAATTTATTACTGTGAGTCCAGAATGAGTTCACATATTGTTTCAGCTAGAGAAAGATCCTCAAAGAGATGAAATATCCAACTAGCATCGTCAGAATTCATAGATGGACTATGAATTCTGACGACGCTAGTTGGATATTTCCTCTCTTTGAGGATCTTCCTCTAGCTTAAACAATATGTAAACTCTGCTACTGCATTTATATTTACTCTCTATCGCCCCCACAACAGCGGAGTTACTATCTTTCAAAGCATATCTGAGAAAATTGACCAAGTCCTTTCTACTTATCCTTCAGCTAACATTCACGTATGTGGAGACTTCAATGTTCACAACGTCGAATGGTTGACCCACTCAAACAAGACCGATGATGAGGGGAGGTTCTGTCATGATTTCTCCATTGCCTATGACCTCACTCAGATTGTTCAGGAACCTACCCGTGTGCCCGATAATGACGGCCAGTATGCGAGCCTACTAGACCTTTTTCTCACAACTTGCCCTGAACTATGTTCAGTTTCTGTTCTGTCGCCTCTTGGATCTTCCGACCACTCTGTTGTATCAATTAAGATAAAAATGAAATGTAATAAGTCCCCAGACGTACCTCTTCATCGTACAGTATATCGATACACTAAGGCTGACTGGGATAGCTTCCGTACATTTATATCTGATCTACCTCTGCATTCCATGTTTAAAAAGGATGTGTCCTCTATAGTATTAGACCTAACTGAATGGTTAATTGTAGGTATTGACCATTTCATACCCTCTAAAAAGTTTTAGCAAAAACCTAACAGCCAGCCATGGTTCTCTCCAGAATGTGCTGCTGCCATTGCGCACAGAAATCACTTTTTCCACTGCTTCAAACGTAATAGATGTATGGAAACTAAAGCCGTTTTCAGGACTGCCAGCAACCATTGTAAGAAAGTAATAAGGAACGCAAGAGTGTTGTATGCTCAATCTGTTAAGTCCAAAGTAGCTGAGCAGCGGCTTGGTTCCCACCAGTTTTGGCAAATAGCAAACAGAATCCTGAACAGAAGCGTGTGCTCCATCCCAACTATTATCAATGGACCTGAGGTAATCTCGTCAGCATCAGACAAAGCCAAACTCTTTGTCAAGAACTTTGCAGCCAATTCTACCCTTTGCGACCAAGACCGCCAACCCCCAATATTTCCTCCTGTATCAGAAAACACGCTATGTGATATACCTATATCTGTACGTGATGTTGCAAAGCTAATCAAAAACCTTGATTCGAGTAAAGCAACTGGCCCTGATGGTATTCCAATTATAGTACTCAAAAAACTTCAACCTGAATTAGCGCCCATACTTACAAAACTGTTTAAACGTTGTCTTAAGGAGAATAGTTCCCCATCTCCCTGGAAAATCTCATCAGTATGCCCTGTATTTAAGAATTCAGGTGATCGCTCATCCCCCTCTCAGTACAGGCCAATAAGTCTCCTGTGCGTCATGAGTAAGTTGCTAGAATCTGTGTTAAATACAGAAGTAATCAAACATCTCAACAAAAATAACCTTCTTAGTGACACTCAATATGTTTCCGTTCTGCTAGATCTACAGCAGATGTTCTTACAGTTATATCGCATAGGATTAGCAAATCTCTCGACGGTGGCAATCTTTCTAGGGCAATTGCTCTTGACATATCTAAAGCCTTTGATAGGGTATGGCATAAAGGTTTACTTCATAAGATCGCTAGCTATGGTATAGCTGGAAAATTCTTCTCAATTATTAAATCATTTCTTTCTGATAGGTTCATAAGAGTAGTAGTTGAGGGGCAAAAATCAGAAGCTCACAGTATTAATGCCGGTGTCCCTCAGGGATCCATCCTGGGCCCAACTCTTTTCCTGATCTACATTAATGATCTTCCAAATCATATCCTTACATCATTTGTAGACATTTATGCTGACGACACTACCATTTATGGTAGCACATCTAAGACAGTAAACGACCAAGTTCTCTCCAATTCTCTCTCCTCTGATCTTGAGCACGTAGTACAATGGGGAAAGAAGTGGCTGGTTACTTTTAATGCATCTAAAACCAAGCTTCTCTCTTTACATCATCAACATTCTAATCCACATTTGTCATCAATTGAAATTAATGGCTCTCGTCTTCAGGAGGCCTCAAGTTTTGACAAGCTTCTGGGCTTGACCATTACTCCTGATCTTAAATGGAACACGTATATCAAATCTGTTGCCAAGGCCGCTGGAAAAATGGTGGGATCTTTCTATCGATCCAGTAGATATCTCACTGCTGATGCTATTCTCTACCTATATAAGAGCCAGGTACGTCCAAGGATGGAATACTGTTGCCACATCTGGGCAGGAGCTGCTAGAAAGGACTTGTCCTGCCTTGATAGAGTTCAAAATAGACTTCGTAGCCTCGTAGGAGATGTCCTTTTCTCCTCCTTGCAACCTCTATCTCACAGAAGAGATGTTGCGAGTTTGTCTCTGATGTATCGTTATTTTCATGGAAAGTGTTCAACTGAGCTTCAATCTATGGTCCCCCCTCGCCAAACTTTCACAAGAAACACTCGTCTAGCTGTAAACACTATCAATAATTTCCCCCACTCTTTATCTGTGCCTAAACCTAAACGTAGATTCCATGAACAAAGCTTCTTTCTTAGAACTGCACGCCTGTGGAATTGTCTTCCGTTTTCCTGCTTTCCGGCTGACTACAATATGGTTGTGTTCAAGTCTAAAGTAAATAAGTTCTTGATGAGCCGTTCCATATAAGTTATTAAATTTACCAAATTTTCATTACTAATGATTACTATATTGACCAATTTCTACTGTACACTCTTAAACCCTTATCCTTGAGTGGCCTCTGGGCCTTGATAATGTGGTGATGCCTATGTAAAAAAAAAAAAAAAAAAAAAAAAACTCATTCTGGACTAACAGTAATAAATTTCCTATATACTGCTCTAACTACACATTGAGCACTCTAGTCCGGTTTTTTCACGACTTATATATATATATATATATATATATGTATATATATATATATATATAGTTGTTATTTATTTTTGTTTTTGCAGTACGTTTTGAATAAATTCTTTATGAAAGTGCATTTTTACATAAATGTGAGATGGGAATTAATTTCCCTTTAACCAATTTGGTACCCTCACTTGGGGAGCGACATATATTTTGTTTTGAAAATATAATCATCCAGTGACACGTGTCTCGTCGTCTGCGACTCATCAGTGGCTGGATCTAATCTGATGAATTGTAGGCAACGAGCACGTTTCAGTGGATAATTATACATACATATATATATTGATGCATGAGTACACGTATATACATATGGATTTCTAGAACAGTTGCATAGTTTTAGTTTTCTAGATGAAAACGCACTGGAACCTTTGTGTTTAGCAAAATGTTTGCTATGAACAAACGGCGCGACTATGGTATATTTATATATTCAAATATTATTGGTTACATATGAAGCTATTTCTCTGAAACAGAGTACCTGCAGGTATGCACATGTGTAGCCAATACCGCTAGTATAAGTATACATTATACTCATTTATATATATATATATATATATATATATATATATATATATATGTGTATGTGTGTGTGTGTCTTTGCACAGGGTGTGTGTACATATATATATATATATATATATATGTATATATATAAATACACATTTATATACAAGGTTAAATATATATATAGACATATACATACACACACATACATATATATAAATATACATACACACACACACAATATATATATATATATATATACCACATAAACTCGCTCACACAAAATATTTTGATAGTGTTCAAATGTGCAATCGTGGTATCTTTCTCATTCCGATGTCTTTGTATATTTTCGTGGGACATTTGTGCACTATATATAGTATCGCGAACTTAGAAAACAGGGACATTAAACCTGGCAATGTGATATGGGACAAGAAGGAGAAAGAAGCAATAATAGCCATTTATAGTGACTCCTAAGATCTTGGGTTTTATAGAACTGAAAACGGAAAGGTAACGAACTACCAAGGAAGCTCAGGAATATCTCTATCATTTCAGTAATTACAGCAGCAACTGAACTTATGAAAAACAATTTAAAAAATTACCTTGAAAATATAACCGATGGACCAAGTGCACGCGAGATTCAAACAATTTCCCTTAAAAGGACTTTTAAAATCTTAGATTTCTCAGTTGAGGTATACGTGATAGCGAGTAAATATCTAGCATCCGGTTGGATGCCTCATTTCGACCTTTGACACACTGAAAACAAAATTTAAAAATAAGTTTGTTTTTTTTTTATAAAATCTCAACTTTAGTAATTATAAATCAAAATACATGTTTATAGTTAGTTTTAGTTGGCCGGACACATGTTCTCTCTCTCTCTCTCTCTCTCTCTCTCTCTCTCTCTCTCTCTCTCTCTCTGTTGCTGCCACTGCGCTGTTCCTCAGTATAAACATTGTGTTTTTTTCTTTTAAAACAGCACATACACAAGTATCATTAAATCGGCACCATTAATTCAATAAAGATTAGATTTAAAATCAAATATCATAAGAAGTTCGAATAGAATGTAAATATAGATGGGATTCCTACATTTGCGCCGTATTATATATATATATATATATGTGTGTGTGTGTGTGTGTGTGTGTGTGTGTGTGTGTGTGTGTGTGTAAGCAACATAGGACCTGTTCCGTACTAAATGGGTGACGATTTGGGACTTCCAAGTGCTCTCCGTTAATCTCAGCATTGTTTCCAGTCGTCCTCAACTCCTCTTTTTCAGTGAACTAAAACGGTGACTGTTCAGGAGAGCTGTGGTTGGGATTGTGCAACCCTTGCATCACAATTACACGCGCAGCTGTTCCTATAGGAGGGTAATCCTTTGCTTTTCGAGACTGCACGGAAGCATTGATTTATATATATGTAAATAAAAAATAGATTTCATAGTAGTACGTTATAGAAAATAGAAAAGAAAGTTTACAGCATTAGAAAAATATCAATGTTACACACTCATTTTCGGAGGACTACTTCAGGATGATAAAATGTTTGAGGTAAATGAAGTTAAAACAACAATGAACCGAAATATGTTGGTGCTACCTTTTTTTAAAAGTGACTATGTATGAAATTGGTTAGCGTTATATAATTTATAGATTTATAAAAGTAAGAATGTGTGTTGGCGTGTGTGAGGATACTTATCAACCTATATTTGTATATATGGTATTCAGAAATGTGGAAAACTTTTTAATTCAATTTTTCCAGAGAAAGGGCTGGTAAAGGGCCAGAATTGAAAAAAAAAAAACAACAACAAAAAAACAATACGTGTTAGTCATCGAATTTTTATCTGTTAGCTAACAGTGTCACGACTCTCTTATTTCGTTCTGTGAGCTGGCAGACCTCCAAACGTAAAACCCCGACCCGTGCAAGACTTGAAGGAAAACATCAAGAATGAAATAAGGGAGTTAATAGTAATCCAGAGATTCTGCAATCGGTCATGAATAATTATTTGGAAGAAGCATAAATATCCTAAACTGAAAATTGGTAACATTTAAAAGACATTATTTTTTTAAAATAAAAATTGTTTTGATATTGCATTTTTATTGTCTACTTTTTCCTATGTCTTAGATTGTGTTAAATTTACAGAAATATATCATCAAAATAAAGAACCTGCTTAAGTTCAAAACCATTCAGTCATTGTGTGGACCTTCTGTATATCTATACTTCTATTAATTATTAATTAAAATCTGTTTCTATTTATTTAAAAAGAAGATACAACTTTGTTATATCTGGGTCTTTGAATTGTATTCATCCGAAAAAAAGATCTTTCTAATTTGCATATTCTTTTAAACATTCATTTTAAATTAATTCTCAGTTAGTTTTGTTTCTGTTTTCTCATGGGATTACGATATTTAATTAACTATTACGTGTAATAATTTTCATGCAGATAATCTACATGATTTATACTTGTGTAATATTTGCGTAAAATGTTTATAGTTAACACAAACCTTTTTCTATATGTATATATTTATATATATATATATATATATATATATATATATATATATATATATATATATATATAGCCAGTAGAGTTTAGTTTCCTAGAAGTACATCCAATGAAACAACATGTGTCTACCAAAATAGTGCTCAATGAGTGAACAGAGCAGGTATATTAATTTTATTTATACAAACATTAATGGCTACATATGTGCATACATGTTTCTGTAATCACCCACGTTGGGGGATTACGTCTTCAGGCCAAGAATTACCGTCGAAAGTGATATTTCCACCAAATGATGGGTGATTACAGAAACATGTATGCACATATGTAACCATTAATGTTTGTATAAATAAAATTAATATATTTATATATATATATATATATATATATATATATATAAAAATAAAAAAATTACAATTAAATTTACCAAAATGATCCAAGATGGTAAAATTAATGTATATTATAAATATTAAAGAATTAATATTTATAAAGTTATCTCAGCCAGATGTAAAAGCTCGATAAAATATATATTAAGGACTATCCACTTATCTAGTGTTTCCTTTTTAGATTAAATATGTTTTTAACTCATTCCAGAGTGTTTTTTAACATGTTTTATTAACTGTTTGCTCGTATATATATATATATATATATATATATATATATATATATGTGTGTGTGTGTGTGTGTGTGTGTGTGTGTGTGTGTGTGTGTGTGTGTGTGTGTGTGTGTGTGTGGGTGTGTTTTTAAAAAATGCCTACCAAACTCCTCCAACATCAGTTTTTGGACTACAAGCATGAAAATTAATATAGAATCTATGCAAAACTTTATATTTGTGTTTAGCCGTGGTGCAAAGTGTGAAAATTAAAGAAATGGAATTTGTTAGGTTAAGATCGAACGATGGGATTACGAATGTGCATACGTAACATAATGGTTTTTGGTTCAAGTGGTTTCAATTTTTAGCCTTGCAGCTAATATGTCTTCATAGCCCAGGCATTAACATCAAAAGAAAAAGTGAATCGTAAGCTATCATTATATGTTTGATTCTTGGTGGTGGCGCAGGAGCCATTTTTTTAGCTTTTTCAATTATTACGATACATTGGGGCAATATAATATATCTGCATTGATCAAAATATCATACTTAAGCTTATTTTATGACAGGGCAATGCCGGTCAGCCTGCTAATGTCCACACAAGAACACCCACACATACATTATATATATATATATATATATATATATATATATATATATATATATATATATGTATGAAATATTTTTAAACGTTTTAAAAAAAAATAAAGATATAGTTCTTGTAAATATACCTATAAGATAGATATTTTTTATATTATTAGGGAGTAACCTTTTATCACGGTTCTAAAGCCACTCGAGGATAAGGATTACAGCGTGGACACGGGTCACCGGAACAACAGCATAGTAATCGGTTGTGATTAAAATTGATATACGAATATTTTTGTATAAACTGGCAGGTAATTGGTCGTATTACAATCTATTAGCGAGGTTGTCCATCTTTCGTTTCACCTAGGGGGGGTTATATGACTGAGTGAAAATCATCTAATACGCCCTGTGGACTTCTGCTTTCGATTTACAGTAAGAGTACATGGGTGTGAGTAATTAGGACTTGTTTCTTTAGAAATACATGAGTATCACAGTGGTTAAGGGAAAGATTAATCCAACATAGGATCTTGGTACACTTCGCTTGGTTCAATTGCAAAAATTAACTCTTATTATATAACACAATAGATATTTTTATATTCATTTGTTTATTTTGCGTTGTTGTTCTCATCTTAATAGTTGCTTTGTTGTTTCAAAACGTTTCGGCCAAATAATCGTCTGGCCTCCTTCGGGTGGTTAACCGCGATGGGATAGGAATGCTGAGTCCTAAACTGTATTCTCTATCATTACCACTGCTAGTAGTCGTCGTTGTCCCACCATGTCTTAGCCAACTCTTTGGCGATGTGGATAGAGGTGTTGAATCTATACGGGTTAAGCTGAGCATTGTCTGAAGATAGCGGTTTCAATCCTACCCAAAAAAGGCCAGTTGATTAGTTCGCGAAAATCAATAAAATAAATATACAAATTACTCATTTCAAAGGATTCCAATAAAAAAACACCAATATATGGTATGTATATATATATATATATACATATATATATAATTTTTCTTTTACCTCCTATTCCCCTTACCTCACCCTTTTTTTAACCAAGTAAGACCTGTGACTTACTTGTGGTTTCATTAAATACTTTTACATGCAAAATCCGATCCCGCATTTTGCTAATCTGCCCTCTGATGAGAAGGAGAGT
>NC_136508.1:48005249-48022749 GCF_053919585.1 Euprymna scolopes
TACGTAAAAGAAAAAAAAAAAGACAAAATCGCAAACAAATTGAAACAAACTCACTCGCGCTAAATTCGAAATGTTCAAAATGCATTAATTTTTTTTAAACATGTAAACGAAGAGTGTTCTTTTATTTTGAGTTTATAATAGTGTAAACATACAGAAATAATAGTATTTACTTACCAGAACTTTAACTTCTTGTACTCTTCGAAATATCCAGGAAGTGTTACTAAAGTTTTTAAAACGGTGTTTTTAACTTTTTTTGTCATTTTTCTGCATTATAGTCTTAATCGTTTATATTTCGTCATTGGAAATTATTTCAGTTTTATTGAAATAAAAATGAGTTTTTTAATGTCTAGTCACAATTAAAATATTAAATAATTGAGTAAGGATTTTACAAGCAAATAAAACACCTTACCCCACCCCCACTTGGGTGCCAGTATTAGACACGCACCTGACGGGCTGCACCTTAACGTAGTCCTCTCACCCTCTGTAGCTCCGTCGAAAACATTCCGTAGAGCTGGAGTGAGTGCGTCTCTGGCAGGCGGCCCGACCCAACTACAATCCACGGCGTTTATTCGAAACTGAGCATTAGCTCGACAAACGCTCCCCGGCTTTCACTTGGAACAACACAATAAGCAAAACGTAACCAACAATAAAAAATATAAGAGGAAACATTATGAATATTATAAGTAATATGCACAAGAACTTATCTATTTCTTAATGTGGTTTCTGTAGATCATGTGGTATTTCTTTCTCTTTGATCAAATAAACTTACTTTCTCGCATCCTCGCGCGATTTCTGTTTTTCTTAATTGACGTTGAAGTAGCGGCTGCACGTTCAAAAAGAAGCGATAACACTTGTTCGCGTTTCTTTCTCCCCCCCCCCACTTTTTATTCGTTTATTTACCTTTGTTTAACGTCGGCTGCAGATATCCGACATTTAGTTTTTGTTGTTTTTCTTACTTTATTATTTATGTTTTTTTAAGTAAGTATACGAAAATATTCTTTAAATTATGTCACATATAATTTTGAAAGTTTAATATGATTATGATAGTTTTTTGTTGTTTTTCTCACTTTTTTATTTATGTTTTTAAAAGTAAGTATTTAAATAATGTCACATATAATTTTGAAAGTTCAATATGATTATAAATCGCCTTAATTGTAAATTATGGGAGGTATCCAGAATCTAGTGGTTTACGCCACTGGCTAACGACTACGATGTTTCAAGTTCGCATCCAGTTCGTTCCAGAAAAATAACTTTCTCTTGGAGTGTTGACAACCTTCCCTTAATTACCTGATGTCTTTCGAGAAAGAATTCTTACATACGGTATGAAGATATATTATTATATATTGAGCCAAATAATTTCCCGGTGTTTTTATTTTAATATTTTTTTTTTAATTTTTCTTTGGCATTTTTTAAGCGTAGGAAACTTTTGTTCAAATTATCGTTTGCATACTATTTTGAAATTTAATATTTAATTATATATTACATTTGAATCGAAATTGATTATTGAACCTAAAAGTGACCTAGGTGTTTTATTTATAGATGTATTTTTTGTTATTTATATTTATTTATTAATTGTCATGTAAATTTTGGTTTTGCTGTTTTTAATTTTAGGAAATTATGTTTACAATTATAGTCTACATAGAATTTTGAAGTTAAATATAATTATTATCGCTTTGGATCTAAATGTTTCATTGTATCGTTTTAATGTTTCGATGTTATTTCTATGTTATTTATTTCTCAGTGTAGAAAACTGTTTCTATAATTATAGTTTACATAAGATTTGAAAACTTTAATATGTTTTAATATGCTTTTTGAGTATAACGTGTTTATTAAATTCAAGAGTGTTTGGTCCGATGAACAGGGGGTTCGAAATCCGCCAGAAAGACTAACAGAAAAAATATTCGGATTATGCATAATTATTTGTGCATACAATAATATATAAAATATTATTATTCAACTGTCTTTCTTATGTTTCCGATTTCAAATTTAAAACAAACCAATTTTTAAATCTAAAATTTGAAACAAATATAAGTTTAAAACAAATAACAAATTCCAAAAAATAAAATTTGAAAACAAATTCAAAATTTAAAAGAAATTGTAAAATAAATTCAACATTTTAAACAAATTAAAAACAAATTAAACATTTGAAAAAGAAAAAAACAAATCCATAATTGAAAGCAAATAATTTTTTTAAAGAAATCAAAATTGTAAGAATAATTTAAAACGTCTAACAAATTACATTTTTAAACAGATTCTTACTTTAAAACAAATTCAAAATGTAGAACAAATTCAAAATTTAAAATAAATCCATAAGTTAATATAAATCCAAAATTTTAAACAAATTCAAAATGCAAAATTAATTCCAAATTTATAACAAATTAAAAATTAAAAACAAAATCAAAATTTAAAATAAATTTAGAAGTGAAAATAAATCTAAAACTTAAAACAAATCCGAAATTTAAGACAAAATCAACACAGATAAACAATAACATATATATATATAATGTGTATATATATAATGTATATGTATGTATATATATATCAATATATATAATATTAATTAATATCCCTCTTTCTCAAAGTGAATATGAAACAACCATTAGTTTAATCATTGTTTGAAAATACAAGATTGTAAAAAGGTGTTCTTTCAATGAATTCATTATATTATTAACTACAAGAATACTTGTCATACTGCCTACTGTTTTTCGCATATATTTATATATATATATATGTATATATATACATATACATATATATATACATATATATATAAATGTATATATATGTATATATATTTATATATATACATATATATATTTATATATATATATATATATTTATATAATTGCAATGAAAACAAATGCAAGCATGAAAAGTAATATGGTTAATATAACATGGAACTGTAAAGACTAGTTTTTTAAACTAGAAAAGAAAAGAACGAGATATTTTATACAAAAAAATATAATAAATTTATAACTTAAGATATTGCAGCATTAAAAATTGATTATATAATGTTATAAAGTAAAGTTTAAAAAATCTTAATGCCGCAATATTTTAAGTTATAAATTTATTATAATTTTACTAGAATAGCTTGCCTTTTTTTCCCAGATTAACTACTTTTTAACTTTTCCAAGTTTAAGCTTTTTTTTACTTTTCCCTGTTTAGGCTTAACAATTTTACTTTTCACGCATGCATTTTTATATTGTAATCTATGATTTTTCTAGGCTTCCAATAAATTCGCTTGTTTTTTTATTATTTCAGTCTTAGTTTATTTTGCCACCGTAAACACATATGCAATGACAATGTACGACACTCGTCTGCTTTCAATAAAATCCCCGGAATTATCTCTACTTTATGCTTTTATTCCCACTGTTTCACTTATTACTTAGTTTTTCGAATTAGTACAAACAGTAGTCGCTGAAGCGACGTGGTTATTGTTATGAAAACCAGTCATAAAAATATCGCTCACTTTTTACATATTTTTATAAGTTTTAACACCAGAAAATGCATCACTTTTTTTTACGGATCGAAAACTGATTTTTTTTTTTCACAATATAGGTGAAAAGGTGTTCTATAAACTGTAATAAAGTGATTTCACGTGAATGGACAGTCTAGTGAAGGATTTTACCGTCATTGGATATTTTACCCTTCACCAGACTATCCATTCATGTGAAATCACGTTTTTATTCACCCTATTCTCTCTGCTTCACTTTTTTGTTATCAAGTTAGATCTATGACTTAGTTGTAGTTTCATTAAATACTCTTGCCAGCAAAATCCGATCCCGAATTTTGTTAAATCCTACTCTCTGATTCGAAGGAAAGTATTTCTTCGAAAATCCGTGGATTAAGGACTATCAGCTTATTTAGTGTTTCATTTTTAAAAGTTAATATGTTTTTAACTCTTTTTCAAAGTGTTTTTAACATGTTTATTAACTAATTGTTCTTATTATAAGCTCTATCTCCTATTTGATTTTATCGAGCTTTTACATCTGGTTGAGATTACTTTATAAATATCAATTCTTTAAGTTAAGAACCCTAGTGAACGCAAATCCACGCACAACTGTGTAAGAAATTTCTTCTGAATTAGATTCATAAAGAGTTGGTTAGTTACAACCACCGGTGACGCTCAGCTCAGTGTTTACATGCCGACGACCCTCCACGACACTTCTTGGAACAAAATTTACACCAAAACAAGTTTATGCCGACCTGTTTCATCAATTACAGAGTTTGAATGCAGGCGACACCATTACGGCGGTGTAGTACTGTCAACAAATGGATGAAATGCATCAGAAACTTCGACAACAACTCCCAGTATTTGTCAGCAGAAAATGCCCAGTTCTCCTACACGACAATGTGCGAACGGACTATAAATCGACTTTGCAGAAGTTGAACGTGTTGGGCTACGAAACCCATCCACCAAACTCAACACACGTCTTACCCACCGACTACCACTTTTTCAAGCATTACAAAAACTTTCTCCGTGAGAAACGCTTAAAAATCCTAAGTGATATCTAAACGCTTCAGCGACTTCATCGCTACCAAAACGCAAGATTTTCACGTTACTAGCATAAATAGGCTTGTTTTGCATTGGCAAAATAACATTGATTTTCGTGGTGCCAATTTCAATCAATGATTTTTTTCTGGGTTGAGATATCTCCATCTGCATGTAAAAGTGAAACACCGCAAGATTTTTTTTTGTAAACCTGATATTATTACTATTTGCAGCGGAAGATTTTTATAACAAAATCAAATAAAAAAGGAAAATTACCGTAGATCACCACAGGTAGCATATATTCATTTAACATCTTCCTATGATTTCCCCACCCTCTATCTTTGCCTTAATGTAAACATATATCCCATTGATAAAGCTTTTTCCCAGAACTGCCTGTATTAAGAACATTGTTCCGCTGGCATGCTCCCAGGTTGCTAAAACATGGTACCCTTCGAATCTAATGTAAACAAGTTCCAGCTGAAATATATATATATATATATATATATATATATATATACTAGCAGCAGTAACCGTCGTTGACTGGGTTCAAAAACAGCCTACAGAAAATGGACTGTGATTGATGGAAGTATGATAATATGAAAGTAGGGGGTTGTAAAGAGATAGGTTTTTATACTAAAAAATGTTATCCTAAGCGAAATATTTTTTTATATCAACTTTGTTTCCCTCCGTAGCCAAGAGTGACCAACAAAATTATGTTTCCTTACAAAGAGAAAATGTTATATATATCTATAATATAAAGCTGAATTTTTGTGTGTGTATGTGTGTGTGTGTGTGTGTGACTGGTCACGAATAGGCTCTTATATGGTTGACTATTATAGAAAACTGATCACATATAATGATAGAAAATGTATCGAGACAGAGGAATGGGTATCTTTGATCTGGCAGAACGGTGGTTCATCAAAATTGTGGGGTCTTCGTTCGCGCCTGGTCCACAAAGTATGGAAATAAAAAAATAAAAATGAAAAAAAAAACGTTTACAAGGGTTTTTTTATATAGATGTATGTAATAATACTTTGATAAGTATGTTTTAACTTAAATAGGGATGGTATAAAAAAATTGTGGGGTCTGCGTTCGCGCCTTGGCTCCATAGAATGGTAATAGGCATAAAATTTTATAAAGATTTTTCATATTTACCTGCGTAAGTATATTTTTATAATTATGTTTCAGTCTGAAGAAATATGGTATAATAAAATTATGGGGTGTTCCTTCGCACCTGACAACCATAGAATGGAAATATGTCACAAAGTTTTACAAGGTTTTTTGATATAGATCCACAGAATATTGTGATAAGTGTTCTAGTGTGAACAGGTATGGTATAAGTACTTATGGGGTTTATCTATTTTAATTTTACTTTCATCATATTTTGCTTTGGTTTTGATACCCCCAAATTCGAAGCTATCTCTTTATAACCCTTCCTTTTCATAACCCATCATACTTTCATAAATCAGAGTCCATTTGCTGTAGGCTGTTTTTGAACCCAGGCAACGACGGGCACTTTTGCTAGTAATAATATAATATACAAGAAATAAATGTTACCATAGTCAATAAAAGTTATTATTATGGTAGAAAAGTTCATTGGTTTGTATTTTTAAGTAGTTTGTAATTTTTTTTTTATTTAATTCACGAACCGGTTTAGATATATATATATATATATATATATATATATATATATATGTGTGTGTGTGTGTGTGTGTGTGTGTGTGCGTGTTTACATTCCGTGCATATATACATGTATGTATATCTATTTGCACATTCTAGCTATATAGCAGCTTTCAAGAGCCATGAAAACAACAACTGGGAAGTTTGAGACTATCTTTATGATTTATTTTTTTTTTTAATTTATGTGTTTTTATTTTGTATGATAACTTAACAGAGCTTAAATCGAGGTAATTTTAAAATATGCCGTCTTAGTTGATTTCTCCAATTCTATATTATTTTATTTTTATTATCAGTAGACTTTTACATCTACTATAGATATGTTTATATAATTTAGGTTATCTTTTATATTTGCAATCTTTTACTTCGCTTTCTCTTTTTCTTTTTCATCTGCTTTTTTTCTTCACATCGTTCCCTTCTTTTATTTTTCCTCTATTGTTTTTTTTCTATTTTCGTCGTATTCCGACACAAAGCTTACTCTTCCCCCTTTTTTCTACTTTTGTACAATGGAAAGCCCGTTATCTCTTATTGTTATTGACACCTTATATAATATCCTTATAATTATTTGTGATTATTTAACCTCTGAATATTTTTCATTACGCACTAAACGTTGTATAAGTAGTATCGCCTTAAGAGGTGGCTTGTTACATTCAACTGGCTAACCGTAATATGCTCATAGATGTGTAGGGACATTAATGCTTATGTGAAACAAGTAAAAATGTATACCAAATCAACAAATGAAATCAACCAGCGTTTTATAACTCAATGAGGAATCCTTCCCTGGACTTTAGCTATCTAACTGTGTCTCAAACTATTCGCTGCCATATGAGACCCATGTTTGTATCAATTCGTCAACTCCATCTCGTTCTTGGTATTCCCATTGGCCTCTAATGTTCACGAAGTGGTCATTCCGTTGTCTTGATGGACTATACGTTGTCATGTTGTCTGGCTACGTTTTCTGCCCATCTGTATTTGGATGTTTTATGACAATATTGATGTCAATAACTCTTGTTTGTAAGTGGATCCAGGTGTTTGGCTTTCTGTCTTGTAGAGTGATGCTTACAGTATCCTCTTCATCTTCCTTTGTGCTACTGCCAAGATTTCACTTTGGCGATTTGTCAGAGCCCATGTTTCACTACTATAGATCATCACAGGCAGTGCATATTCATTGAAGATCTTCCCTTTGATTGGCATATTTGCTTTTCTGCCCATCCCAATTCTATCCTCCTCCGTATCTTAGGGAGGAGATTACCGGCTTTCGTATTTTCCCCCCAAGTAGATGTAGCTTTCAACTTCCTCAATTCTCTTTGCATCAATAATTATCGGCGACTTGGCAGCGTGCTGGTTTAACATCAACTTGGTCTTCCCAAGATGCAAGTTGAGGCCAACCGGTTTGCTCTTAAAGTGGATGTCGTTTAGAATGTCATATAGTTCCTGAGGAGAGTGTGCCATCAGTACTATATCAGCACCGAAGGTAAGATGTGACAGGTGTTCGCCATCGATGTTGAATCCCCTTTCCTCCCACTTAATCCGACTGATTATTGCATCCTGGAGATGGGCTGTGAAAAGCTTTGGCGGGATGTTGTCACCTTGCTTCCCTCTCCCGCTTGATCTTGTTGCTGTCACGATGAAGCTTTAAAGTAGAGGTAACCCCACTGTACAGGTCTTTCAACAAAGGTAATATACATAGAGTCAACTCCTTGGTACTACAGGGCAGTAAACAGGGGATCAAACTCTATAGAGTCGAAAGCCGTTTCGTAATCCACAAAGGCAAAGCACAGAGGAATCTTGTATTCATTGGCTTTCTCTTGCAGTTGACTGACAGCCTGAATATGGTCGATGGTGGAGTAACCTGCTCTGAAACCTGCTTGTTCTCGCGGTTGATGACTGTCTATTGTCCCTTGCACACGTCCTATAAAGGTTTGAGAAAATACCTTATATATCACTGGCAGATGGCTAATTGGCCGATAGTTCTTAATATCTGCTGTCACTCCTGTCTTAAAAATTATTACCACTGATGCATTCTTCCATTTATCTGGAACTTTACCACTGGAGATGCACTTATTAAACAGCCTTGTAAACACCTCAACAATGAGTTCATTACTGCTCTGGAGTACTTCTGCAGTGACACCATCCTCTCCTGCAACCTTAACTGACTTCAGTCGCTTGATAACTCTCTTACTTCTGATTAGAGGATGAGTGGAGGATGTTCCTCAGATTTGTTCAGTGCATGAAAAGTTGGAGAATGTCCTCGTTGTCGGGTGGCATAGAGGTAAGCCTAAAACTCCTCACGCCTTGAAACAATTTTGTCTAGGTCATGGATAAAAGTGCCATCTACGTCTTTGAGATAGGTGATATTGTTTCTCCCGAAACGCTGCCTTTTTATGGACTTGCCTTTGTTTACTTCAAGTGAAATTGTCAGTCTCTGTGTTTGTGCCTGTGTGTATAAATTTCCCTATCAAAGTCCTCTTTCAATTTTCGGTATACAGACTCGGGATTTACATAAGGCGTATTAGTATTTTTGAAAATTTTTTTAATCGGTTTTCGGCCAGAAATTTGGCTGTCAAATGGTCAAAGTTACACGATTTGATCTTTGAAAACTTTACCAAACTCCTCCTGCAATTTTGGATCTGAACACTTGTAATTTTAAATTAAGGTTACTTGGACATGGATCAAACGTTGTATATTGATTTGAGCCCAAAACAATAAATGTTTAACGGTCAATATTAGGGTCAAAGTTAAAAACAAAAACGTTTGACCTCTGGGGTCTCTACCAATTTACTCAGCCAATTTTTAATCTAAACATTTAAAATTTTACATAAAGTGTATTCAAAAATAGAGCAAGCTTTTTAAGTGGTTTTCGGCAGAATATTTGGCTGCCAAAGAGAAAAAATTCAAAAAAATTTACCTTTGTAGTCTCTAGCAACTTATTCAGCTAATTCTGGTTGTAAACATTTGTAATTTTACATAAAAGGGTTTTCAGACACGCAGACAAATTTTGAATCAGTTTTTGGGCGAAATTTTGGCTGCCAAGAGGTCAACCTTGAAATAGTTGACCTTTGCAGACTCTACCAAACTCCTCTATGAATTTTTGGTCTGAATACTTGAAATTTTAGGTGTAGGATATCTGGACATGAGTAAAACTTTATAATATACACATGCACATAAACTTATGAACAGTATATACGAGGCCGAGCAAAGCCATGCTGAACTGCTAGCACATACATATATATATATATATATATATATATATATATATATATATATATATATATATATATATATATATATAGCAAACAGAAGAAATCCACTTTTTAGAACACACGGAGAAAATTAATTCAAAATACGGAACGACGAGGTGAGGATTTTTTTAAATAAACAATTATTTATTTAAAGTTTCAAATTTTCGGCTTATAACAAAGCGTTCATCAGGAATATTTTTAAAAACAATATATTTCTTTTTCTTAATTGCCATGGTGTCGTTTTGCACAGATTATTTGTCGTGGGTGGTGATTGTGTATTGTCCAGTCCAGTGGAGAAGCGCCCGTCTCTGCGCAACAAGAACTAATCCACTTTTACCTCATGTTTTGAATTTCATTTTCTTCGTGCTTCAAAAAAGTGAATTACTTATTTTATATTAAACCTCCTTGTATTTTATAGATTTATTACGATAATAAAACTCGGCGTTTTTATTGCTATTGATAGGAAGCTATTTTCAATTCATAAAATAGTAATATGATATTTTAGTTTAATTATCACACTATAATTATACGCAGAGACAGTAGAGTTTACACGATGAGTGTACTAGATACCTTATAATCGATACTAGATTATGACGAATACACAGTTATCAGTAATTCTCATAGAATGCCGGGTCTGCATCGACGTTTACTATAAACTTTCTGAAGTGCACTATTACATAAGACACTTTTTCCCACACTTCGAATGTACAATCCGTTGTTCCAGTATACATCTCAATAATAAAATATTAAAAATAAGAAGAACTCAAATAAAATGGTTCACAGATAAACTTTAGGAAACGTAGAACTGTCTGTTCTTTTTGCCAGTAATAATATAAAGTAAGGTGGCTGTCATCCTGCTGCTTCTAGGAGGAAAAACGTCTATGACTGTTGTTTATATCTACACTAGCCCCCATCCCGGGGATTATCCGGGAGTTTTTAACGACTTATATGTATTTTTTAGGCCCAGTATTTACAACCATATTAACATTCGTATTTTAATTTTTACAAGTATTATCATTTATAATTTTTAGTTATAAATAATCTATATAACTATAAAAGTGAAAATGTGTCTGTGTGGGGACAATTCTCAAGTTATATACTTACACATACAAACGAGAAATGTAATATGTAGAGTATTCAGAAATGTGGAAAAATATTTCATTGATTTTCACCCGTAAAAAAGGGGCGACTAAAGTGCGAAACTTGATAAATACGTGGGGATCGTTGAATTTTGATTTGCATGTTAACTGTTTCATGATTGCGCATGCGTGAATAGTTCACAGATCACATTTAAAAATAACTAGGTCTTAAAACATTTTTTAAGGATCGGTGAATGTAGCCTAATGGGTATCGTGCTTGATTTACTGTCTTCGGATATTGGTTTCAATCTCAGTTCAAGTGTGTTTTTTTTTTATTTACAAGAAGCGAATTGTTTAGAAAAAGCAACATAATACGTGGATGTACATGACTCGTTTTTTTTTTTTCACGTTTTTTTTCTTTTTTACTTCATTGTGTCTTTAATGAATTTTACGTTATCTTTTATACGTACGGTATTTCTGTTCATAATAAATAAGAATTCGCATTCATTAAAATATAACATTTATGCGTATTTTACGACCGGGTAACGCCGATCAGCCTGCTAGTACAAAATAAATACATAACATTTACTATTATATGACCACCGTGAACCCATATTACTGCTTTTAAGTAATACTAAATTTATATGACCAGTAAAACTATCATGTATTTTTAATCGCAACAACTTGGAATGGCCCTTTTTAAATTAAATTCCCGGATACAGACATAAAGAGGAAACTTGAGTGTGCATGTTGGTATGTGTGTGTGTGTGTGTGTGTGTGTGTGTGTGTGTGTGTGTGTGTGTGTGTGTGTGGCTGTGTGTGTCTTTGGGTGTGTGTCTTTGTGTGTGTGTGTGTGTGAAAGAGAGATAGAAAGAGATTGAAGTGACAGAGAGATGAATTCGATAGATAGAAAGACCGTAATACGAATAGATAATATCCGTATATTTATATACAGATTATAACTTTTAGAAAATACGTATGTGTAATATTTCGTTGTAATAATAGCAAGAGGCATAGTAGGAGAAATGATGTACAGGTGAAATGGTTGATTGCAGCAGTTAATGTAAAAGTAATAGTGATACTATTAGCTTGGGCGATGTAGTAGACTTTCTAGTAATTGTCAGTGCCGCCGTTAGAGTCTCCCGTGTCCTATATAAATGATATAGCGTCCCAACTCAGAGACTAACATTTGCAAACAAACGAGTCTGTCATAATTATAATCGAAGAACCCAGTGACGTACGTAATATTAATTAATAGTTCATCATGATTTACTCCATAATAAAGACATCCATTTGCACACACACACATACGCACACACACACACACACACACACATATATATATATATATATATATATATATATAGTAGAAATGGTAATTAATAAAAACTGAAGAGAGTTCTCAATACTGTTGTAGAGCAAATATGCGTTTTATTTTTTATTACCGTACCTTTCTGTTAAGGTACATTATTTCTTCAGCTACCCGGCCGTTTTTTTGCCCGTCTGTAGCTTCCTCAGACTTTTACAGAAACATATATATATATATATATATATATATATATATATATATATATATATATATATATATATATATATATATATATATATATATATATATATATATATATATATATACAGCACAGTCTCGTTGACACAACGGTTCTCGCCAGATCACCGAAGTTAAGCAACGTCGAGCCTGGCCAATACAAGATAGGCAACCATTTGGGAAAAGGAGGTATTGTACGTATCGTGATGTAAAATACCAGGTTGAGAAACTGGCGCGGTCTATCCTTCTCTTAAAGGTAAATGGAGCTCTCTTAAGCCGTGGTAGGCACGCCATCTAGTGATGGCGGCACGATAAAAGTACCCTTTATAGCCCTGGTGAATCATAAAGTATTCAGCTACCGACGAAATTTGTAATTACACAACAAACTCATGTAGTGAGTTCAATCTCGGCTGCGGCCGTGCTGGCTGGATAGTTGGATGGATGGATGTACATATATAAATATCTGCCCACTAAACTAAATGTGTCGTATGTAAATCTTGTTAGGACGTGCTTCTCGAAACCATTTCTAGACGTTTATGTGAAGAAATGAGGTAAATAATACGGCATCAACCTGCCCGCTCTGAAAAAATTCAGAAAAAATACATTCACTCTATTTCCATGAAGAGACATCGTCTTTATCTTTATACAATGCTTTCTTTCTTCACCTTTTTGCATAATTTTTTTATTGTTGATTTTAGTTTTTTAAAGTTTCAAGTTTTTTTCTTTCCTATTTCCTGTTCCGTTTTATTTTAGTCGAAGTTCTAAGAAATGAATGGCTACCCTCCTGGGGGCATACACTTGATCACTATATTAGATGCATAGATATTCGAATATTTACGGTTCAGTCCAGGTGACACCAGTTCTCGCTAGATCACCGAAGTTAAGCAAGGATGAGCCTGGTCAGTACCAGATGGGTGACGATTTGGGAATGCTAGTATGTACCGCGCCGAGTCGTAAATATTTCGATGTTGGTATCTGAGACGCATTAATTTACTGGGAGAGATGCACTCCCAGTCTTCGTTAAGACATGCACCTAGGAGAAGGAAAATCTCGTGTAAAAACGTGCGATCTAGTGTATGTTTTGTCTTTCGCAGTAATCTACACCGAAGATTAACAGTAATACCAAAAAGTATGCTTAGTTATACACTTAGTCGTAGAAAAGGAATTCTGTTAAAAGGGTTGTAGACACTGTTTTCCAATCGTTCGTTGGAATTGGAACGACACTAAAGCTTCGTTTTTTTATCTTTTTTTTTACATCGCATTATCTTTTTTTAATTTTGAACATGAATATTAATTTTATGTAACTAATAAGTTATTTGTTATCCACCCACGTTTACTTTTGCAACATACCTATGCCTAAGATACTTTTATCGGATTTGGTTGCATCAATTTTTTTGCTATTAAATATAAAAACACATTGACTGTTTTCCTTACTGCGTCATTTAATTTCATTACTTATTATGACTCTGTCTTGTATTTATACTCTTTTAGATATCAGGTTGACAAGAAAGTTCTTGGGGTTTTTAATTTTAAATTCAGATGTACATATCTAGATTCAAACAAAAATGTATTGATCGACAGGATCACCATCAAGATCAACACACTTTTGCCAACGCAAAGCAAGTGTACTTATTACAGTAACAGAAAAAAAAATCATGTGTTCTATTGCCGATGAAGTCGTTGAAGGTGTTTTGATATCACTTAAGCTTTTTAAAGCATTTCTCATGCAGAAAGATATCGAAATGCTTAAAAAGTGGTAGTCGGTAGGTGAAAGGTTTGGAGAGTATGGCAGATAGGGAAGAGTTTAATAGACCAATTCGTTCAACTTCTGAAGGGTCGGTTTAGCAACGTGCGGTCGGAATGTTTCGAAAAAACAGTATGGACGATGTATGTCCACAGAAAAGATTAAGTACGGTAGAGAATGTTGCCTTGTAGAAGAATTGTGCATTTTCTGTTGACTAATGGTAGATGTTCTTGTCGAAGTTTCTGTTGCATTTAATTCATATATATATATATATATATATATATATATATATCCGATGCCTTTTCATCAATATATATATATATATAACTATATACAGGATGTGCACAAAGTCTGGCTACATTATGTAGCCAGACTTTGTGGGCACCCTGTATATATATATATATATATATATATATATATATATATATATATATATATATATATATATATATATATATGTATATATATATAGTCTTTGAAGTTTTTAACCTTTAAACTATACAAAAAAATATTTTTATCATTCGTTAGAAAACCATCTAGTCAGTAAGTTATTTAATCAGCTGCAATCACTGCATCAACTTGCTCTCGAATTTATATATATATATACCCGCTCACACGCATGTATATATATATATATATATATATATATATATATAAATATATATATATGTATAACTACTTTATTTACTCATATAAAATTAATATACGAAAGTATAGATTTATGCGTAAACTTTATACGTAAGCCTGAAGAGTCCTAGAGTGGATGAAACGCGGAATATTCAGTGTAGCTTAGTCGCCATATATATTTTATAAATTACTATATATATATATATATATATATATATATATATATATATATTAAGTAATGTGATTGATAATTTAAAATTAAAAAAATCAAATTATAATTAAATTAAAAATCCGTTTCATAAGAAGGAAAAACAACAAAATCAATTATCTTATGAAACGGATTTTTAATTTAATTATAATTTGATTTTTAAATTTTAAATTATCAATCACATTACTTAATATTGAATTAGCTCTAGGATATTTACCTATCGAGCTTATTATATATCTAAATTACAACGAGCACCTTCTCTTTCCTGTATTTTAATTAAACTAGTAATTTCACTGTTACATTGAAATACACTCAGCTCTTTAGACTATTGTTCTAATCTCCTTTAAATATATATATATATATATATATATATATGTATATATATATATATATATATATATATATATATATATATACAGGGTGCCCACAAAATCTAGCTATATAATGTAGCCAGACTTTGTGAACACCCTCTATATAAATATATTTATATATAATATATAAATATATGTGTATATAAATAAATAAATATATAGAGAGAGATGAGAGAAACAGAGCAGAGAAAGAAAGAGAACTATCCTCAACTGATATTAAAATGCTTTAAACAGCGATCTAAAATTCAATTTATATGCCTTTTTTAATCTATATTCATGTAAGTTTTGTAGATACATTTTTTTATTTCTCCGTACAGTATCCACTCCTTCACTATTAAATCGATCATCGCGGGTTTTAAGACGCAGCGAATATTCGTAATTATATGTAATTGCATTTTTTTCAGAGGCGAAAAATGGTGTATAAGCTCTTCGAAAAAAAATCATGTCACTTTAAATTCTGCGAAATATATAACAAGTAAACATTAAACAACAATCGATACCTGCTCGAGAGTTCAGGTTTGTTGGAGTATCTTTTTTGGCAGATAAATGCGGACATATCATTCACTTTAATAAATTAAAAATATACGAGTTTTGAACTGATTTTAATCAACACTGATGAGAGTCCAAATGACCAAATTTATTGAACTCTACTTTAATTTCCCTACATTTTGAAAAGAAAACTGATCGATTAAGTAATTGATTATTATAAGAAGTGTGATCGGGATTCAAGCTTTTGTAACAGTAAAAATTGATTGTAATTTCTATAAGTTTTAATTTTACTTTGGAGGGTCATCAATTATAAAGGCCCAGAGGCTATTCAAGGATAAAAGTTAAGTGTTAGGTAAATGGTGATACAAGATCAGTTAAGGTGGAACATGTGTAGGCTTTATTATCTACATGAACGACTTAATAAATATGTCTTAATCATTAAGGATTTTTCATCCACTGAGCGACAGGTGAAGTGTAGCATTAGAACAGATACTACACGGTCATCTGGACCTGAAAACGACCATGTTGATATACATAACGATGTTTGCTAAATATACAGGGTGAACATTTCGGCATTTTCGAGAATCTAATTTCTCTCCTTAGACAAACACTTTTCCCCTATACACATTTTTTATTCATGCCATTACAAACTATTTCTCTTTCGCCGTCTTTCTTTTCACATAGAGTCGGTCAGTATCATCCTTTAGTTGCAGTGCATTTAACATCGTCATGGGTTTATTAGTCTACTTGTCGAAACGCCTCAATTCTACTTTGGTGGAACCTATAAACGGCCTGGAATATATAACTCGTAACACTGGCCACGTGTGTATACATTTTATTAGGTTTATTCTGAACAGTTTAGTTTCAATGAGTTTTCTTGTTCTTCTATGGTATTTCTTTCCCATTCTCTTTAATTTCTGTTGCTTTAATGGTGTCTGGCTGGAGAACTCATAAGTAATTGTAGTTGTGATGCTCACCTATGTTCTCATCTCAGTTCCATTGGTTAGTGTCATGCCTCACGTTCTCCCCAGTTTTCACCAGCTCATAATTAGTAGTGTACACGTTTCCATACAGGATTCCATTCCATATCCTGACTGAAGGTTCTGGTTGTGTTTATTAGCGTCTCTAGTTCCTTCTTCATTTTTGCAAAGTTTCAGTGCGTCTATGTGTTTTATCCTTTTATCCTTATCAGTGAACTTGTATCAGACTTAGTACTTTCTTAGTAAAGCGTTAATGGTTACCATAGCTATGAGGAACTCTGGGGGGCATAGGAAATCCTCTTGGAAGGTACGTCTATGTATTTTAATCTCAATTATGTATTGTCCGTCCGCTGTCAGTTCAAGTCCATATGTTTTCCTAGCATTTTGAATCAAATTAATAATCTTTTCTGGCATTTTGTACATTTTCAATCATTCTCTTGGAGATTTGTGTACACTTTCCTGTTCTTGACTCATGTATATGTTTTTTTCTGCTTTTTACCTGCTTCACGATATGTTAGTCTATATATAGTGTGGCATGTTTTTATCCTTTTCTCTTTTGACATCATTTCTTTTCCTCGCTGAATAGTCTGTAATTACATAGTAATTGGTTGATTTTCTCCCTCAGGTGTACTGTTAGTTTATTTTCCTATCTTGTACGGAAACATGTTATAGGGCTGTGCTTGCTAGGAATAGTACTTTTTAGCGTTTTCTTGCACGAGTGGGGTTCTACAATTGGTCATCCAGTTCTGACATGTCTGCTAACGTAAATAAGTTCTTGATGAGCCGTTCCATATAAGTTATCAACTTTACCAAATTTTCATTACTAATGATTACTATATTGTCCAATGTCTACTGTACACTCTTTAACCCTTATCCTTCAGTGGCCTCTTGGCCTTGATAATGTGGTGATGCCTATGTAAAAAAAAATGAGATATTCATGTAAAGTTGTTATTTTTTTTTAACATGTATGCGTATATTCTAATGTGACCTGGTGCTCTCACTTTTTCATTTTTGTAGTGTTGTGTTGGGAGTGTCCTGAAACGCT
>NC_136508.1:48025249-48037749 GCF_053919585.1 Euprymna scolopes
TTTGTTAATTCGGTTTTCCTGAGTTTGATTTGGAATGTTCAGATGCTTACTTGTTCCGTGTTTGCGTTATTTTATTTCTGAAATTAGAAACGGAGCCAACATTCGTAGGATGACGAACAGATATCCCATGTCGGTCACCGTTGAAGCACTTGCCGATAATAACACACATGTCTTTCGTCTGCTTTATTCCTGCTTGATATTGTCATGTTGTTGTGTTTCTGGAAAGATCAAGTTAAATTTGATTCTGTCACAAGGATAGTGTTTTACCACTCACTCATCCAGATTAGAGACAATGTACGCTATTATGCATGCATTAAGTGTACAAAGAGGAATAAGCAGACAATACATTAAAAAAAATCCTATGCAGATCTACTTGGTATGAGTACTCATGAACTTTATTTTTGAAAGGTAAACCTTATATCCCTTTCTAAAGAATACTAACAGTTTTTCATGCACCTTGCTTCAACCTTTATGGATGTTATTGAAAATATTGTTTAACACAAGTCTATTAATAGTTTCTCCAAATAATCCAAGTAATATAAAGACGTAGCTCTTTTTTAATGTTTGCAAATAACGCGAATTCCTCCGTCCGCATGTGAAATGTCTGCTCAGATAATTTTCTGAATAAAAATAAAATGACGAAGATAAAATTGTATGAAAAAAGAAAGTCAAAATTTCTATTTACATTTTCGCTTTATGAAAATACTCTACACTACGTGTTTTGATATGCTGCAAACTGCGGGGGCACATGTAAACATAGACATCTGAAAATAATCCAGTTGCTTCTCTTTATTGATTATTAAACGAAACCAATTCAACGGGATGAAAAGATATTCGTTAGGTTGAGACGTGTATCTGTATAAATATGTTTTTTTTTTCAAACTTATACTTAACAAAACATTGCTGTTTTGCTAATGAAGATAAAAATTCTTTACACTTAATTGTCATTTCGCTTATTCATAGCAGTAATAAAAAAAAATAGTGCAAATTTTCTACATATACTTTGCTTCTTTCTTTATTTATTTCTGTTTAACTCTCCCCCTTATATATATATATATATACACATACACACATATATATATATATATTTATACATATGTATTTAGTATGTTACTATTTTTGTATCATTATATATATAAAATTTTATAATAAAAAATATATTCAAAATCAATATGTTTATAAACACGCATACACACACGCACACACACACGCGCACACGCACCCCCACACACATATATATATATATATGTATGTATATATATATATATATATATACATATATGTATATATATATATATATATATATATATATATATATATATATATATATATATATATATATAGTAAAACTCCGGGATATGCCATTAAAATTTACTTATAAAATACAGTACAGTATATAATACACATGGATATAATCAAATGACAGTTTAAACAACACCGTAGAGCGGAGGAGGCCAGGGGCTGGAAAAACATCGTATTCCACATCGTAACCTGAAAAAACCGTATCCTAGGGCAACAGTATCCTAGGGATTCTACTGAATATATATATATATATATATATATATATATATATATATATATATATATTTGATGAATGAAAAAATTCCACAGATCATGATGTTGACCATCTTATAATTCATTACTTTAATACAGTTGTCATTTACAATTATTGACATTTTCTGTTTTGTAGCACAAAATCAATCACTTCCTTATTTTATCAATTAGTGAATCGATTTTGCCCTTACTTTATCAGAAGAAATAGCAACAATCAATCGATCCAAAGGAAAGAAAGTGCGTTTTAACATGATCAAAATTCGAAAATTAGTATTACTTTCATTATCATGCTTTTACTGTAGGTCACTGCTTGTTTCCTGTATTTAGGCGGTAACTAATATTCTGATGTGATTCCTTGCGGGTAGTTGAGTATGCTAGTGTTCAGCGTCGGTCAGTGTCAGCCAGCGGCGGTCACTGTATTTCATAGGCCATGCCGGTTGCTCAAAGGCTGATATGATCAATGTGGTGTTTTGTTTCCCGAGCCTGAGCTAAGCAAAGTTGCACCTTGTACTTCTGCTAAAAACAAACCGCCGTATTTGTTTGCTGTGATGGTCAAGTTAAATGTAACTGTATATGCTATTTAGTATGATAATATAAAATAAAAGTCCGTAACAGTTTACAAAAAATCTATCGTCATGATTTTATTACACTTCATAACTATGCAATTATGCAGCGAATAGGATGAATGTAGAAAAATGAATACAATAAGAAAAAGAATTCAAAAAATATTAAAAATTCCAAAGATGAAAAATAAAGTCGAATGTAAAATTAGGAAATGCGTTAATAAGAAAAGTTAGTTTGTTGAAGTCAAAGCGAACTCCCCAAATAGCCAAATCCGTGGCGATATCCTTGTACATTTCGGTAAATGTATTTAGATGTGCGCCTTAGAGAAAACGGTAAGGCGAAACGAAAAAATGAATCATGCATGGCCCCGTGAGTGCATAGTGAACGAGGCATGAAAAACTAAGTTCAGTGCCTTCCCCATTTAGCCCCAAAACTCCCCAAGGGACGTCAAATTCTGAGGAAAATGAACAAACGCTGCAGTTTTAGGCCTTAACATATGTAAATTTGAGTTCTATACCGTGCAAAAAGATCACCGAGTCCATCATTTGCACCCCCCCATTTTCCTCCATATCTCCAAGGCCTTAACATATTTAAATTTAAGTTCAGCATCATGCAAAACTACTCAAAAGACATACGCAACAAATGTTGGACAAATGTGGTAAAAAAATTCCTAAAATGGAGTAGTTTTATTAGCCCCAATAGAAACCCTGTGACACACGCAAGAGTTATCGCGAAGTATAGACAAAGAAAATTATATAGAAATCAGTTAATTACAACTTTTCAGAAAATTTTATAAAAATACAAAGCATCATTTCTTTAATAAGCCCAAACGTGTCAATTGTAGACATTTTTTGTTTATATTTTCACCCCAAACAAGGCACATTGCTACTTTGGGGTAGGGGACTACTATCAGGGGCAACAACTACTGGGGCACTATGTTGGGATTTGGGCAGCAAGATATCGGTTCACCTTACACTTGAACTTCTGCATGTCAGTACAGTTGGGGAAGCAGGGACCTGGAATGGAATTCCAGAGTCTAGCGGTTCTGGGGAAGAAACTACTGGAGTAGAAGATCTTTTACATCTAGGGATCTCTACTGTGTGGGGGTGGGGTTTAACTGTCTGTCGGGTTTGTCAAGGGTGTCTACGTCGTGGGAGCACAAGTGTCTGCAGTTCGCCAGAGCATTCACCATTAAAATACTTGTAGAACAGGCAGAGCGATGCAACGTTTCGTTGATGGGACGGAGGCTGAAGCTTAGATGCCAGTTCAGGGCCTATCAGATTTGCGACTCTCTTTTGAACCTTGTCTAGGAGCGAGAGACTAGTATCAGATGCACCCGCCCAAATGTGACAGGAATACTCCATACATGGGCGAATGGTGGCCTTATAGAGATACAGGATACTTTCAGGTGTCAGTAGTTTTCTAGCACGGTAGACAGAGCCTACCTTCTTCGCAGTGGCCTTGGTAATGCTTTTAATGTAATTGTTCCGATTCATGTTTCCTGTGAAGGTTAGGCCAAGCAGTTTGAAAGATGTACTCTCAGATAAAGAGTCATTGGCCATTGCTGTTGGTGGCAGAGAAGGTTTCTTCTAATTATTGAAGGAAACCGGTTTAGTCTTGGCAGCATTAAATGTGACCATCCATTTATGTCCCCATTCCACTACAGATTGGAGGTCATCTTCTAGTGTTTTTGCCATTTCTTTAGATATGTGTCCATTTGTTTTCCTGTCATGCCTGTTATACAGGGTGGTGTCATCAGCATATATACCCATCTCAGAGGAAATTTTGTCGAGGAAAGTCATTAATGAATATTAGGAACAATAGACCCCTCCCTTAGGGGGGCAACCGGAGTTTTCCCGGAAAAGCTGATCTGTTGCTTTTTTACTTATATCATGTTTAATGTTTATGCAAAATTTCCGAAAATTCCAAGGCGTAGTTATTTAGAAAAATGCGGACAGACGAACATACGACCGCACAAACGGACGAATGGACAAGTGTGAATTTACAGGCCCACCCTCCTTTTTTCGGAGGACAAAATCCTTTAGATATATTTACTTAAAAAATTATTATAGTGTAAACAATTCTTGTCTTATCATGAAACTATAATAAAATAATACATTTTCTTGTTTACATATCTTGAAAAAAAGCTCTTTGCTTTAACACCAATAAAAGTAAGCGTTTATTCTTTCTCTTTTGAAATAAAATAATTCCATAAAAATGCATAATAAATAGTAAAAATAAATTATATCACAATAATGTTAAAACTATAGTACTTTTTGTAAAGAAAATATTCTATATATGGTTTTATATTTTGTGTCAGAAAAACAGGTGTTTATAAGATTAATTGTTACTGAGATCAGATAGGCCTCCCGTGGCACGTTTCGCGACACACACGGGCGCGCACATGGGCACACTAAATATGTTTCGCCTTCTTTATTTCTCTCTGCCTCGCTGTCTGCCTCTCTCTATCTCTCTCTGTTTTTCTGCATTTTGATTTTGTCTAATGCAAACATATGCGGCAATGCAAACGTAAGAAGCATGTAGCGACAAAAAAAAAAGTCTAAGTACATGTTGGTATGCGTAATCGAAGGATTGGAGACATAGTTTTCGCGAATAATCTCGGCAGTTGTAATGCAGATAATCTGAATTACATGGTGATACATGCACACACACACACACACAAACACACAAACACACACACACACACGCTCGCACAACAAATATTCCGTATCGCCCACTCTCTTACTGGCTTCTTTCATATATATCTGTCTCTCTGTGTCTGTAATTGAAAACTTTGCAGTGACGGCAATGCAAATATCAGGTAGTAAAGACGCGACGAGAATGATGTATTGCGTAATGGAATAAAAGAGGTAACCTATGGGCTTGATATTCTAAATGAATATCCTAAAGCGACTTAGATTGAATCAAGAAGCATTCTCTAGTGTTCGGTAAGTAAGCAACCTGGAATAACGGAGTATATCCTGTGGCAATTAACACACAGACACGAAACAGTACTCCTAAGCTAAACGTGACGATAATGCGCTCTGTTTCGCATGCCCAACAAGTTAGCCCTCCTTACTAACCCGTCGGCCTATCATAAAACACTAACCGCAAGTAACGTAACTCCCTTCTCAATGAACTCTTACTATCTAAATTTTACTATTTCTCAGGTATTTTTATGCAAATCAATCTACATTCTTTCACTATCGTATATCAGTATATTTCTTCTCTTCATTATGCAACATTTGCTTGCTTCTCCACACACACACACACACACACACAAACACACACACAGACACGCATATGTATATACATATACACATGCATATATAAATACTTATTTATATATATATATTATATATATAAATAGATATTTATATATGCCTGGATATATATATAAATATTCATATATATATATATATATATATATATATATATATATATGCTCAAACACGTCTGATTGAACGTGAGTTATTCTTTTTCTGTTTTTTGTGGATATCGTTTCCATTCGCCGAGCGACCTATTTTATTTCAGTTGACTGTTGTATAAAATGGCGCCCCAAATTTGTTGTTCAGTCATATTCTTCTCAAACGGTTTTTATAAGAAGAATAGGAAAAAAAGTAGAAAGAAAAAAGCCTATGTCGACTAGGGAGGAGAAAAATCACGTGGCGGCACGACAGAGTGTTTTTATCACATTGAGGACGACAGGAACTTATAAACAATATGCAAGAGTCATTTATGCTAAGAACTTTTAATTATTTGGACGACCGTATACGGTGTTTCAAATTACAGACATAACAACTGCTTGTAGTTGCAGACGAAAAACTGTTAATTGACCCCGAGTTAAAAATCAGACTGCGACAATATTGTTGCTCGTTTTGGAAATACATGTCAGGCGGTTTGCTGTGGAAACGATCGGTAATAAATGTATTTTCTTTTACACTGAACACCGATGTTGCGTCGAATTTATTTTTTTTACACGCACAACATCGGTCGGGTCCGTCTTAAAATTTAACTTCCTCGTTACATGAAATTTATTTGGTGCCAAGATGATCAGGCCTTTTGATCAAAGGCTGTGAAAAATGATTGAAAATAAAGGTTACAGAGAGAAGAATGTCGTCGCAAAGAATAATAGAACTAACGGAACAAGCTTAGAAGAAAATAATTTCAGAAGAAAAATAGAATTGCGCTCTTCTGTAAGTAATATCATTTATTTTCTTTGTTTTTTCTTCTTCACTTTCGAAGTTTTCTCCTGGATTTTTTTTTTCGGTCATATTTCGTTCCCGCAAGAAGCAAAAGTTCTAGAAGTACGAATCAGCTATAAAATATTAAAGGGATATAGTTCCTGTGCAACTGAGGTATCAAGTAGCCCATTCGGTTTAGAACGTTTATTTAAAATCGGACATATTCTTGTCAAGTTGGATTTGGACTATTCGAATGATATCCACCTCCCAACTGAGAATACTAAATACCTAAATTTTTAAACGCGTCTACTGATTTTTTCTGTATTTTATTACTTGCAATCTTATAAACCTAATAGCGATAACAAAAGTATCAGTCTTTAAAGTCATCATTAATTGTAAAACTAATTACAAAAACAATTGATTGGCTGTCAAATAAGTCACTTGACATTAACTGATAATTAGTTTTTATCCTTAAACTGATGTTCTTCATGAACATAAGACGCAGCAGTTGTATCGCCAGTGTGGTAGAACATGTGTCCACAAATCATTTAAAGTACTTACAATCCTTGGATACAGAAATAGAGAATGCGAATAATGACGAGAAAGTACACATGTTTCCGAGAGCAGTCGGAAAACGAATAAGATTTTCTGGTCATAAAACGAACTTCGATATAGGCTATAAAAGAGATATGTAAGTTAGTGGGTTTCTGACAGTTCAGTTTACAAACTACGTAGCTAATGGGAAATATAGCAGGAATTAGGAGTAGAAAGAGAATAAATAGAGTTAGCGTTGGGGGGGGAGAAGATTGTCGAAGATAAATGATAATTTAAAACCCCAGTATTTCTGGCTTTACCAGAATGTGACAAAACATGACAATGCAATAACTGCTGCATAATATGTTCTTATGCGATTAAGTCGGGGCAAGGATAATGCCTCTGGTCTTTTGTGTTAAATATCAACCGTAATTCTTTCGAATAATCTACGCACAATGGGGCTTGAGCAGCTAATAGTCTAATGCACCGCAAATTTCTCGAATAAGCCCGTCACAAGAGACTGAGCAGGAAAGAGACAACTCGGCTTTAGGATTAAGGGACTATGCTAATTAGTTTGATCAAGAATTTCTTATAGGAATATTTAAACAAATAGAAAACCAATTTAGCTGACAGTGTTAAAATATTTCAAAAGAGCACAAAAGGGGAAACATATAAATGATAAGACTTATATGGTACATAAGGGGAGTCGAAGCACGTACAAGAAAATAACAAACGAATCTTGAAATACAACTAACAGGAAAATATATGTTATGAAGATTCTCGGTATAAATAGAGGGTGGGATGATAAAATTGTCGCCATAGAAAAGACGACATGATTCCATTTCCTTTTTTCTATTTTTTTTTTGTTGCAGACGATCTACTTGTTAGTCAGTTTTGTACAAATCTATAGAGCGATAGGAACGTTTTATCGTGTCTGAAAGTGACACAACGTTCACCGATCAAGATCGGAGATGCGCAGCTGTACAACTCATGCTCTCTATCGATCCAAATAATGAATACAGGACCATTGCCACCACCCTTCAAATGCATCGCTGGTGTAAACAAAGTTTCCGGAAACGGTTATTGTCTTTGGTGTAGTTTCAATTGATAGCCACATCATGCCACCGCACCTCCTCGAAGTCGGCATGAAAGTCAACACTAAAGTCTAGCTGAATGTACTGAAGAATGTCCTGATCTCCTGGTCCAATCAGGTGGCCGATAGCAGACCCTGGGTTTTGCAGAACAACACGCCACCGGTTCACATCTCCAAAGAGACCCAGATATGGCTTCAGAAGTATTGCTATGACTTTATACCTTCTCTCACAAAATAAAATTCAATCATAATTTAATAGTAGCAATGACCTTAATATCCGACTTATGACAGGGTAGCCATGATCAAGTGTGAATGTTGTATATTACAAAATAAAATACGATTATAATGTATAACAAATATATTGCTGGTCTGTGTATGCCCTTAATATGAGCAGTGGTTTTCAATATTTGACTTAGGACTTTGGTCAGGTCGGGTATGACCATGCGGATATTTTTCTATATTACAATATAAAATATAATCAATTCATAACAAGAGTATTGGAAACATCGTGTATGACTTAAATAGCAGCAGTGGCTTTCAATATGTGATTTTAGAAAGGACGACCATGAAATAGTTAAGCAGACAATTTTTTGGAAATCGAAAGTTGCGGACTGGACAGAGGGTTTCATCTACTCAAGCAAGAAAGCAAATAAGCTGATCTTAGTTGTGTATTAAAATACATATAATAATAATAATAATAATAATAATAATAATAATGAATAAAAATAGTACATATGTGTGTCTGTGTGAAGTTATTTAACCTATAAACCTTTAAACTATTGTTTACATAACATTGAAATAAACACTAAATATGAAAAAGCACCAAGGATGGCTTATATCAATTAAAATATTTGTTTGATTGAATAAATTATGCGCAGAGAAATATGTCGCCAAATTGAAATGCAAAATGTTCATTTTTATTTGTGGACATGTTTTCATTACTTTTGCACATAAACAATATCATTCAAACCTTGATGGGGTTTAATATATAATCTTTCATTGCTATGTACTACTCAAACAGTATGGGTTGGAGCGTTAAATGTTTTAATGTTCATTCTAGCTGGTTGAACATAAATCATTGTTTAAACTTTTGAAATCAGTACTATATATATATATATATATATATATATATATATATATATATATATAGAGAGAGAGAGAGAGAGAGAGAGAGATAGATAGATAATTTCGAGGTAACACTTTTTATTATGGCTATGTAAAGACTAATTTTAAAACATTCTTTATTTTAGATTGTGAAAAAAATAAAAAAATAAATACGTCAGCTGGCAAGTTTCGCAGCTCGCTCAACAGAGATAAAATCGAGCTAAATAATTACGTTTTAGAAAAAAAAAAGGGAGGAGAAATAAAATGGAGAGTAAGAAGCAGGGGAAAAAGATGTCTGGTCAAATGGGTGAAGAGTAAAGCTCTTCCTTCCTACATTTCTGACCTAATCAAATAGACTGGTTCTCTACGTCCCCGTCTCTACGATTTACCTAAGACCTACAAGAGTGGGGTTCCTTTAAGACCTATATTATCCATGGTAGGTTTCTTCCAACACAAAGTAGGCAAATGGCTTACTAATATTTTAGAATCAGTTTTGGAACCGTATAGTTCTTTCTATATTAAAGATTCTTTTTGTTTTGTTTTTGCTAAATATGCAGAATTACGCTCAGACTTACAAATTTATGTGGGTTTTTTTCGATATTGAAAGCCTTTTTTATCTGCGTTCCACTCTCAGAGACTATTGATATATGTGCCGATGCCCTTTATCGCAGTCAGCCTCCAACTCCGCCTATTCCTGAGAATATTTTTGTGGAACTTATAGAATTCGCCACCATGTCGATCGAATTCAGTTTTAATAACATTATGTACAGGCAGATAGATAGGGTTTCCATGGATTCTCCCCTGGGACCGGCTCTGACAAACATTTTCTAAGGTTTCCAAGAAAAAGCTCTTTTATATGGCTTTAAAACAAGATATTCATTTTCGTTATGTTGACGACACTTTTGTCTGTTCAAGAATGAAACGGAAGCGTATGCCTTCCTCGCATCCCTTAATAATATTTATCTAGTTTTTAAATTTACTATAAAGGAGGAAAGTAATTCTTCCCTCCCTTTTCTAGATGCACTGGTCTGTGAAACACCTTCCGTTTTCTTGACTTCTATCTACCGTAAACCTACATTCACTGGTCTCTACACACATTTGGACTCTTTTTGCGCCACCAAACAAAAATATAATCGCATCAACATCCTTATTCATAGAGCTTGTATGATATGTTCAGAGACCAAATTAAATGATGAAATAATAAAATTTGAAATAATGGTGTTCCGTTGCTAATCGTGGAATCTACAATAAGAAATAAAATTTCTAATTACAACAAAATTAAGCAGGCATCTGTTGACAAATGCCCTATGTACATTCGCCTACTTTAGCTAGGTAATATTAGTGAAAGATTTGCCAAGCAATTTTTTTCTGTCTTACAAGAATGATACTTTGCATTAAATACCTGTGTTGTTTTTACTTGTAATTCCATTTTATCTTTAATTTGTAATTACGTTCTCACCCCAAACACCATAACAATTCTATTATTTATTTATCCAAATGCACTGCGGTGTGCGCTACGTCGGGCGAACGTCTCAAAGATTAGATAATAGGGTTAAACAACATGTTCAATCCAAAATTCGGAATGGAAACCACCTACCTTCGGACGTTTTGAACAATACCGATAGCTTATCTATAGGAGAGTGCCTTGTAAATAATCGTTTCGAATTTTAGTGTCGACCTTTTTCCATCCTTAGCAAGTCGCACTCTCTTTACCATATCCAAATTCTAGACACTATATATATATAACGACTCTGTGACCTTCTCTTTGCAAACAAAAAGAGAATCTCTAAGGGCTTAATCTAGTTTCTATTTAATAATTAGATTCCTTCATCTTTCCCCTGCTTTTTCATATTCATTTCATTATTTCTCCCTTTTTTTCCTTTTAAAAACGTAATTAAGTTCGATTTTAGCGCTGTTTTGCGTGCTTTGAAACCGGTCAGCTGACGTATTTATTTTTTGTTTTTTCTTAAATTTCACAATCTAAAATAAAGAATTTTTTTGAACAGGTTTAAAATTAGTCTTTACATAGCCATACTATATATATATATATATATATATATATATATATATATATATATATATATATATATATAAAGCTTGATCTGAATGTGCGTGTGTGTGTGTCTGGTCACGAATAGGTCCTATATGGTTTACTGTTTAAAAAAAAATTGATTACATATAATGATAAAAGATGTATCGAGACACAAGAATGGGTATGTTTGATCAGGCAGAACAGCGGTTCATTAAAATTGTGGGATTTGCGTTCGCGTCTTGCCCACAAAGTATGGAATTCAAAAATTTAAAAATTAAAAAAAAAAACGTTTACAAGTGTTTTTGATATAGATGTACATAATAATACTTTGATAAGTATGTTTTAACTTAAATAGGGATGGTATAATAAAATTGTGGGTTCTGTGTTCGCGCCTGGCCTCCATAGAATCGAAATAGGCACAAACTTTAATAAACACTATTCATATCTATCTGCGTAAGTATACTTTGATAATTATGTTTCAGTTTGAAGAAATATGGTATAATAAAATTACGGGGTGTTCGTTCGCACCTGACCTCCATAGAATGGAAATATGTCACAAAGTTTAACAAGTTTTTTTTAATATAGATCCACAGGATATTGTGATAAGTGTTTCAGTGTGAACATGTATGGTATAATAAAGTATAGGGTTTATCTATTTTATTTTTACTTTCATCATATTTTGTTTTTGTTTTGATACCCCCAAATTCAACCCAAATTTACAACCGTTCTTTTCATAAGCTATCATACTTTCATAAATAAAAGTTCATTTTCTGTAGGCTGTTTTTGAACCCAGTCAACGGCGGGTACTTTTGCTAGTATATATATATATATATATATATATATATATATATATATATATATATATATATATATATATATATTGTTAATAAGGTTGCTATTGTTGCTCTTCAAATACAGTTGGATTACCATGAAGTATTTTTACAATTATTCCTGAATAAAAATTCATTCAATATGACATGTTTTAATCAATCTAAATATTTATACCGTCGTACCTATAACGTACGTACGTACATGGGTAACGCGTTCAAGATTATAAATTATGCGGTCGGGAGATCCTATTTGTTAACTAAGTGAGATAAAATATACCTTTTCTATTTTTATCAGTCTGTTCAAGCGAGAATGGAGCATCCAACCGGATGCAACACTTTACTTGCTATCCCATATTGTCCAACAAAGATTCTAAGAGTCTTTTAGGTACAATTGTGTAAACGTAACTTGCATATGGTTCACGGATATATTTAATAGTTTTATTTTTAATTCTTTTTCATGTATAGTTTTATAAGTGCGTAACTGACGTGCTTACGTCTAAACGAATTTCCCGATAATTATGCATTTTAGCGCATAGCTATAAATGTGAATACGTCTTACTGCGTCTGTATTCACTTTGATTTCGTTAAAGGAAAACGCGTTTAAA
>NC_136508.1:48042749-48182749 GCF_053919585.1 Euprymna scolopes
TTTTAAACTATATATATATATATATATATATATATATATATATATATATATATATATATATATATATATATATACTAGCAAAAGTACCATTTGTTGACTGGGTTCAAAAACAGCCTACAGAAAATGGACTCTGATTTATGAATGTATGATAGATTATAAAAGGGAAGGGTTGTAAATTTGGGTTGAATTTGGGGGTATCAAACCAAAGAAAAATATGATGAAAGTAAAAATAAAATAGATAAACCCCATAATTTATTATACCATACCTGTTCCCACTGAAACACTTATCACAATATTCTCTTGATCTATATTAAAAAAAATTGTTAAACGTTGTGACATATTTCCATTCTATGGAGGTCACGGGCGAACGAACACCCCGTAATTTTATTATACCATATTTCTTCAAACTGAAACATAATTATCAAAGTATACTTACGCAGATACATATGAAAAGTTTTTATTAAAGTCTGTACCTATTTCCATTCTATGGAGGCCAGGCGCGAACGCAGAACCCACAATTTTATTATACCATCCCTATTCAAGGTAAAACATACTTATCAAAGTATTTTATGTATATCTATATGAAAAGCACTTGTAAACGTTTTTTTTTTAATCTTTTATTTCCATAATTTGTGGACCAGACACGAACGCAGACCCTACAATTTAAATGGAGCACCGTACTTCCAGATCAAACATACCCATTCCTGTGTCTCGATACACTTTCTATCATTATATGCAATCAGGTTTTTTTTTAAATAGTCAACCATAAAGGAGCGTATTTGTGACTAGACACACGCACATACACACACAGGCATTCAGCTTTATATTATATATATATATATATATATATATATATATATATATATATATATATATATTACAAACCTTTAGGTTCGATTATATATATTACAAACCTCTAGGTTCGATTATATATATATATATATATATATATATATATATATATATATATATATATATATATATATATATATAAATTGCACACTTCTAGGATCGATTAAAGGAAACTAAATACTTGTTACTATTGTTTCAAATTATCTGAAATAACAGCAAGGGGAGACTTAATTCTAAATATTTCTCCTATGTTACATCCGCACTCTTTTGAAAAATATGAAATAATCTGTATACACTGTGAAATTTACTTGATGTATGAAAACTAACATAAGAATTCACAGTCAACAAAAATAAATAAAAACTTTCTGCTAGGAACTTTTTTTATGTTCGGGCTCCAAAAATCAACATATTAGATAAATTCTTTAATGACCTGACCTTTGTTAATTTCAGTGAAATGCTAGTTCTGCGCAGTTATAGAAAGTTCACCCTCCCAGGCTTTGCGTTTTTGTCTTTATGAAGGGGTTAGTATATTGCTTATCGCCTGACGCGTCCTTTCCATGGAATTGCTAGGGGACTGCTTAGTCACGTTTAGAAAAGTAGAATTTATATTGTATAAAGAAATGTACTCTCTCTTTATCTCTCTCTATATCTCTCTCTATATCTATCTATCTATATATCTATCTATCTATCTACCTATATATATATATATATATATATATATATATATATATATATATAGCAATTGAAACACGTTTGCTAATGTGTAGCCAATAGCTCTCCAACAATCAATATATTGCTCTGTTTCATGCATTGAGCACTCTTTGGAATGACATATTGTGTTGTTGTTATGAGTTACTGAAAAATTCTACCAACAGTATAATAATATATATATGTATATATAGATATATATATATATATATATATATATATATATATATATATACATTTATATATATATAAACATTTAAAAAATAAATGTTAAAAATTGCTCGCGGTTAACTATAGCGTAATGAATACTTCCTAATGAAGCCAGGTATGGCTTCTGGCGACGTGTTAAGATCTATACACTGGTGTTAATCGGGACACCCTGCACTGATGAATCCCGAAAGGATGAAACACTAGTGTCTGTAGACATTTAATAATAATTATAGTAAATAATATATATATATATATATATATATGTATGCGTGTGTATATGTATATGTATACAATTAGATATGCGTATGTATTTGGATAGATAGATACACACACTTGAAATTATTAAAATAAAAACAAACAACTAAAACACGTGTTTTGTCTCTTTCTTGGCTTTGCGCGATTCCTCTCATCTACCGTAAATTATCAAGTTGAAGGGTGTTACGAGGGGCTTGCAACAAGTAATGCCTCTGGCCCACTCCCCATAGCAGTAGAGCAGCGAAAGTTGGCACAGTTATTAGTCTTTCTCTACATAGGAAGCACCCAGAGTTATGCATGTCTCCCATCTTTTGATGCAGCTGTGGAGACCGTGTTTTTAAACACCCCAGGTTGGTCCTCCAACCACGATGTGACTTCAGAAACCAAGGCTTCATCATCTGGCAAACGTTTTCCTTTCAAAAACAACTTCATGGTTGGGAAGAGGTGAAAGTCAGAAGGTGCAAGGTCAGGAGAGTAGGGAGGATGGGGAAGGATTTCACAACCACACGTCCGTGCTTCTGATCTGGCGACATGAGAGTTTTGGACCGGAGCGTTGTCCTGCAGGAGGAGGTTTCTTTGCTGATCTTGCACCGTCTCTTGATTTTGATAGCTTCCCTTAATTTCCTCAAAAGTGAAGCATGATAGGCTCCTGTAATTGTGGTACCCTTTGCCAGGAAATCTGTCATCACTACTCCGTCTTGGTTCCAGAAAATTGTGAGAATCACCTTGCCAGCTGAGGGCTTCACCCTTGCCTTCTTTGGAAGTGGCGAGTCCAAGTGCTTCCATTGAATTGACTGGGCTTTGGTCTCTGAATCATAGTGGTGGACCCAGGTTTCATCTTGTGCAATCAGTCTTTTGATAAACTTTGACTAATCTTCTTGGCACGTCTCCAAATTTATCCTCGAACACTCGACGCGTTCTCGCTTCTGGAATGGTGTGAGTAACCTGGGAATCCATCTGGCAGACACCTTATGAACATGCAAATGGTCATGAATGATAGTTTCCACAGCTCCTGTACTAATCTTGATATCTTGGGTTATGTGGCGAATAATAATGCGCCGATCTTCCAAAATGACAGCCTCAACTTGATGGACAGATGCCTCATCAATGGCAGAAGGGGGGGGCGACCAAGTCTGGGAGCTGTTTCCGTAGACTTCCGGCAATGTTTGAATTCACGATGCCAGTGTTTTACAAGATTATATGATGGGGCATTATCACCATAAGTTTCTTTCATTTCATCAAAAGTCTCCTGTAGTGTGCGTCCTTTCAAATACAAAAACCAGGTCACTGCTCGACATTCAACAGGCTCCAATTCAAACCTGACTCAGTTCAAGCACCTGTAAAACAGAAATCGCACGTAGTTCAGAGCTGTAATTTGCCACAAAACCCGTAGACATATAAATCATTGCACATGCAAAATTTCAGCTAGATCAGCCAACTGAAAGTGGGTCAAGGGCATTACTTATTGCACGCCCCACGTAAGTACTTAAAAATCATGTCGGCACATGCACACACATACACACAAAAACATATATATATATATATATATATATATATATATATATATATATATATAATTATAGCTTATATTAGAAATGCCGTTGTTTTATAACAAAATAAAGATTTTATAAATATATTTAGATAAATAACACGTGCGAATGCAAAGATACATAATTTATTTTGTCGCATTTGCCGGAGCATAAAACTTGCGCACACACAGAGACACACACAAAATATATATACATATATATATATATATATATATATATATATGTGTGTGTGTGTGTGTGTGTGTGTGTGCGTGTGTGCGTGTGTGTGAGTTTGTGTGTTGCGTGTGTGCGTGTTTTTATGTGATCCAACTATTTTCCCGTTATTTGCATACCGTCGTTCTTATCCTAACTCAGATCTGCATCTGACTCGTATTTCTACTTCTTTTATCCTCGTTTTCTCCGTAATCTGATACCGTTTCCCATCACATGACACTGCAGTTAAAAATATAAACGAAATATGAAATAAGCAAAATAAATTAGAAAATAACCCGAAGAGGCAACATCGTGCATCTGCAGCCCGTGTTCGCTCTAGAAGAGCGTGTACGTTGCACACTGATATCAGCCTGACGTCATCTCGTCCCGTGTTTAGCGATATACTCTGGTCCGCCTTCACGGTTTACAGCAAGTGGGCGGTCATCTCTTGCATGTTTCTGCGAGCACGTTGCTTAGAACGCGTGCACGAAGAGGTAATGCAGCCCGATCGAGGCCATCACATGCAGGTCTTGATATGCATATTGTGCATCCCGCACGACAAGTCTAAAACCTTTCAAACTCAATACAGAAGCAATAAAACTATTAAAACAACATCGCTTGTCTTACAATCTCAAGGTTATTCAATTATATAATTCAGTATTCTTACATATTTTAGTATTCTTATATTTGGAATGGTGAATCTGTGATCCATATGAAGTTTCTTGATAAATTACAGAAGCGTATCTGTAATTTATTTGGCCTTACACGTTCTTTTTTACTGCAACCCTTTTCTCCCAGACGTGGTTCTGCTAGTGCCAGTCTTTTCTACAAATACTATTATGGCATGTGTTTCTCATGATTGTCTAAACTGTTTCCTGCTTCCTTTCTTTCAGCTCGTTTGACTCGTTGGTTTAGAGGTCGCCATTAATTCGCTATTTTTATAATCGTGTTACACCTCTCTATTTTGCTGGATTCATTCCAAGTACTGCAAGGTTGCGAAACCCTTTTAGTGGAGACAATTTTCTATTTACCTCCAACTTTGATCGTTTTTAAGACTAAGATAAAAAGTCGTCTCCTGTCTATGCAATAATCAGCTTCCGTTCTTGTTAGCTCTTTAAATCAAGTGGTTTTATGCCTTGCCTCGAGCGATTACAATAAAAAAGTACTTTTCTTTGATTATAATAGAGACGTATTCATCAGAATAAAACTTAAAGGTTATAGACCGTTAAAAAAGATTTACAGGATTAGCGCCCTTTTATAAACTCTAGCAAAATAAAATAATACAACTAAAATCAGTTGTAAATATAAAAAAAAATGGACTTACAGCTACGTGTGATCCAAATAGCACATATTTTTTTAATAATATGTCAATGCGGCTTTATGAATCTATATATCTATAAAAGTGAGCGTGTCTGTGTGTCTGTCTCTGTGTCTGTCTCTGTGCCTTTGTGTCTGTGTGTCTGTGTGCATTTCTCTACGCAATAACTCTGTCAATTTTAAGTCTACAGACTCGAACTTTGATATACAGGGTACTGAGATTTGGAGAAACCATTGTAATCTGTTTTCGGCCAGAAATTTGGCTGTTAAGGGGTCAAAGTTCAACGATTTGACCTTTAAGAACTCTACAAAACTCCTTCGCCAATTTTGGGTCTAAACACTTGAAATTTCCTTGAACTTAATAACTTGATTTGAACCCAAAACAATAAATGTTAAAGGGTCATAATTGGGGTCAAATTTTTAAATAATTTGACGTCTCGGGTCTCTACCAAATTACTCAGACAATTTCTAGTCTAAACATTTAAATTTTTACATAAAGGGTATTCAGAGATAGGGCAAGCTTTTTAATTGGTTTGGGTAAAAATAATTTTAGTTACCAATATATACATTCATGTATGTATGTTTGCATGTCTGTCTAACACTTTCGACAGCGGCGACGGATTTTTACAACATCAGTATCGTTTTTAAATTCAGTCTGTCGGACGACAAATATCGGAAAATTGGCTAAAAACATTAATATCTTCACCTTCAACTGGACACTTTTCTACAAGGGGGTCGCTTTTTTCGCCGATAATTTGGAAACTCATCCTCTCCTTCGATTGTCTAGCGTTAATTTGAACCTACGTTACTTCCGATTTGGCGGTGGTTGTAACAGCAAAGACGTCATGTGTTTTCCCGTTCTTTTCCTTCTTTTTCGGTACGGGTTCCAGCTTGCTTTCCTACTACCAGTTTTTTTTTTATTTTGGTCAACATACACATCGAAACACCCGGGCAACACCGGGCTGAAATGTTACTGATCTATATATTACTAAAAGTGAAATTGTCTGTGTGTGCGTCTGTATTTGTGTGTACATTTCCGACCAAGGTACTCTGCCAATTTTCGGTCTACGGACTCGAGATTTCACATAAGAGGTATTGAGGTATCTTTTTAATCGGCTTTCAACCAGAAATTGACCTTTGAATACTCTACCAAACTTCTCCGCTAATTCTGGCTCTAAACACTTGAAATTTTAGATGTAGATAACTTGGACATCGGTAAAACTTTTGATTTTATTTGAGACCAAAACAATAAATGTTAAGGGGTCAAAATTGGGAGCAAAGTTTTTAAAAAATGAGTTTTGCGGTCTCTACCAAATTACTCAGACAATTTCTGCTCTAAACATTTTTAATCTTACATAAATGTATTCACGCATAGAGCAAGTTATGAACAGTGCATATGGCCCGAGCAAAGTCGGGTTGAACTGCTGGTAGTATTATATTGTAGAGTTTACGAAATAGAATTAGAGTGAGAGTTACTTCAATCAGTAGTGACGTCATCTAGACGATAAGCGACTGTTATGTGTCCGATCAACTGTGAAAATCAGCTTTGGACAATTGATTAATAAAAGAGAGCAGTTCAAGTGAATTTCGTTAGTAACATCCTCCTCTCATGTGGGTGGGTCTAGGGTGTTTTTTCATGTATACTATTTTAATATGAAGAAAATGGAAACATTATTTTTTTTTCTTAAGCTCAGATGCATTTGATAGGTGTCGTTATTAATAACGATTGTGGGCGTAGTTTTAAGTGGGATAAAAGACGAGGATGAGTTTGGAGAAGAAAAAGAAATAGAAATCGGAGGAACACAGCAGATAAAACAAGGCTATTTGGACAACACTCAGTAGATGAAAAAGACTGTGCTTCTACATTCTCTTCAGACTGTTTTTTCTGTTTTACACAGAGGACGCACCAAATTCCACCTGCCCGTCCTCTTGGCGCTTCAATTAGTTTCAGACACCTATTTTTTGTAAGCAGAAAAACCTTCGCTGGCAGTTGAAACTATTTCGCGGGACACATTCAATCTAAGATTCTTTCCGTTTTTTTTATTGCAATAATACTACAAAGAAAAATTATATTCCTCTTTACAGACGTAAAATCCTTGACAAAGTCCGTCTGTACGAAAAGCGCTTTGGGTTTCGTTTCTTTTTGCATTTTCGTGATTTTTTTTCTCTTCTCTTAATCGACTTCTTATTTCATTACATTCCGAACTCTGTTCACTTTTTTTCCCTCTGGTTATATCGCACTTCGTGATTTTTTTAATCGACTGATGTATTATTTATTTATTTTTTTAACATTCGATTATGGTTCATTTATTTCTCAATATATATATATATATATATATATATATATATATATATATATATACATATATATATATATATCCTTGACAAAGTCCGTCTGTACGAAAAGCGCTTTGGGTTTCGTTTCTTTTTGCAAACGCCAACCCAAAAACTTAAAACACATCCTAACTTCCTCAAAACTCGTTCCACACACTACAAAAGGGGTTACAAAATGCAACAAACCGCGATGTGGAGTATGTGACATACTAATAGAAGGAAACACATACACAATCAAAAACCCAGCACAAACATTCAAAATAGAAAAGGATCTAAATTGCACCTCCGGAAATGTAGTATATGCACTAAGATGCACAGCATGCAACAAATCCTACATAGGCGCCACCAAATCTTTCAGCAATAGAGTGGCCTTACATAAGAGCAATATCAAAATTCCAGGTAACAGACACCTCTATGTTTCAAAACACGTACACACATGCAGTGGAAACAGCTTCAAAATAATGTCAATCTTCCAAACAGACAATTATTTTTATTTACTTACACAGGAAAAAAAAAACTTCATCACAAGATTCACTCCTGAACTGAACAGAGCCTAATATTAACACACAAAAACATGAAATGCAAGGCACACTCACATGCACATCCATATACATATACATATACACAGCCACACATAAATCAGAACCGACACATTAAAACACACATACGCGCGCGCATACAACCACACACAGATATAACCCCTCTATCTCTAATACAACACACTGAACAATACCAACCCTACTTAACCTCGAAATCAACAACACTAGGAAACACCTAGATCCATAGTATAATATCTGTTCCAACACCTCGCTCCCTCCTCAGTCAGTGGAGGAGAAACCCCTCATGACTGAGACAACTATCATTCCTTCTATCACCCCCTCCCATACCTATACCCCTCCAATTGGCCCCTCACCTCTGGGGACAAGATCTTCCCCACACTAGGTAATAGTAGATTCCACGATTTGCAATGGAAAACCATTATTGCAAAGAGTCTTGGTAATAAATTTGACTTCATCATTTAATTTGATCTCTGAACATATCATACAAGCTCTATGGATAAGAGTGTTGATAAGATTATATTTTTGTTTAGTGGGGCAAAAAGAGTCCCAACGTGTGTAAAGACCAGTGAATGTAGGTTTACGGTAGGTTGAAGTCAAGAAAACGGAAGGTGTTTTGCACATAATATTCACCCAGTTCTAAAATTTACTATCGAAAAGGAAAGTAATTCTTCCCTTCCTTTTCTAGATGTACTGGTGAAATCTACTATTAAAAGTAAAATCTCTAATTTCAATAAAATTAAACAGGCATCTGTCGACCAATGCCCTATCTACCTACGTCTACCTTGGCTAGGTAATGTTAGTGAAAGATTTGCCAAGCAAATTTCTTCTGTCGTACAACAATGTTACTTTGCATCAAATACCCGTGTTGTTTTTTCTTGTAAACCCATTTTGTCTTCAATTTGTAAAGATGTTCCCCCCCCACGACCACCATAACAATTCTATTATTTATTTATTAAAATGTAGCTGCGGTGTGCGCTACGTCGGGCGGACGTCTCAAAGATTAGATAATAGGGTAAAACAACATGTTCCATCCAAAATTCGAAATGGAAATTATCTACCTTCGGATGTTTTGAACAATACCCATGGCTCATCTATAGGAGAGCACCTTATAAATAATCGTATTTGCGCTTTGAATTTTACTGCGGACTTTTTTCCATCTTTAGTAAGTCGCACTCTCTTTATCATCTTAAAATTCTAGAAACTATATATATTAAGACTCTGAGACCTTCTCTTTGCAAACAAAAAGAGAATCTCTTAGGGCTTAATCTAGTTTCTATTTAATAATTAATTCATCCCCCCTCTTTCCCCCCCTTACTTTTTCATCTCCGATTCATTGTTCCCCCCTTTCATTTTTAAAACGTAATTAAGCTCGATTTTAGCACTGTTGAGCGAGCTTCGAAACCGGTCAGCTAACGCATTCATTTTTATTTTTAATTTCACAATCTTAAATAAATAATGTTTTCGAACAAGTTTAAATTTAGTCTTTATATAGCCATAATATATATATATATATATATATATATATATATAGATATAGATATATATAGTGAGAGAGAGAGAGAGAGAGAGAGAGAAAGAGAGAGAGGACATAGAACAAAAATTAGAAAACAGAAAATTAGGCACCGAAATATTTTGACAAAGCAGGAAAGTAGGAAAGTATAGAATAAATATGGAGTGAAAATAGCCTTTACGACTATTCTTGGAAAATGTAGTTTTTAATAGAGATAATGTAGTTTTTAATAGAGATAATGTAGTTTTTAATAGGGAAAATGTAGTTTTTAATAGAGATAATATAGTTTTAATAGGGATAAGCCTTTCTCCCTATTATTTAAAAATAAATATTTAAATATATGTTAAATTATTTTAAAGTGTGTTTTAAGAAACTCATTTCTTGCATTAACTTTTCCAATTTTTATAATAATAATAATAATAGTAATAATAATAATAATAATAATAATCAGAATATAAATAAATGAATAAATAAATAAATAAATTAAAATCGTATTACCTGATTAAATCAATCATAATATAACCCGGTTTCTTCATGAACAAGTCAGTCATTTTCATATTTTATTTGCACGAACATTTATTTACTTCATATACTTCGGAATTTGAAGTGGAATTTATAAGGATTTAAACTGTCCAATGAAACGTCAGTTAAACTGACTAATAATTCTTTTTTGGGTATGAAACATTGGACGTTCTGGGTTTGGAAGTAATTTTACAACCACTAATCATCATTTTCGCGCTATTCTATTTTTTTACGGATGCTTACTATATTTTACTATTAATCCTAACTGGAAAAGTCGTAAAACTATGCCGCCTTAAAAAGTAACTCCGCCGTCAAAATAAAGGCATAGATTTTTTTTTACATTTTCACCCCAAACAAGGCACATTGCTACTTTGATGTAGGGGGCTACTATCAGGGACATAAGCTACAGGGGTATTATGTGGGGAGTTGGGCAGCAAGATATCGGTTCACGTTACACTTGAACTTCTGGATGTAAGCACAGTTGTGGGAGCAGGGACCCGGAAGAGAATTCCAAAGTCTTGCGGTTCTGGGGAAGAAACTACTGGAGTAGAAGGCTCTCTTACATCTAGGGATCTCAACTGTGAAGGCTGGGATTTTTCTGCTGATCGATTTTGTCGGGGGTATTTACATCGAGGGGGTACAGGTGATTGCAGTTCGTCGGAGCATTCACCGTTAAAGTACTTGTATAACAGGCAGAGGGATGCTACATTTCGTCGATGGAACAGAGGTTGAAGCTTAGATGACAGTTATCAGGTTGGCGACTCTCTTTTGAACCTTGTCTAGGAGTAAGAGACTAGTAGCAGATGCCCCAGACCAAATATGACAACAATACTCCATACATGGGCGAATGGTGGCCTTATAGAAGTACAGGATATTTCATAAACAAAAATAACAATGTTTGTTTTACTGCTATAAAACGCGAGAATGTCTCATCAAATGTATAAGTTAAACTGATGCCTCATTATAAATTCGTAAATAATTTAGTGTTTGTGTTGTGTATGCCTTTAGTGTTTTTTCCATGTGTTCACGTGTAATGACACATAAAAATATGAGTTTACATTCTTTTAACAAAAATTAATAAAAACAAGTTAATACTTTTTTTTCATAAAACAGATTTCGAATGTATTTTAGATGTTATAAAAATACAGATATTTTAATGTTGGAAAATTGCCTGCCTTCCATTTGACATGTTAGTGAATGTAAAAGACTAAATTATCAAATGATTTCAATAAAGAAAATAATACTTTTATGAACTTTTATCCCTATGAAGCGTCTTTTCATATTTTAGAAATTTTGGTTTACAACCAAACATAGAAAATCGAAATCGAAAAACTGACGCCAAGTTTGTTCTTTATCAGAGGCTAATAAATATTTTAAAACAGAAATTCATTTAGCCTTAATTCAATTCCAAAACAGATCCTTTGAAAATGGATAGATTTTCTTTACACTTTTACGTTTCACCTAGTATAATCTATCACTCCAAGCTACGGACATAGCCCAATATATAATAAAACAGAGAAACCACCTAATTCTTAAAATGAATTAATAAAAAAGATAAAGAAACATTTTTTATTTTGCCTTGGATTTAATTATCAATGATGTTTGATAGTGTTTTTACAAGAAATATTTTGCTCCATATTTAAACATTTTTAGGAACTTAGTAAATAAACCGCATTCTTTTAATCGTAACGTAGCGAGTTTATGTAAATCTCTTTTTTTATGCAAGTAAAATGAATTTACGTCGTATTTTGATGTTATGCGTATTAGTTTTGTTGCTAGTTAGAAACAACAAATATCTATCCCAAGTATAATCAATAGAGAATTAACTTTTAATAGAATCGATTTTTGAAATCGAAAATTAGGTTCAAATTATTCTGATACCAATGTCGATACTCCAGAGAGTCCTGGTTGTGTGATTGTTGATTTCATTTACAATTATTGTCCTCAAACTAATATATATATATATATATATATATATATATATATATATATATATATATATATACAGGGTGTCCACAAAGTCTGGCTACATTATGTAGCCAGACTTTGTGGAAGCATCCTGTAGATTATGTTGCCAGACTTTGTGGACCTTCTGTATATATATATATAATATATAGTTTTAGTTATCGACATACAGTCCTATTTCGTTGTATCACATCTCATCAGTGCCGCTAGACTATCACCTATCCCAAGTCGAGGATCGAACCTAGAACCGTCGTGATGACAGTCGGCAGTTCTACCCCTCGACCACGGAAGCGGTGCCCGCAACTAATCTGTCCGAATGTCTATTTAAATAAACATCCGTCCGCCACTCGTAAAGTGCTCAAACGTTTGTTTGTAAACAAACCGCGAGCTTCGCATTTTTCAGCCAAATTAAGTAGCAAGTGAGATTATTTACGATAGTGCTCTACCCAAGATATATATATATATATATATACATACACGTGTGTCTGTGTGTATATGTGTGTGTGCCTATATATATATATATATATATACACTTGTGCCCGATATTATTCATACCCCCCCTTGAAAATTGAGTTTATTAGGTGTAACTTTGTAAGAATTTATTGTTTACGTCCATATTGATACATATTCTTAATAAACCTCTTCTGATCATTTTCGTCATTTTAAAATCTCGGGATACTTGTAATAAAAGAAATATACAGCTATTTATAAAATCTGCAATGTTCAAAAATAATCATACCCCCTTATTTTTTCAGTATTAATCGAGTTTCTGACTGTTTGTTTCCTGTTTGATTCTTATTTTGAATGCTTTTATACAACCTTTGATTAATTTCATTGCGTTTTTTGCATTTTTTCAGAAATTAAAATGATATCAACTGAAAACCAATAAAAGAATAAAAATTATTAGAATGGGGAAGAAAAAAAGAGCTTAGTAATGATCTTAGGACTAAAATTGTGAATTCACATAAGGATGGTTTAGGTTACAAGTCAATTTTCAAGAAATTTGAGGTCCCTACAGCAACAGTACAGAGCATCATCAAAAAATTCCAGAGCCACCACACAACAAACAACTTGATTGGTATAGGAAGGAAAAGGAAACTGTCTGCTAGAGCCACCCGGAATATTGTAAGAAGTGTTAATGCAAATCCAACCACCACTACTAAGGACATTTTAGAAAATCTGGAGTCTTCTGGCATAAAAATATCAAGGCAAACATTGCAAAGGACTCTGCATGAAAATGGTCTGAAAGGAAGAAGACCAAGAAGGACTCCATTGCACACCGGAAAACACCTTGCAGCACGTCTAAAGTTTGCTAGGACCCATGTGAATTCTCCAGAGTCCGTTTTCTCAAGTATTTTGTGGACTGACGAAACAAAAATTGAATTGTTTGGCCATATGGATGCTTCTTACGTTTGGAGGAAGAAAGGAGAAGCTTACAACCCAAAGAACACCATACCCACGGTGAAACATGGTGGTGGTAGCCTAATGTTTTGGGGCTCCTTTTCGGCTAGTGGTCCAGGTAGTTTGGTCAAGATAGATGGAACCATGAAGAAGGAGCAATATTTGGAGATACTCCAGAAAAACATTAGACAGGATGCGGATAAGCTCCATTTAGGACCAAACTGGGTCCTTCAACAGGATAATGATCCAAAACATACTGCCAAAATAGTCAAGAAATGGTTTGAGGATAATCAAATTAATGTTTTGGAATGGCCTAGCCAGAGTCCCGACCTGAACCCTATCGAAAACCTCTGGCACATATTGAAAACTGAGGTTAAAAAGCGGAAACCTAGAAATTTGAGGGATTTGGAGAACTACTGCATTGAAGAATGGTCAAAAATCAGTGTTGATGCTTGTAAAAACCTTGTTGATAAATATCCAAAACGGTTACAGGCAGTTATTAAGAATAAAGGGCATGCTATTGACTATTAGTAAGAGAGGTATGAATAATTTTGAACTAGTGCCATTATTGTTTTTCTTTGTATAATGTTTCAAACTTGCATAATTTATTTATTTGTTGAGTTTAAATTAAATGCTTATGCTTGATTTATTGTTTGAAATCCCTTTAATATTGTCTACCTTCTGGTTTGAGCAATTTTCTTATAGAAATCTCAAAGATCCGAGGGGTATGAATAATGTCGGGCACAAGTGTATATATATATATATATATATATATATATATATATATATATATATATATATATATATATACAGGGTGCCCACAAAGTCTGGCTACATAATCTACAGAATTCTTCCACAAAGTCTGGCTGCATAAGTTTGCCAGACTTTGTGGACACCCTATATATATATATATATATATATATATATATATATATATATATATATATATATATATAGAGAGAGAGAGAGAGAGAGAGAGAGATTGAGAGAGATATTTTTGATGGGACGATTCCTATATTTTTCCTGATTCCTATACAATTACCGACTCCGATACTTTATACATCTCTAAATATTTACAATAAAGTTTTATTTTTTATCCAATTACCGTAAAAACACATGTGAAGTGTGCAGATATTTTGCTCAAACGTGAAAATAGACTTTTAGGGGTAATCTATAGATTTTAGTTTGACTAATAGTTTAAAATCAATAGATATTTATGATTTTATCATTAGAAGCAGCTGAAGGAGATTTTATTTTAAACAAAATCAAATAAAAAAAGAGATAATTAAAGGCAGCATTTTGGCATCGAAATCGAAATACAAATTTTCCGATTCCGATATCGATTCCGTTACCTCCAAAATTTCTGATTTTTCCGATTCCCGATTCCGATTTAGATTAATCGTTCTAACACTTATATATATATATATATATATATATATATATATATATATATATATATATGCCTGTGTGTATATATATGTATATATATGCATATTTATATTTATATATATATATATATAGTATTATATATATATATGTTTATATATATTTATACTCGTATATATACATATACCTCTCTATATATATTTATATACATATATAAAGGTTAATTATATGTATATATATATATATATATATATATATGTATACATGATGAAAATTAAGAGTGTCTTATGTAGAAAAAATATATGTTTCCATTAAAAGTTTCGCAGTCATTATGAATCTTAGATCACGAGAATCAGTTTTGAGGTGCCTATTATATGCAATCACACTTACGACCCTTAACAAATATCAATTAATATAAATTTTCGCTATAAGCCCTTTTTGATACCGTCCTAATCTATTGTGTGTAGGTATTTGTAATTATAAGCCCTTTTTTTAGTTAAAGTTGAGCCCTGTCAGGGGAATTAACAATAACCGGGCAACTAAACGATATGAAACGTTCTGACATTCAATGTTAAGAATGCTACCCGACTACCAACTTAGTTATGCACGCAATTGGCATTTATAGGTGTTTAATTCACTTTAATTCCCGTGAAAATTGCCTGGAATTTAGAGGTAACGTCCTTGCTTATGGAGTCAAAAGTATTTGGGGACTGGGTTCGAATTTACCTGACGGCAGTAATTATCATTTTCTTACATGGATGATTGAGAATGATGAAATATTAGTGTCTGTGTGTATGAAAAATAATTACTAATGTGTATAATTATACACACACAAACACGTAGAAAACTCATACATGGATATGTGTGTGCGTATGAAAATACATTTGTATAAGATATGCACTGTCTTCTATTTCCTATCCACCTTTTTATTGTCATTGTTTCTTTATTTTTATTTTTTTTTACTCTTAATTAAAGAACGGGAAAGTAGAGCTTCACACTTTAGCTTAATAACAGGAAATAATTCAAAAATCAATATCTTATTTCTATAAAATATCAAAGCTAATGTGTTTCTTCTCCTTTGATTCTGATTGTTTGTTTTCTTGTTGAAATGTGTGGAGGTTGAAATAGCTTGCATCCATACATTTGCATAGTGAAAATATAAGTATTTACGTGTATCTAATTACATCGTGCAAATATGTAAGTCTACGAGGCACAGAGTTCACTTCAACGTGGGCTACAAAGTGTACTGTTAGCGTGTTGCTATCAAGTATTATATATGTATATATATGTATATATATGTATATATATATATATGACTACTTCAATTGATCATATAAATTAATATACGAAAGTATACATTTATGCGTATTTACTTCAACAGTGCTCAATACGTAGTTAGGCATAAATCTGATGAATCTTAGCATGGAGGGAACGCGGAATATTCTGTGTAGCTTAATTGATATATTTAAGAACTTACTGCATATATATATATATATATATATATATATATATATATATATATATAACATGTAAATATATATACGTTTATATATGTGTCGGTATTTATTTATTGGAGCTATTCTGTCGAAAAATAAAATTTACATGTACATTTCTAATTTACAGTTTTTATTTAGATTTATAATATTAAGCTCCGCTTCTCACTGTCACGTCGAGCTTTTTTTTTTACATTTTAGGATTATATGAACATTAATACGTTTATTAAACTGAAGCTTACTTTTGCATTTACCTAGTAAACTTCACTTATCAATTACATGAGTATGTACTGGGTACATACATATATTAGTGGATTCGCAAGGCAACAGGTAAGGCTACCAAGCAAAAACAACCCTAAGCTAAATTTAACCCAAAGCAGGACAACTAAAAAGCTAACCTGCCAGGACAATATAATTAAATACAGGCAAATTTGGGCATATTTTATTGGCTTGAAACCCAACCTTATATAGAAAACGTAGTTCATGGAAGCACCTAGATTCGGCACCATTACATAAAGCCTACAAAGCCCATGATTAGATGGTCAGAAATTTACATGATCACGCCAATTTTAAATTTAAATAATTCAAAGTTTAAAGTTAATGAAATCATCATCATCATCCGATAAATAAACGGGGGGGGGGATTTAACAAAACGAGATTAAAACGTGAACTCGCGAGGTATATATATTTCACACTTCCGGTTATAAAATAGACGGATATTGGCTGAAGAGAGCTTGATAAGGACACCTTAAACGGTCCTTATTATCGGGCTTGAAACCGACGGTACCAATTATTTGTCTCATCTAACAACTTTCTGTACACAATATATATATATATATATATATATATATATATATATATATATATATATATTGCGTAGCTTAATATTTGCGTCAATTTACATTGACTTTATTTTTATTAGTATATGTATATTTCCGGTTGTTGATATATTTTCATATATTAAATATTTGGATCAGAATATTTAATATTATATATATATATATATATATATATATATATATATATATATATATATATATATATATATATATAGACGTACATGACTACTTCATTTAATCACATAAATTAATACACAAAAGTATAAATTTATGCGTAAACTAAGTATTTACTTCAACAGTGCTCAATACATAGGTAGAGCTTGGTAGTAAGTTATAAATAATTACACATACAGGGGAAGTGTTACGTGGCACTCTCACACAAACTTTACACGTTTAATTCAACCTTAATAATCAAATATATATTATTTTAAATCTTTAATAAGTCTATTTCTAAATGATTTAAACAAGATGCCATGGTGTCATAAAACTGAACATTTCAATAAATAACACATGTGACTCCTGTTAAGTTTTATTGACAACAACTTATAACTACCAAATCGGTCAACTGCAGGTGGCCCATTTTTCTTTAAATGACCACTAGTTGTTTCCAATCAAATGCGAGACAAGTGCTTTATATTCAGTCTGAATGTTACATAAACGTTTATATTTGTTGGGGGGGTACATTTTACAATATTTTATATACGAAATATTAATGTCGTTTACTAAATTATTCCATGAGCACTTTAAATAAATCATTTCAGGAGCACTTTAAATAAAGCAACTAATCAAAATCGCACAAGATAGTTCGTAAATATGCCAAAGAGAATTTATAATTTTAGTTCCATTAAAGTAACTTATTTATTCTTCGCATAATCTTAAGCGACTGTGATGTATTTGAGTGAATTAAAATGATTGATTATACGCATAAATATTAGATCAGTTACAGTCGTGGTGTTATGATGGAAGAGATATACATGCATAATGATTACCTAATACAATACACCGTGCTATCTATTTCTATTACTGCTAATGTAATTTGCATATTTACTGAACATATTGCAAAACAATTTAAACATTAATCCCTCCATAAAACGACTGAATATAAATTGTAATAATATGAATATCTTATTTTTTGCTCTCCTTATATAAATGCATTTTCTTTTATAATTATAAACTTTTTAGAAGTCGGATTATGTAGGTGCTCAGTTAACATGTCGCAGAATGGATCTTGTAATATTCAACTTACTTAGTAATATATATATATATATATATATATATATATATATATATATATATATATATATAGTAATTTATAAAATATATATGGCGATTAAGCTACAATGAATATTTGGCGTTTCATCCACTCTAGGACTCCTCAAACATTAATCCCTCTATAAAACAACCACAGAATTCGCGCATAAGCCTGAGGAGTCCTAGAGTGGATGAAACGCCGAATATTCAATGTAGCTTAATCGTCATATATATTTTATAAATTACTAACTAGCTCTGCCTACGTATTGAGAACTTTTGAAGTAAATACTTAAAGTTTACGCATAAATCTATTCTTTCGTATATTAATTTTATGTGAGTAAATTAAGTAGTTATGTATATATATATATATATATATATATATATATATATATATATATATATAGTATAAAGCTGAATGTCTGTGTGTGTATGTGTGTGGGTGTATGTGTCTGGTCACGAATAGGCTCCTATATGGTTGACTATTGTAAAAAAACTGATCCCATATATGTATCGAGACACAGGAATGGGTATGTTTGGTCTGGCAGAACGGTGGTTTATTAAAATTGTGGGGTCTGCGTTCGTGCCTGGTCCACAAAGTATGGAAATAAAAAAATTTAAAAAAAACTTTTACAAGTGTTTTTGACATAGATGTACATAATAATACTTTGATAAGTATGTTTTAACTTAAATAGGGATGGTATAATAAAATTGTGGGGTCTGTGTCCGCGCCTGGCCTCCGTAGAATGGAAACAGGAACAAACTTTAGTAAAGACTATTCATATCTATCTGCGTAAGTATACTTTGATAATTATGTTTCATTTTGAAGAAATATGATATAATAAAATTATGGTGTGTTCGTTTGCGCCTGACCTCCATAGAATGGAAATATGTCATAAAGTTTAACAAGGTTTTTGAATTTAGAACCACTGAATATTGTGATAAGTGTTTCAGTGTGAACATGTATGGTATAATAAAGTATGTGGTTTATATATTTTATTTTTACTTTCATCATATTTTTCTTTGGTTTTGATACCCCCAAATTCGAAGCTATCTCTTTACAACCCTCCCTTTTCATAACCTATCATACTTTCATAAATCAGAGTCCATTTTTTGTAGGCTGTTTTTGAACCCAGTCAACGACGGGTACTTTTGCTAGTATATATATATAAAGAGTTCGGGATCAAATCTTACGTTCGGTTTACAAAGACACCAGCCTTTTATTTAATAGATAAACCACTTATTGCAGACCATGCCGTTTTGTTAGACCTATCTTTCGTGTTTACCACCCTAAAGGTAACATATAGAAATATCATAATTGAATATTAATAATGTAAAGTTCTGGTGTTCGATGATTTCGGCATACGATTTAAAAACAATAGAATTATACCTGAAATATTGTAATGGCTTCGCAACTGCTGCTTTGCACTTCTACCGGCGCGGGTGAATGAACATAAACTTGATAAAATTTATTATTTTTGAGCAAATTTAACTTTTATTGAATTTCGTTTAAAAATAATGAACAAGCGAACTTCTATATATATATTATTCCTTAATTGGAATTCATTTTTATTTAGATGAGCATTATATATTAATTTTTTTTTTATTTCGGAAGGCCAGAGGAATAGTTGGCCGAAACATTGTGAATAAATAAAAGCCAATAAAAGATAAAAAAAAATAACAACTAATAAAGATGAGAATAATAGTCCGAAATAAAAAATAAAAAATTTAAAAAAAGCAAACTTCTGTTTTTATTTACATGTTTGCTTTCTGGTGGCGGTGTTTTGGTTGTAAATTTTTCGGGTATGCTGACGACGAATATCACAGTGAAATATGGGGCTAATGAGTAGTTTACCAGATATGAAAACATGATATCCAACGTAAAATCCACTGGGATGTTTATTCCGAAAGCTCTTCTTAACATGAGACGATTACGGGTGTTTATTCAGAAAGCTGTTCTTAATATTGGAAGATTGAGGTGTAGAATCGGAAAGCCGTTACGCATGCATGTTAATAATTCCTCGATTGTAAAAAAAAAAAAAATTGACTGCCTGGGATTACATTAGTTTTTACGTTGGATAACAAATGTTTTTATATCTGGTAAACTACTTATCAGCCACAAATTAAACTGTAAATTTCGTAGTCAGTATGCCTAAAAACGTATAAAAGTCGACGTTTCCGTTCTGAATGGCGAGTTGAAGTTAATAGTTTAAAAAGTGTTATTGAAATGAATATTTTTTTCTGAAAATTTAATGATTGTTTTTATTTTATTAGCTATCTCTGCTTTGTATTTTTTTTCTTTTTTACATGGAAGTCACCACTTATCAATGCCCGGAAGCCACTCGAGGATAAGGGTTATTGCGTGCGCAGTAATCAATGGGATAGTATCGTAGTAATTTTCTTAACAATATTTGAATTCAGTAAATGTGTAAGAAAAAAACCTTTCTAAAATAACACAATACACGCATTCGAAAACTTTACAATTTTAGTTTGAAATTAATATTTTTATCTACTAGATTAATTAATGAAAAACAAAACATACATAGGTACCTCTACGTCTTATTTGTTTACAAAAAAACAAACCATGAGGAAATTATTTAGAGAAAAAAGAGAAGTCATTTAATATAAAGTAAAAGTTGTTTAGAGAAAGAAAATTGTCTTAAGGGAGTATGACTAATAATTTAATTTAAAGAAAAATAACATTATTAAAATTAGGCTAGACTATAAATATTCCCAATTGAAGAGTCTACAGAAATATTTACGTATTACTTGGAAAAAATGAAGAAAAGAGAAAATACTGAATAAACCTGACATAAGCTTTTCTATCAAAACTGTACTTACAATGTTTTCTCTGACGGATTTTACCATGCAATTTGGATGTGAATTTGTATATCCTTTTCATTAACTTCACATCCAAATTGCATGGTAAAATCCGAAGTGAATGTCTTTGATAGCAGTGTTGTAAAATGCAATTTGGATGTGAATTTGTATATCCTTTTCATTAACTTCACATCCAAATTGCATGGTAAAATCCGAAGTGAATGTCTTTGATAGCAGTGTTGTAAAATGCAATTTGGATGTGAATTTGTATATCCTTTTCATTAACTTCACATCCAAATTGCATGGTAAAATCCGAAGTGAATGTCTTTGATAGCAGTGTTGTAAAATGCAATTTGGATGTGAATTTGTATATCCTTTTCATTAACTTCACATCCAAATTGCATGGTAAAATCCGAAGTGAATGTCTTTGATAGCAGTGTTGTAAAATGCAATTTGGATGTGAATTTGTATATCCTTTTCATTAACTTCACATCCAAATTGCATGGTAAAATCCGAAGTGAATGTCTTTGATAGCAGTGTTGTAAAATGCAATTTGGATGTGAATTTGTATATCCTTTTCATTAACTTCACATCCAAATTGCATGGTAAAATCCGAAGTGAATGTCTTTGATAGCAGTGTTGTAAAATGCAATTTGGATGTGAATTTGTATATCCTTTTCATTAACTTCACATCCAAATTGCATGGTAAAATCCGAAGTGAATGTCTTTGATAGCAGTGTTGTAAAATGCAATTTGGATGTGAATTTGTATATCCTTTTCATTAACTTCACATCCAAATTGCATGGTAAAATCCGAAGTGAATGTCTTTGATAGCAGTGTTGTAAAATGCAATTTGGATGTGAATTTGTATATCCTTTTCATTAACTTCACATCCAAATTGCATGGTAAAATCCGAAGTGAATGTCTTTGATAGCAGTGTTGTAAAATGCAATTTGGATGTGAATTTGTATATCCTTTTCATTAACTTCACATCCAAATTGCATGGTAAAATCCGAAGTGAATGTCTTTGATAGCAGTGTTGTAAAATGCAATTTGGATGTGAATTTGTATATCCTTTTCATTAACTTCACATCCAAATTGCATGGTAAAATCCGAAGTGAATGTCTTTGATAGCAGTGTTGTAAAATGCAATTTGGATGTGAATTTGTATATCCTTTTCATTAACTTCACATCCAAATTGCATGGTAAAATCCGAAGTGAATGTCTTTGATAGCAGTGTTGTAAAATGCAATTTGGATGTGAATTTGTATATCCTTTTCATTAACTTCACATCCAAATTGCATGGTAAAATCCGAAGTGAATGTCTTTGATAGCAGTGTTGTAAAATGCAATTTGGATGTGAATTTGTATATCCTTTTCATTAACTTCACATCCAAATTGCATGGTAAAATCCGAAGTGAATGTCTTTGATAGCAGTGTTGTAAAATGCAATTTGGATGTGAATTTGTATATCCTTTTCATTAACTTCCCTTACTCTATGACATTTAAATACTTAAACAACTTTTAATTGTGATGCTCCATGTCTCACTGACTTTAGCAAATAAGGTGTAAACCATCATAATTATTTGCTAATATTTTCTCCTCTGAAGAGATGGTAGACATCGAAATCCTATGGGATAAGGAGTTATAATATTTCATATGTATTTTTGTCTTACATAAAATAATAAAAATCTTTTGATTTGAAATTCAAACATTTCCCGTCATAAATTTTAAAATTCATTGAATGACTAAAATTTGATTTATTTGCTCCATCCTGTATATCGAGCAATTCAAATTTAGGTGGGATAGTACTTATAGAATATTACTGTCAGTAATATCTTATAAAACTTTTAATCACAGGTTTCCATACCAGTTGATTGTTAGATAATTTTATTTATCATCGGCTTTTTCTTTGCCAATTGTTTCACGAGGTTTGAAAACTCTTTCTAAAGACCGTGGCAAGCAGGTCTAAAGTGTATCGTACTTGACTATCTTCAGATTTTGGTTTCAATCTTAACTCAAGTTTATTTTTTTTACTCACAAGAAATGAACTATATATATTATTTTAATTGGAATTCATTATTGGGATGAGTATTATTTATATTAATTTCTTTATTGTGGACTATTATTCTCATCTTTATTCGTTGTTGTTTCACCACGTTTCGGTCACCTATTCCTCCGGCCTTCGTCAGGTGGTAACCGCGACGGATAGGAACTTCGAAACTCCTACCTGCATTCTCAGCAATCACTGCCATTCGTAGTTCTTGTCGCCTCACCACGTTTTTGACCAGGTTAGCCTCTGGCATGCTTTGGGTAGGATTGAAACCGCTATCTTCACACAATGCTCATCTGGAACCGTAGATCTTCAATGACTCTATCAAATGCGCCACGGGCCCTGAAGGGCGATCAAGGTTGGATTTTTGATCTATCAATCCACGTTTGTTTATTATCTGATCTTGCATGGTCGGGTCCGTACCGAATGGTATATATATTATTTTAATTTGAATTCATTATTGACATGAGTATTATTTATATTAATTTATGGATGGCAGTGATTGCTGAGAATACAGTAAGGAGCTTCGAAGTTCCTATCCGTCGTGGTTACCACCTGACGAAGTCCAGAGGAATAGTTGGCCGAAACGTCGGGAAACAACAGACAATAAAGATGAGAATAATAGTCTGCCATAAATAAATTAATACCAGGAATGAACTGTTTAAAAAAAACGTAATACTCGCATGCACATGGCTCAGTTTTTTTTCCCTTATTTTTACTACATTTTTTATAGGAATTTAATGTTACGTTAACTAACGTGTAACGTCGCGCAGTTCTTCTAATTTATAATAAAAACAAGAGTTATGGCAATAATAAATGATAATAATAATAAAAAACAATTAGAGGAAAATTGTTGGAATATATAGTATGAATTTTACGAGAGATATGACTAAGAAATAAATAATTATTATTAAATGATTATATATTTAATGGCATCATTTTTTGAAAACAATGTTACCAAAATTGCAACAAATGTACTATTGCTTCATTTAACAAGTCTAAAATTAATAAAGCGAACCATATTATGAATAAACCTTAAAATAAAAGGAGAAACCGAATTAGTGTAAGGTTAATGTAAAGTTCCCATATAAATGGTGGTTGACGTGTATCTGATATAGAATACAATGCAAATCAAATGCAGCATACATACATACATACATACATACATACATACATACATACATACATTGCGGCATCTTTCCAGATGATCGCCTTCACATTCAGTTCTCCCAATCTTGTCGCCCATGCCATCTCAGATGAATCTGCATTCCCACCGCAGATTTGCACATCTGTAAGCAGATGTGACATACAAATTGAGCAATTTCCATCGAGTTAACATGCATACATACATACACCCATATACATACATACATACATATACATACATACATACATTTGATTTTCTTATAAGTTAGTTAAAGCTGGATATGGATCATGCCACCGGATTACAAACATTCACCCGCTAAATCAGATATTCCAACCGGGAGATCTCTTTAAGATTCTGACAGTCCCTTTAAGTGCAATTGTTTGAATCTCCTTATCACATTCATCACCGAGTATATTTTCCAAACAGTTTTTGAAATTCTTTTTCATGAGTCCAGTTGCTCGTATAATAACTGGAATGATGAAGATCTTCCTAAAATTCCAGTTTCTTTTCATATCATACATAAGACGTTGCTATTTCCCTATCTTTTCCCGTTCAGCCCTGTTTGACCCAGCATCATATAGGATCGACTGTCGCCGTTTAGTACAACCACTATACTGCGTGTGTGTAAAATATTCAGCAGTTGACTGCACATTCTCTCAAGTTAACAAGAAAGTTATGGCGGTTTTTAATTTTAAATTCAGATCAAAATATCACATCTCAATCCAAAATTTATTGATTGAAATACACACCATCAGAATCAACAAACATTTGCCAATGCAAAACAAATGTATTTATTTCAGTCACGTAAAAATTTTGCGTTCTGGTGGCGCTAAATTCGCTAAGGGTGTTTTTATATCGCTTAGGGTTTTTAAGCATTTCTCACGCGGAAAGTTGTCGAGTTGCTTGAAAAATCGGTAGTTGGTGGGTGAGAGATCACGTGAGTATGACAGATAATGCGGGGATTCGTAGTCCAATTCGTTCAGCTTTTGCAGGGTCGGTTTTGCAAATTTCTGTCGGGAATTGTCGGTGAAGAGAATTGCGCCTTTCTCTGTTGACTAATGCAGGGTGTTATTATCGAAGTTTTTGCTGCATTCTATCCATTTGTTGACAGTAATTCTCACTGTAATGTTTACGCTTGCATTAAATTAACAAAATATTCTTAAATGCCTCATAAACCGTTTAAATCTATTAAAAAGGTTAAACTTGAATAAAATATCATAAAAGCCTCCAGATGCAGATATTTCATACACTTAAGAAATCTCTTTGATAATAAATAAGTAAAATGGACCATTAAAGAAGAGAGTCAGACCTGATAATGTAGTCTTGATATTCAGATCGACGACGAGACTACATCAGCAAGAAGCATTCAAAAACTGATCCTACTCTTTAACTATGAAGCTGATTGTAAGATATGCAGTACTTATGAGTATTGAATGTGATTTAATTGACCAAACATCTGTAAAGAGTGTCGTTTTATGTATATATTTTAAAGCATTTCCTTTTACATAACTATGTATATCTTTTTATGTATCTCTCTACATATATCTTTCTCTCTCTCTCTTTCTCTCTTTCTACACACACACACACACAAATACACACACACACATACACACACATATATATATATATATATACTAGACGGCCCGTGATCCGTTGGGTCAGTATTTTATATTAGCTATGGAATTAATGTATGAGCGTGGCACTTGTGACGTAAAGAAAATAAGTTATTTTGTGACATAACAGAAAAATTTCTATGAAAGTATATTAAAATGTAAAAAAAGAATATAGATAGATTTCTATGAGTCGTTTTGTTTATAATTGTTTATTTTTGAAAAATAAAAACTTACAGCCATAAGTGGTTTGCCACACTTATAGGTAAATATGCACTGAAAAGATACCATTATACTTAAAGTTAATTTCAAATTTTTATATATCTTTTTTTAAATGAAATTGTTAGTTTAAAGTACAGAATAGTTAAAAACACTCTCCCCATGAAAAAAAGTTACATTTTATTTACAGTTTCTATTTAAGAAGCTATTCTTAGAATAGCTTCTTAAATAGAAACAGAAAATAAAATGTAACGTTTTTTTTTTTTCATTTATATTAAAAAAAACATTCATGGCCCAAATATTTAATTTATATGTTAATAATAAAGTGAATAAAACTAATTAAGACAATGCGGAAATGAACGATGGAAAAACCCCCAGAAAATATTAACAATTGTTTATGTGGATAATTTGAACGCGAAAAAAAACAATGATCTGGGTACTGGCGTGGACTAGTGGAAGTATGAAACAATGGCATGACAGATTCTGGACCCAGAAACATAAAAAAAAAAGAATTCTACGTTGTCATGTCTGTAAAATTGGGGGCACTCGCGGCCGTGGGAAACATTAATCATCTGGCTTCTGCTGTCGGTCATTATTTTTCAATGGCAAGTGCCGAATGCCACTGGTTCTTACACCACCGCGATTTACTGGCATTTAGGGTTCGTTTGGGGCGATAACTTACGGGTACACTGATCAGTGTCGACTTTTAGTAAAATTTTCTGAACTGAAACCCTCCGTTCTCAACTGTCAGGCATTGTTGGCCACTGGTATTTTTTATATACCTGTGGCGAGCACTGGTGGTTACTGGCGGTGAATGCTGGTTTTAGACTGTTATGTGCATTTAAACTTTGTTGGCGGCGTTTTCTGTTGGCCATGGCTAGTATTGGCCTGAATTATAGTGCCCTAAAACTAAATTGTCTCATTTTAATGGCGAGAACTGGTGGCTATTCGCGTTTATAGGTGATTACTTGTGTTTTATCATTGTTTATCACTTTCGATCATGACTAATGTCGAACGGATCAAAATGTTATGAAATGAAATAGCTGGTCTTTAATATTCATCCACTGTCCTCCATTGAATCGTGGTATTATACAGTGGCGGGAACTGTTGTTCACTGGCGGCCACTCGCTATGTTAAGTTTTACGAAGGGAAACACATCCAAAGAAAAATCTGTGTAGACTTACATAAATATGTATAGGATTTGGTCCTCACGGAAAACGATAAGATACAAAAGTAATTATTAATACAAACAATGTTCGGAGACAATTACCAGAAGGCTAAAATTTGCTAAGTTGGATTTATTGTGAGAAAGGTCGATCGGAAGAGAAAAGCCTATAAAGTGACTTGTTTATTTAGCAACAGTTTTCGTTAATCTGTCTAAAGAGAATGATTCACGCACGCACGTATACAGAATCTGTCGCGGTCTGTGTTTATTTAGCAAGTCAAAGTTTTCACTAATAGTAGCATTACTAGCTATCAGTATAAAAAAGTCAATCGAATGAATCATGGATACACTGAATGTCTTACCTTCTCTCTTTACTTCTCTCTCTCTGTTTCTCTATCGCTGCCTCTTTCTGTGATAAAAGTGTTATCGAAAATGTTGATGTAAAACATGTCGTTAAGCTAAAAAACAATGACAAATTTAAGGGCATGCTAACATGTTCTGCGCAATAAAATGAATTAGATAAGTAACGTTATTGATTGTTATAAAGAAACTGACTGTTGCGGTTATATTAAAAGTATGAAAAAGCATTCTCTGTTATCCGATAATTGCGAAACATGACGGATGATGCTTGCTGAACAAATCTAAGCGAGGAAGTAAAACTTACATGGGTCATAAAGTAGTAAGAGAGGTATTGAGGTTGGCGTGAGTTTTGAGAGCAAGTAATGGAGAAACGAAAATGACAGTATTGCAAAATAAGCGTAAAATATGAAATGATAGCTCCGGTGATGACTGGGTTAGTGAAAGTAAAAAATAATTAGTGGGTAAGTTTCCCTGCTACTACCTCTAAGAATGGGTGTAAGTAGGAGAGTAAATCGGAGCAAAGAAATAGTAGCAATTTACGAATTGTAATCATATCGAATAATTATTATCAGAAAATATGCATAAAATACATGTGGCTATTTTGAATAAATAGCTGGCCTAACAGTTTCTTTTGTAATGGTGCTTTATTCTAGAAAGATATATATATATATATATATATATATATATATATATATACATATATATATATATATATATATATATATAAATGAACATGTTTTCTGTGTGGGGGTGTACATTTCTGTACCAAATAATTGTCAATTTTCGGTCTAGAGACTAGAAATTTGACTTCAGGAGTATTGAAATTTGGAAAAATCTTTATTATCAGTTTTCGGCCAGAAATTTGGCTGTCAAGGGGTCAAAGTTCTATGATTTGACCTTTAAAAACTCTACCAAACTCTTTCGCCAATTTTGGATCTAACTACTTGAAATTTTAAATGTAGGTTACTGTGACATGAATCAAACAATCTAATTTGATTTGAGCGTAAAAAATTAAAGGTGAAGTGGTCAAAATTGAGGTCAAAGTTTATAAACAATTTGACCTCTGCGGTCTCTGCCCAAATTACTCAGCCAATTTCTGGTCTAAACATTTAAAATTTTACATAAAGGTTAGTCAGAGATAAGGCAAGCTTTTTTAATCGGTTTGGGTCGAAAAGTTGTGCTGACATGGGGGCAAAGTTGAAAAGTTTTTACATTGTGTCTAACAAAAATACACACTCACATACATCCGCATAGGTATGCAGACACACACATGCATATATATAGAGAGACATATGCAGGGGCTCACACATACGCATACATCCATATACACACATGCACACACGAATGCATTTACCCACCCATATATATGCATACATATATATACACACGCACACATATACAGATGCGTATACATCCACCCACCCATATATATATGGACACACGCACCCACAATCACAAACACACATACATATTCATACACCCATACCTTACATATATATATATGTTAAAGTTTTCTTTCTTTCCTAATCCAAGCACATATGCATACATGTATTCAGTCACCCAAACATAAGTGCACGTACACACATAAACAAGATAACAGATGATATATACACGCACACGTATACACAATCACACACATACACACATACATAAACACACACACATATATATATGCATACACACATATGTGTGTACATACACATACGCAAGTATAATTTCTAATTGTTTGTTTAGTTTAGGGAAATGGTATTATACTGGATATGGATGTGCGCGCCCGTGAAAGCGTACTTTATTGTGCTTGTTTTGTTTCGTGTGTGAGGGTGCACATTTACCTAAGTATGCATGCGTGTAAGTGTATTTTATGTTTTGCCTATTTATGTGTGTTATTTTTTAGAGGTGTGTATGTGTGTATATGGATGTATGCGTATGTGTGAGCCCCTGAATATGTCTCTCTATATATGCATGTGTGTGTATGTATGTGTGTGTGCCTGCATGCGTATGTGGATGTATGTGAGTGTGTATGTGCATACATGTATATATATATGTGTGTGTGTGTGCATGTATATGTATATGTATATGAATGCTTATGATTGTGTGTGTGTGTATATATCATCTCTTATCTATTCTCCATCTTACTTGTGTGTGTGCGTGTGTGTGTGTGTGTGTGTGATTGTGTGTGAGTGTGTGCTATACATGGAGAAAGAAAGTCTTAAAAAACATAAAAACCTTCACTAAATGAACCAAAAGCCCTCTCTTTGAACTTAACTGTGACTGGGCACTACCAAAACTTACTGTTGGGGAAAGAATGTCCGAGACCACATCACTCTGAAAAACACATTTAGTATCAGCAGATGTAAAAATAAAATTTCAAACTCTCATTTAAAAAAAAAAACTTTTTCCGAAAATATCTGAAGAGAGCGAAACAAAGCTTGAAACGCGTTATAAAGATATTTTAAAATAAAAATAAAATATAAATATATTGGCAAATGCTAATATCTGCATAAATTTAAATTTTTATTTAATTTTATATTCGAAATATTTAGATTCCCAGCCGTATTCTCTACCCATGTTGGTATGGAGAGAAACACAGTAACGTCTAAATCTTTAACATCTAAAGACTTGAGCAAATGAATTTTATGTGATCATGCGCAGAAAGAAATAAAAACATGTCGGCCAGTTGAAATGAACATTTCGCATTTCAACTTGTCGATATATTTCTGCTGGCATTATTCATCCAAAAAAACAAAAAATTTACTCGATATAAACCATCTTTGGTGTATAATTATTATTCCCTGTTTATTTCCCTCTTATGTGACCAGTAGTTTAAGAGTTTACATATTACATATTTACACATACGCATAAATCTACAGTTTTATTTATATAGATAGATATATTTTCTACTTGTGATCCCGTGTGTGATTTAGTTGGTTGGTTGTTTTTGTTTTACGGCATATCAACCCTTTTCGGGTTATTTAATGCTGAATCCAAAGATTTGGAAGAAATTATTTTTAATAGAATATATTTGTTGTTTTAAAGTCGGTTTCTAACCCATGTTTGGGACCCTAACAGGTACTATCACTCCCGATCAGTGGACCTGGTGGCAATGGTAATTAAAGGGTGAATCCACACTCCCCAAGGCCGGAAGCTGGAGCGTCATCACTGGATATAGTTTATGGTCATATCCAGGACCATTCCGTGTGTGAGAAAAGGATAATATGCCCATAAGATGGAGGACAGTGTCACGGCATACGACGTTTGCTATCGGTGCGTAGTCGAATTGTGTCACCTGGTGTCACAGCATAAAAAAAATATGTTACATTTTGATTTTATCTCAAGGCAAAGTTATCTGTTCTTGACAGTATATAGTTTACCGCCGCCGCATACGACCTTATTCCACTTATGAACAGCAATCATACCCATAAAAAAGAATATAATCGTAAATAAATTATACACATTAAGGAAGTCGATTGATTCATAGTCGTATAGACAGAAATAGGAATATAGTCTGTATATGCGCATATATGCACCTATGTCTTAACAGATTATTTTAAGTAAATATTAATACAAAAACAGTTTTATTAATTTTCCGGATATTTATATAAAAATGAGATAGGGAATCATTTAATTATATTATTTCCCGAAAGATTATTTTGATTTTTTTTTATAATCGAACTCAAATGAGGCCCCGGGGAACACGCCTAAAATATATTATTTAAAAAATATTATGATCATAAAATATATTATTAAAAAATATTATGATCATTTGATTTATTATATGAATAATGTCTATATCTGATAAAGTAATTGACGTATTTCCCTACTGACTATTAAAAATACACACACTATATATATATATATATGTATATATAGGCTGAAGAGAAGCTGACATAGGCGATCAGATATTGGTTCCCTTTGTTTTGAATTTGAAACCGACGGTATCAATGTTATTCTAATCTTCTAATACAAACACATACACACACACACATATATATATAATTATAATATTCAAATGACCTTGTAACGGGTGTTGTAACCCACATCCGGTTTACGACTTCCGGTTGCGCATGCTTATATAAACATAAACCCATAACAACGTAAACAAGTAAACACAAATCGTTACTTTTTCAGAATTTAACCTGCGCACTGAAATATTAACATTATTATTTAGAAATTATTATTTAACATGAGAAGGGTGGGGATGTTTTTCAACTATTCCGTATTACAACTGTATATATATATATATATATATATATATATATATATATATATATATATATATATATATATATATATATATATATATATATAGCCGGAGTTGCCAGGGTCAATCAGATTGACATATAAATGGTTTGGTAAGATACGAATGTTCTTCAAACAATAAGTTTTTTTGGTATAAATACGTCTAATATAGATGTATTTTTTTAATTTTTAATTTTTTTTTTTAATTTTTTGCACAAGAATTTAATTTAATTTCGGAGAGATAAAAAAAAGTTTCGGCCATTAACACATATAGTCGAGAAGCATGCTCCATGTTTGAACAGCGGTCAATTATCAATTTTAGTTGCTGAACATGCAAACCAATTAATATTAAGACGAGAATGTCAACTGTGTATCCTGCTGCATTTTACAGCCGAAAACCTTTTTCATGTAAAGCACCTTCTTTAAAAGTAGATCGCGGCAGTGTTGAAGATGATGACAGACATGCCAGGCCTGGAAAATGAGGTCTCCTGGTGTGATCGAATCAATGAATTGCCTCATTCAGTCTGACAGAAAAAGAACAATAGATAAAATTGCCAGGATTTTCAGTTTATCTGTTGCCACACCATACAGAATTGTCTATAGTGATATTGGATTCTACGATAATAAAAACACCTGATAAAGATTCAAATAAATCAACATCGCAGACTTCTATTAATCGATTAGCAGAAAAATAATCGACAAAGTTTTAAATTTTGCCAAAACTTACTTCGAAAACCGTTAACTAGAAGATGATATTCTCCTTCAGCGGAAAAAAAAAACTATTTACGCTACTTAACAGAAAAAGTCATTAAATTAAAAGCCCAATTAGAAATACCCTTTTGATATACGGCAAAATCGTATTAACAACTAGCTTTCATTACGATACCAAAGTTTTGAACGTTGCGCCCGATCATTTCCAGATGGGTGGCCATTTGGTAATATCAGGTGCCCTATGTAGTATTAGGTCGCCATCTCCCTGCAAGAGCTGAAACCCCCTTACGGTGTCATCTCCACTGGGAATCGCTTGCGAATTTCATACTACCGTAAAATTTCATCCTCATCAGGGCTGTGGTGCTGAAAGGAAAAAAAAACACTGTCATATAATGCAGTTTCATACAATGCTAAAACCAGCAAATTGTTAGCTTTACAATGCATATCATTTTGCTGACATATTTCTTCCTCTGAAGAGAAGAATTTTGTATTTTTTTACACTCAGCGGAATAAGTATTTATTTTTTTTTCTTTTTAAGTATTCTGTCGAAAAATAAATTTTACATCTAAATTTTAATTTATGGTGTTTATTTATGCTTCTTGTGTCAAGTGATTATTGCTATTGTAATAGAATTTAGTTTTTTTTATTGATGTGGACTAATATAGACATATAATTAGTTATATTGGATTAAAGTTTACATTTGTTCTGTCTAGTACACTTCTCTTATATACTGCCTGATTGATATATATATATATATACATATATATATATGTATATATATATATATATATATATATATAAGGTTATGAGGGATTTTAGAAGCATCAACAACGATGTTACTTTTTGTATTTAATATTTTTATTGTTATTTTTTTTATATTTCAAGCGGAACTCCGCTCTTGGTCAGAAAAAGTAACGAAATGAAAAAGAAAACCGTTGAAAGAACTGAAGATTTGTAGCGTGGACAGCGTTCATTCCTATCAATCATGTTTAACCAAGTTCACGTGAATTATTTTAGCCGTTTGTGGAAGAAGATTTTGCTTTTTAATGTGTGTGTGTTTTTTAATGTTGGAACATAAAAGCGTTTAATTCAAACATATATACACTAAAATATCTTAGATATAAATTATTTTTTTCAATTAAATTACGTTATTTATTTTACCTACATAAATCTCAATCTGCTTTTTCAATAAGTTTTTATATGTTTGTCTTACAACCAATAAACACGTAGATTCTTGTTAATTGGTGAAAGCACTCTCGCTTATTGTAAACAGTCGTCCAGCACTTAATAAAATGTCTCAATTTTCATAATAATGCCATTACTCATAAAATGCATTTATTTCTTTTTCTTTAACTTCTATTAAAAGCAAACACGATTATTAGCTTTGTCTAAGCCTGCGCGTATTAACATCTACTGTAAATCGATCATATTCCACATGGCGTAATTTGTTCGCTTGTAGACTGAACAGATGCAGCATTTTAATTTCGATATTCATCTTTCTACGCTGTCATCATGGCAATATATTGAACATTATCTCAAGCATATCAGATGATTTAAAACTTATAATGACATTAGTTTAAATCTTATCAGCAGTCGATTGCAGAATATTGACGCTGGGTGGCGACATTACTAACGTTGTAGGCGATTTCAACACCTGTCCTCTCGAACGATATACATTATAAAATCTCATTCCGCAAGGTTTATTTGCACTATAAGATGGAATGATAAAGTTGTCGTCCCAAAGAAAACAACACTATAGCATTATCTTAAAACTTTTATTGAAATAATCAATTCATGTAAATTGATTATGTAATAGAGCTGACAACTATTTAATGTAGCCGCCTTTAGCCCCAATCACAGGTCAAGAAGTAAGCGCATGCCTTTTCTACAAGCGCCAACAGGAGCTCGATGAATAATCAAAAGACGGCAGCGATTAGGCTGGCTTTCGTCTTGTGGAAGGCTATGTTGGTGATGTTCTCGACGTATAACCAAAGGAAATAGTCCAGCGGGTTCATAGATTTAAAGTACGTGTAGAACAGGCAGAAGGATGCAACATTTCGTTGATGGGATAGAGGCTGAGGCCTAGATGACAGTTAAGACCCTATCAGGTTGGCGACTATCTTTGGAACCCTGTCCAGGAGTGAGAGACAAACAGCAGATGCACCAGCCCAAATGTGACAACAGTACTCCATACATGGGCGAATGATGGCCTTATAGAGGTGCAAGATACTTTGGGGGGTAAGTAGTTTTCTAGCACGGTAGAGAGAGAGCCTACCTTATTTGCAGCAGTCTTGGCAATTCTTTCAATGTATCTATTCCAGTTCATGTTCCCTGTAAACGTTAGACCGAGGATTTTAAAGGAAATACTTTCAGGTAATGTGTTCTTGGCGATTGCTATTGGTGGTAGAGAAGGTTTGTTGTAGTTATTGAAGGAAACAAGCTCAGTCTTGGCAGCATTGAATGTGACCATCCATTTTTTTGCCCATTCACTACAAATTGGAGGTTTCTAGTGTTTCTGCCAGTTCCTTAGATTTGTGTTCTTTTTTTCCCATCGTGCCTTGTTGCCAGATTGGCATATTAAAGCTGAATTTTGCCAATTTAGACATATAGAGAACATTTTGACATTTGGAAATTGTATTTGGCGGATTGTATTTTAAAGTGTAACGTAGCAACTAACTAAGAAATGAACAAGAGAATATTATATTGATTAATGTTTGGATTTTTATACTAGATAAGCAAGATTTTGCAGAAATACGAACAGTGAAACAATAAATTTCATCTTTAAATGTACATGTGTTTTTGTCTAAGAACAAGTAAACATACACCAAACAATTGTTTAAAAGTGATTTGCTTTATATCCGTTACTAATATGACTAAGATTATTATTTTCTTGCAACGCTTATTGTGCTTTTACGTTTCATAATTAAAATTGTTGACCTGTCGTAAAACGTAAAAAAATAAATCGATCATAGGTAAACCTGTAGATGTTCTGTCAATAATCAAAGTCATTAGCTATTGATTAGCCTAACCTAATTCATGGCGTTTTTATCTGCTGAATACATGCTAATCGATAAACAGTTATGTCTCGTTTTGGGGTTTTTTTTTTTTTTGTTTTTGGTTTTTTGGAGTGATTTTCTTCACGGCCTTCGAATTATAAGAAGCTATTGAACACGAAAACGTTTAGAAGAACAGAAAAAAAGTAGAACAACAACACAAAAAAAGGTTGAAAACTAATCAAAGCCTAGTGACAAGAAATTCGGCAAATCCCAAACTGAAGCGAAAGGCAATTGACGAGGAAATGAAAATCAAAGGAAGAGAGTCATTCGGAAGATGGGTCCGTTTACTCTGCGCGGTTAGCGATGCAGATAACATTTGAAACTGAAGCGCGTCATACCAAGTTTAACGAAGCCATTGGAACGTATGAAAATGACCAAGCAATGCCACAATCGCGGCGTCACCGCATGATCAACGAAAAAGAGAGATAAATGTCGAGAGGCAAAAAAGCACGTGTCGACGCGGAAGAAGAAAAAGTGCATGTCGATACGGCAAAGCTTTTTAACAAAGTAACGGCGACAGAGACTTTAAAGCATGCGTTGATATTTTTAACCACGTGACAGCACGACAGGCACTTTTAAACAAGATGCAATCCGAACTAATGTTACATGAAAAGGGCTGTCCCCTTTTCATGTAAGTAAAAAAAAGAGAATTAGTTAAATGAAAATGATATCAGATAAAACGAGAATCGAGCCCTGTAGAGAAGTTTTAAAGAACAATAGGTTTTAAATGGGATGTCTAGTTAAATTGTTAATCCTTTTAAAATATTGTAGAAATAAAATTAGGCTTGAAAATCTATTCACATTCTTAGAAAGAATGCATAATAAAAATGTCGGTTAGAGAATTAACAAGTAGGTTAAATTCCTTTGTAAAACAAACAGAATGGTAAATTTCCTGGTCGTCAGAATTGGTTTCAAAACGTGGAAATCGCGCATGTTTGAAACATGTGAGTAACAATGCATGCTTAAACACGGAGGCATGTCATGCCATGTGTCTAATATGCACGTGTTGATCATGAAATGACGTCATGGGTCTCAATATTGTCAGTCAAAAAACTCAGTCGGGGAGTCAGTCAGACAGGGGAGAAGAGAAGATTCAAAGACAGGGCTGATAGAACCTTGGAAACCGAGGGGTAGAAGAAGAATCATGTAAAGACTTGAATTCCTTGATGCAAAGCCATTGACCGGTCACATCATATGGTATAATAAACAGAATCATCATCTTTTTGTATCTGCGTCTTCGAGTCATGTTTTTAACAGAAAAGGTATTGTCCATTTATATTGTAAGAACTTGTGAAAATCATCATCTCAAAAATAGTTAAGAAATATATGTGTCAATGTTTATAGAAACATTTCCATTCACAGAACTGTCAAGCATAAATGCCAAACGCACTATCTCTCGGTCTATCTATCAATATATCATAAATCTCGTCTCATTGAATTAGATGCTCGGCTCTCCTGTATTAGCCTGTACCCTATCTCTTTATATATAAGACTTCTCTATCTCATAATATGCCTCCTTATATATACAGAACGGTCTCTCACTTTATATATAACAAAAGTTTCTGACGGCTGTGTACTGTGACACGAATTATACACATAGCAGCTGATTATAACTACAGACTAAAGAACTAATGATTCCCCAGGAGCCTTATGATGGCCGAATAACTATGCTAAGATCGCGTTAATCGATCCCGGGTAACGACAAATATCCCGAAGATTTGAAATAGAGAATATAAATATATATTTTATTTCATTGTCAAAATAAATATTGTTTGGAAGTCAGAGAGATATATTTTGCATATAAAATTGGTGACAGGAACTTAGAACAATAATATAACACTTTCTAGCCTTGACGAACTAGAAAAGCCAGATGTCGGACTGACAGGGAACACCTTAGAGGTCATGAGAATTTAATATATCTGTATATCTCAGATCTCAAAATTAGTTAATTGCGCACCCGCAAAATCTGGGGATTTCCGTAATGTCGTGGCGTGATCTGATTGGCTTGGGGAAACTTCCACCCCAACCATATACACAACTATTAATACGAATGTCGCGCGAAATAAGTCAGTTTCCGAAGGAGTTTAGAAGCAGTTCCAGCAAGAGTTTGTGCGCGCAACTCGAAGTAACCCGACGTTCCCTGAAGATGTGACCCCTCCTCCTCCCGCCTGACGCTGTCTGTGAAGAAGATTTGAGACTTTGAAAAAACTTACTAAGAACAATATTTATAAAAACAATTGTACATAATTTCGTGAATTAATTCTCGTAGAATAGAATTTCACGTGTCTGTTTTTCTTTCTGCTTCGATATTAGCTTTCAGCATGCAGGATTCAATGTAACTACACTCAGAGAAGGACCAGACGATCCGAGCCGAGTTTCCAGACAAATAGGGGTCCTAGCCAACTTCATCACGTGAGGGGTTACACCCGTGTGTTGGGCAATTGTGAGGAAAAAAAGACGTGTGAGTAAATACAAGAGTAAATATGTTTATTAGTAAAAAATAAAGATATACGAAATGAGAGTGGTGGAAGACGATGGACAGGAAACTGTTTTCAAAGGCACAGAAAAGGAAGCTAACATGGAATTAGTTATCAAAATATATCAGTGACGATCATACAAGGACCGAACGATCTGGATTTATCTAGAGTTGCTTACCAGGCATTTTGGGGAGTTGCTATGAGTTTTCCAACAGTTCAAACTGTGTAGGACGGTATATAACAGTTAATGAAAGTTATCAGTAAGAGCAGGGTCCAGTTTGAGGAAATTAGTAGCTTGGAGACTACCTTTAGGTAGCTGAGGTTAACAGTTACACACAAACAGTATCTCAGAGCAAGTCTGTAAATTTAATTGATCAATTGACAGACATAGTCTCGACAGATAGTGTATATAAGTCTATGTTTTCACGCATACACTCAGAGTGCGACTAATATTTCCAGAAAAACAATGGAGTCTTTTTTTCGTTAGTTTGTCGTGTTTTATTTTAACTTTTATATTTGTGAATAAGTGAAAAATGACGACACAGCTAGAGGATACAACAACAGTGTGTAATACCACGAACAAAATGTTGAAATCTGCGTTTGGTGTCGAGCAGGCTAACACGAGTTTTTATTCAAAGTACTATTGCAAGTAAGATTCTGGAGTGTAAATGAGCCATTTTACACTTGATCAAATTTATAAAATATAAATTTAAAATGAAATACGCAAACTCATTGAATTATATATATATATATATATATATATATATATATATATATATATATATATAATTTTCCAAAACGCCATGAAACCTCGATACCGTCGGTTTCAAATTAAATATCAGTTAATGGTCAAGAGATATTGGATTCTCTTACACTGTTTTTATCGTATCTTCCTGAAAAGATGGTACACTATTTCTCGACGATGAATTGATCCTTTTATGTTGGACTAGCGAGGGGTACCCGGCGTTGCCCGGGTGTTTGTAGGGGTGTGTGGTGTTATATAAAAAAAGAAGCCGGGGGGTTAGGATTGAAGCCGAACCCCTGAGGCGAAGTTTGAAAATAAAATCGCCCAGCCAGAAGTGAAAGATGTTTGAAAGTCTTCGAGCGTTACGACGACGACGATGACGATGTAAGCATTGTTATAAGCGAAGTAAGAAAAGAAAACAACGTTTTAATTAAGCGCGGGGGGGGGGTAAAACACAAACAAAATAACGAACGATTAAAACAGAAAATGAACGAACGTTAGGTGAAAATGGCTTAAATAATACAGGGTTCAATATTTAAATTTAAAAAAACCCATCTCACACCGCGATTCGAACCCAAAACGTTTAGATAATGAACCAAGGCCTTAACTACCTGAGCTAAAGCGACGTCTTTAAAGTTTGTTTGGTTTATAAACTATTTAAAGTAAATCAGGTTACGACGTAATGACGTCATCTGACGCATGCGTTGTTGACCCTCCCCCCTGTTGAAAATTGTCGATTTCGGGGTAAAAAAAGTTAACATTTTTCTCGTTTTCTGTCTAGACATCTCTCTCTGTTTGCGTCTCTCTCTCACTCTCTCTCACTCTCACTCAAACACTCTCTCTCTCACTCTCTCTCTCTCTCACACACTCACTCATTTCGTCTACCTTACTCTAAAGACTGGAAAATGGCGTCTGGCTGTTTTTATTTTTAAAAAAAAACTTCGATCGTTAATATTTTTTGTAAGCGTATTTTTTTTTACTTCACATGTTTGGCTTGGATTTATTTTTCGTTTAACTATCGTATCTACCTATTTTGAATGTGGTAATAACTTTGGTAACGTTGCCATAGCGTAGAAGGTCATAGTTTAGCTTTAATTAATTTTTTTTTTTTTACCGATAACAACATTTTTAAATTGTAAATTCAGACCTCCATTAGAAGTTGCTGACGTCAAGATTGACTCAGCGGGTTTTAAATACAAGTTGACCCAAAACAAACGGCCGCGTGTATACTTTATGTAGAAGAGTTGGTGGCCGTATTTTTTGGGGCAGTTATAAATCGATTTAAAAATATGTAATGTTTAACACTAAAATGTCACTTTTTTGCCCCCCCCCCTGCAGAAAATCGATGAGTTGACGCACTTCTGATGGTCACTTTGGTCCAATTTTTCGATATTTGTCGTCCGGAAGGTGGGGCTTTCATTTGAGACCAATTATGTGAATTTTTGTTGTTTCTGTCGAAAGTTTTTAGCAAACACACAAACATACATACATACACACAAACATACACACATTTTCGCTTTTATATATAGAGATTTGACAATGGCGATATTGATGTGTTTTTGACCTTTTGTAAAACTTCAAATATAAATAGAATACTCTGATACTGGGTTTTTCTTAATAGTCGATCTTTTCCAAACGAAGCAAAGAGTATATATATATATATATATATATATATATATATATATATATATATATATATATATATATATATATATATATACATACACATATATATATTCAATTTGTCTTTACATAAGAAGACATTTGTTACTACACAGTCTATTACTGCTTATGTAAAGACAAATTGAAAATGTAACTTGCTCTACGTTCGTATTGAGAACTCTCGTATAAACCCAGTAATATTTCATTGGTTAACCTGATTTTTAAAAGTAGCAACCTCAAATTGTATATATATATATATATATATATATATATATATATATATATATATATATATATATATATATATATATATATATATATATATGCTTTAAGAATTTCTAGACTGTCTTCTACTGAATCCATATATATCAAAAATGAAAAATACTACAATGAAGCCTTTAAAAACTCGGGATACAATTCGCAAATTAAATTCATAAATAAAAATGATAGAAACATAAACTGCATTGAAAATAAACCTATTAAGAGCATAATAACATATAATATGGCAATTTCTTCCCGTATGCGAGTTAAGAAAAATGATCAAGAGACAAAAAAGATAAAACCAAACACCAAATATTAGATAATAATACAAATAAACAACAAACTAAAACCCATAAACGTAAGAATAGACATAAGGAGACCCTATGGTTCAACCCCCCATATTCCAAAAACCCAGAGACAAACATAGCCAGATATTTTTTTTTTAAATATTAGATAAGAACTTTAAAGCCCCCCATAGATATAATAACATTTTCAATAAGAACACAATCAAAGTCTCTTACTCTACTATGCCTAACCTTCATGAAAAAATAATTAGCTCTAATAGTAAGAAAATTAATAAGCTACAAAATACAACTATACAAAATACTGACTGTAACTGCAGAAGAAAAAATAAATGTCCCCTACAAGGCTCATGTAAAATTAAAAATGTAATCTATAGCTGCACAGTATCAAAAATCCCAAATCTACATGAATCTATTAACAGCCATAACTCAACTACCAGATTAAATAATGACACCAAATTAAACCAATCTACCGATCAATTACAAACCAACCCACCATATAATAATCCAGCACCAGACCTAACGGAAAATAATCACAATAAGCAAGAGGCAATATATTTTGGTTCCACATCTGGCCTAATAAAACATAGAATTTCAACGCACAAATATTCTTTTAAAAATAACTCTCTGTCAAACCAAACTACTCTATCCAACTATATTTGGCAACTCAAAAATAGCATTATTTCTTTCAACTTGAAATGGCGAGTAATTTAATCTTGCAAACCATATAAACCAGGAGATAAATTCTGTGCACTATGTACAAAAGAGACCCTAAAAATTTTGAAATATGAAGATATAAAAAATGCAATCACCCTATTAAATTCAAGACAGATACTAATCTTCACATGCAGTCATAAACGTTGGTTTAAATTTAATAAATATAAACCACCTTAAATCATTAAAAATTACTTATTAGTAAAAATAGAGTACAATTTTTTTTGTAATAAATTAAGTTAGACTAATTATCCCCCTTGCACCCTTTAATTAAAGAAAATATTACTAATTATCACCCTTGCATTATGTAATTATACAAATAACATTAACTTACAATTCCTTTCGAATTATAAACCTGGGGTCTTTAAATCAAAAGTATGCTAACGGAAATAAATTACTGCACGCGTGTCCTTTTTGAAAATTTATCATTCGATCAGGTGAAAATCTATAGCAAACATCTATATGAGTACTTTAACCATAGTTCCTGATTTCAAAAGGCGAAAAATTACAAGGTAAATATTTGTACTTATATTTTAATGTATATGCCTGTATATCTATGTATATGTATATATGTGTCATTTTTTCATATATATGCATGAATATATTTGTGCATGTATGTATAATATTGTACTTAAACCAAATTTATATTTTACTCTATTTCTTTCTATCTCTAACCATTATTAATTTTCTTATCAATTTTAAATCCAGACCTTTATTTTAATTTTTTCCAGATACATCTGCCTTACTTTTAATACTAGGTTTATTTATGGTGTCTTTTAAATTTAATAAAAACCCTTCACAATTTGCCGATGAGGAAACCTTGTTTATTAAAAAACTATATGTAATAATTATTGTCCGTAACTTTATGTCTACCACAATAAAAACACTGTTTTCCGAAACGATCGTACAAATAATTGATTTTGTTGTTTTTCTTTCTTCTGTAACAGATTTTTTAATTTAATTATAATTTGATTTTTAAATTTTAAATTATCAATCACATTACTATATATATATAAATATATGTATATCATGGTGACCCCTCCCCCAAACAAAACGGCCCCTTTTCTTAGTGTTTTGTCCGAATGAAATGAAACTTTGGTGATAACTAGTTTATTATGTTCACAACATCACATCAAAACACTAGGGTCTTTGGCCTTTTTTTCTCCGTTCTACAGCATATGTTCTAGATGGCCTCCATTTAGCTTTTTTTTTTGGCGGGGGTCACCCTGTATAAAGCTGAACGTCTGTGTGTGTCTAGTCAAGAATAGGATCCTATATGGTTGATTGTTATAGAAAACTCATCACATATAATTATATAAGATGTATCGAGACACAGGAATGGGTATGTTTGATCTGGCATAATGATTATTCATTAAAATTCCGGGGTCTGCGTACGCGTCTGGTCCACAAAGTAAGGAAATAAAAGTTAAAACATAAAAAAAAGTTTACAAGTGTTTTTTTATATAGATGTACATAATACTTTGATAAGTATGTTTTAACTTAAATAAGGATGGTATAATAAAATTGTGGAATGTGCGTTCGCGTCTGGCCTCCATAGAATGTCACAAAGTTTAAGAAGGTTTTTTAATATAGATTCACAGAATATTGGTATAAGTGTTTCAGTGTGAACAGGTGTGGTATAATAACTTATGCGGTTTATCTATTTTATTTTTACTTTCATCATATTTTGCTTTGGTTTTGATACCCCGAAATTCGAAGCTATCTCTTTACAACCCTTCCTTTTCATAACCTATCATACTTTCATAAATTAGAGTCCATTTTCTGTAGGCTGTTGTTGAACCCAGTCAACGACGTGTACTTTTGCTAGTATATATATATATATATATATATATATATATATCAAATATATGACAAAAGTTGTTTTACTGCTAAGAACAGATTAAATGAATTTAATTTGCGAGGGTATGTTGTTAGAAGAAAGCCAATGATTTCTGTAAAACGCAATGAAGATCGTGACTCTTCATATTTGTCAAAAGTGTTATTTAGCGATGAAAGGCAGTGCGTCATTTCGAGGAAAGACGAATAATTTAATCCTAGGTGTTCCGTTTCAAAGCTACAAGGTGGTGATTGTTCAGTTTTTGTGTGGGCATGATTAGTACCAATGGTCCAGTGCCTATAGTTCTCTTCCGTGGTCTGATTAATTTGACCAAGTACATTAATGTGTTGACTGAGCATTTTCTACTCTACTTTGGTCAGAATTTGGATGATAATCCCATCTTCATTCAGGATAATGCTCCTATTCACACAGCTGGCAATGTCAAGAGGTTCCTGAAAGAGCATGATATTCCGTGCTTGGATTGGCCCGCACAGTCTCCGGACCTCAATTCTATCGGAAACGCGTGGCATTACACCAGTCAAATTTCAAATGTGGAAGAACATTGGACAAAAATTAAATTTCCGCGTAGTATTGCTGTAGTCTAATTCAAGGAATTCCCAATAGATTGCAGCCTGTCAAATTACAGAAGGGCTATGCTACTGCATATTATCAAGTTTATGATGTTTCTGTTGTATTTGTGTTGAATTAATGTCCTAAAGTTACATTTAAATAACAATTTCTCATTGGGCGGAATTTCTTTTTGTCTCCTCAATTTGAAGTTATTTTTTGTAAATTGACTTGAACACTAGAATATGTCAATTAAAAATCAAATATCAACAGGTAATTTTATAGAAGAATAAAAGGCCAATCAATGATGTATAGTTTGTTTAAACAGTTACATAAAATTTAGTTTAAATTTGCAGTTTTTAAAAAAATTACAAGTGCGTACTTTCTTTATGCCGCCTATATATACATATATATATATATATATATATATATATGTTTTAGTGAAGTTAATTTGATACAACGAGTAGTTTTTACCTTGTTATAATGCTTAAGCAAAAACACAAGTAGCAAAATAATACAAACCCATGCGAAATATACTATAGGACTGGAATGTAAGTTAACCAACAAATAGTTAAACCTGACGCATGACTGAAAAACCGAAATATTACGTTCATCGTATAAACATAAAATTCAGCTAGTTTAATTTTATAGAGATGGGTAGATGCCTCTAAAAGAAAACGTGTTAATTTGATCTTCGTATTTTTTTTAGTTTAATGTGTGACAGACGGACAGAGCAACCGCTCGAAGTAAAAACCTGTTATAGAGACCGAAAGACGCAAGTAGAAAAAAAGAAACGATCCTGCCTCGAACAAAGGATGTGAAATTGCTGTTAATGTTGGTAATTATATATAATCAGTGTCCATTATTTGGGTAATCACAGGTCGTTTGTATTGAACAAGTGGAAAACGTTTCTATTTGTGTGCGATTGTGCGGATAGGGGTATGCGTCGGAAAGGTCGCTCGTTCATTTTCAAACACAATCATTCAGAACGCACCCAAACGTTCGAAGATTTATTACAACAAATGCGATCTTGTGGATATTCCATGGTTGAATTTGCATATTTTTTTATGTAGAGCGTGTAAAACGTAAAGCATTATACGATTATATGTTATCCCATGCATGGGCAACACAAGGAAAAACCTTCTTTACGTGTGGCTAAAGGAACAAAATATGGTATCGAGTCTGATAGTACACGTCATCTGGTCAGGGAGATAGAGTTCTGTTAGACTGATTTCATTTTCATGTTTAATTTTCTTATATATTTTTGTAATAGTTTAGATGAGGATTCATAATTTCTACATTCATATATTTTTACCTGCTAGTATGCTTATCTTCATCGTTGTTATTGCATCACAACGTTTCGGCCAACTCATCCTCTGGCCTTCTTCGGATTATTAACAGTGACAGGAGAGAAATGCTGAGTCTTTTTACTCTATCGCCAGTAATTACTGCCATTTCGTAGTTGTAACCTCACCACGTTTTGTTCAACAATTCCTCTGGCCTGCTTGGGCAGGATTGAAACCGCTATCTTCAGTCAATGCTCACTTTGAACCGTACAAACTCGACACCCTTATCCACTGTGCCACGGGCACCGAAGATCACCTGATAAGGCCAGAGCATGAGTTGGCCGAAACGTGATGAAGCTACAATTATGAAGATGACAATAACAGTCCGCAAAAAATAATGAATGCACTTGTTAATTTTAATTTTGTTATATTAGAACGAAACACTGAGCTCTCATTGAGCGAAGTAATTAACTACAAATAGAACATTTTAATCCCTATACGCTGAAATATTAACAATTAAACGAGCGGCTTGAGTTATAAAACAAGAAATAAATATTAAACATGTGTCCAACTGCTGGAAGCATATTTTAATACGTCTTATTTCTGGTAGAATATTTCAATAGCTTATGCTATTTTGAGTATGTGCGTCTATTTCCTATGAACTTCAAAACGACTGAACCGATTTTTATATAATTACACACAAATGCACCGTGTGTGCCTTGAGTGTTCTTAAATATATTTTGCGTCGAAAAACACTCAATGCGTACCGAGAATTTATAATTGAGAAAAATCCGATGAAGACAGGAACAATCCGATCTGGATCAAATTAAACAGTTTTATACAGCCTAAAACCACATCTTCTTTTGAAAAATATTATCACCAAACAAACGAAAGAAATCGGCGTATAATTTTTTTTTAATGAGCCAGGGGCGCGCTGGAAATTAATGTTTCCCTTTATAGCACAATAGAATACTCCTACTTGACATTTCCATCTTTACCTTTAATTAAAGGAATTATCTCCTATATATAATATTTTGATTACGGAAATTCCACTTTGGACCAAATTACCGTAGGTTTGCAACAACAGATGGCACATACACTTTTTTATGTCTACACTATAATCCACCATTTTAATATTATTGATGAACGTCATTTACGCCACATTTTGTCGTTAAAATAAAATCCCACATTCCATCCTAGAAGCGCCATTATTACAATCGCAACCATCTTTAGAGGAAGTAGTTCGTATTTACTCCTCTAAATACCAAGTACTCTTACTGCTCCCCGAGAGGATTTCTACACTTTCGACGGATATGGAGTTGCATTGTTATTAACTGAGTCATATACACATATCTCTAACATAATATTTCCATTTCCCAAATAATAAATTCTACCTTCTCACATTCCGCTAAATCTCATTGACAAAAAATGACTATTCGTTCACCCCAGAATCTAACTCTTACTTCAAAAACGAAGGTTCCAGAAATTTACTAATATGGCTTCACTCTATATAATAGACAATCGTTTTATATAAAACACACCTAATACAAACATTAAATAACTGCGACACATCGAGACAATGCTTATAAGTGAAGAATGCTTTCATTTACACATTAAGTATATTGCATGTTAATTTTTATTAAACATTTACGCTACCCGCTATATCTTTTTCTCTTTAGATACATGGGACATATAGTTTTTCGACACATCGAGACTGTTACCCATCATTTCTTCTTTATTTTATAAAAGCTAGATAAACCTCTCTTTTTAAGTAGGATTGAAGATTTTTTTTATTTATATGCTAAATAAAATTAAGAAAAAAACGCATCAATCGATTAATATAGCCGACACCTGTACTGTCTACGCCTGACTACCGTGCTAAATCTTTTCTGTGCACATGCATCGTACATACTGTTTTTCGGCATATTCGACAATACACAACTGTACGTTGCTAAACCGACCCTGCAGAAGTTAAACAGATTGGGGTACAGAACTCTGCCTCATTCGCCTACCAACTATCACTTTTTCAAGCTCCGATAACTTTCTGCGTCAGAAATGCTTCAAAACCTGCGCGATATCAAAAACGCTTACAGTGACTTTCTCGCCATTAGAATGAAAAATGTGAAGCTTACTGGCATAAATACACCGAATTTGAAATTAAAAAACGGCAAGAACTTTATTGTCAACTTGATATCATTAGGAGGCCCGTCGGCGTTTCCGGCTCATAAAATACACTTAAATATTACGTTTTAATCCACGCGGATTTTATTTATTATTATAGAGCAATTCCTCCGGCGATTATTATTTGGGCTACAACAACAGATTATTCTTATCGTTTTGATTTTCAAATATATATCCAAGACAGTTAGCCCCAGTTAATCAATCGAGAACCACATAACTCTATATAAAACCATAGAAGATATCAACGGATACACACTCGAGAGCCAAACAATGAAAAGAATATGCTGTTGTCCTAGCCCTAATTATTATATTTTACTTAATATGTAGTAGTACTTTTAAAAGTAGAAATAAAACTTGTGTGCTATCAGCAAGAATAATAAAAAAAAAAACTATCCAGCCTAACATATCTATATATACCTCTAAACAAAAAAGTGCGCGCGTACATTGGCTACAAAAGAAATGAAATACGGAAATATATCTGTAGCTTAATTGTCACATATTTTCTAAATTTATTATATAAGTGATCACGTCTGTCTGGGTCCGTTTAAAAGTTTAAACAAAATATATTTTAAATAGGTTTATTCAACTATATAATGTAACAAACTTAAACATTACATATCGAAGAAGAATCCAACCGTTGTTTCTCACTCTGCCATAGATAGTATTGCAAAATTCTTTTGTTTTCTATTCTGAAATCTCAGACATTCCATGCTAACCTTTTTGATTAACATAGCTTTTAACGTATCACATTATTATGAAAACTAATACATAAAAGAAACTATTAAAGTAAAGAACATTTAAGAAAGGTGATTCATTGTAGGCTAATATCGCTGACAATCACGTGTCATTGCCCGTGCGTTTTTTACCCTCTTCAACTCTTTAAATTGGCAATCTTATTACCATTTTGCCTCGCGTTCTAAAAGTATAATAAATCCCACCTGATGCTTAAATGCACAATTAATCAAACAAGCCTGAAGATTCTTCTATTGCTTACGTTCAAACAATTATTTTGATATCTCGATAAGCGCGTTTTCTTTTTAGCGATGTCAAGCCTGGCCCTATTCTGAAATTATGTTTGTCATTCTTGTTTCGCTTCAATAAATTGTCGATTCAGTCTGGGAAATGGCTAGTATCGCCTAAATAGAACTGGTTCAATAATTCCACAATGGAGAATCCAATCCAAAATTGTGACGAAAGCCTATTTAAAATCGTATCACCAGCTGAGTTGCATCTAAATAAAAAAAAAATGAAAGTCAAATATTTAAAATATTTACATGTAATTGGCATGAATAACTGCAATGATATCGACTCAAATCTTATCGGAGATGCAGATGGGATACGGTATATGGCAAGAATTGTAACAGTTGTATTCAATGGAAACACTACAAGAGTAAAAGGTAAATACATTTAGACACCGGTTCTCGCTGGATCACTGAAGTTAAGCAAAATTGAGCCTGGTCAGCACTAAATGGGTGACCATTTGGGACTTCAAGGTGCTGTATGTGCTCTCCGCTTATCTCGGCATTGTTTCCAGTCGTCCTGGTCTTCTACTTGCCACTGGACCCAAACAGTGTCGATTCAGGAAAGGTGTGGTTAGAGATTGCGCGACCCTTGCCTCACCATAATACGCGCAACTGCCCCTACAGAGGTATCCTTTGTCTTTCGAGACTGAACGGAGGCATCGATCAAAAGGGTAAACATCAATCGAAAGTCTAACTTTTAACGTTGCAGTTACACACAACAAAGGAAATAAACAAATTAAAAAAATCAGGGTCGGCAGTTTTACTTGTTTTTAACAAAAACAGTTATTGTCGTTACTTTCGGCACAACTTCAAAATGTCTTTCCTTACCATATGTTCATTTTACTTGTATCATGTTTCTCCTTTCTCCGACCGCATGCTTGTCACAGCCGGCTCTTTCTCATCTTCCACTTTACATGCCCATTTTCTTCGACGTCGCACTTCACTTCTTCCCTCAAGAACCTGGTACGTTTTTGTCTTTTTTCCTTTTTTTCTTCTCGCGCACACTTCCTAATTGGAATATGCGTGTTTTCGGCTACTGCTGCTTCTGCTGTTAATCTCATCGCAAGCCAACCATTCTCCGCTCATATGCGATTTTTTATAAAAGTAAAACCTATCGTTAATACGTTTCTGGGTTTTTGACATGACGATTGATTATTCGTATTATATGGATGCTTCCGACAACTGTTCTAATCAAGAGTGTAATTTTAACAACGTCTCGGTCGATGTACAATCCGACATTTTTCAGATCCTCAAGCTCGATAGAAACATTCCTGAATGCGATCCACCTGAAGAAAGTCGGGAATTACATCGACCGAAACATTTGTGAAAATTACATTCAAAACGACAATAGTAACATGAAAAATCTTAAAAGTAGGAACTATCGCTAATAATAAAAATATATCTTAGACCAAACTTTGACGTATTAAGAATATGTGACAATTCAAAGCATCAGGATCATCATTTTATAATAGTTTTAAGCTATTAATTGCCTAGTGTGATTTTCTACTTTACTATTAATCGCGGTGTATTCATACGCTCAAAAGGTGCAAATTACAATGTTTTTATTCTTTATTGAACATGGTTTTATTGTTTTCGATCCGCATTCCTTCGAGACTTCTTGCAGTACACTGTTTCTATAACTAAACTCATTTAAGTCTGTGAAATGTTTGAGAAATAAGATTGACATTTGATTATGAGAAAACTGAGTTTCTTCCACGCCATATCCTCCATCACCTCAGAAAACAATTACGACCAAAAGCTTTCAACAAGAGAAAAGCCAACCAGTCAGAGCGCAGCTTTGAGATTCTATCATTAAAAATGGCGTCTAATTTATTTTCGATTAGGTAGTTCTAGCGGGGAAAAATGCGCAAATGGATTTTGCAAAAGGTAATGATTTTACTGCACTTGTTTGTTTGTTTTATTTTTTTTCTTTTAAAAATTGCTCCAGGGTTCTTTGTAATTGATTTTTTTTTAATTTTATGGTCAATTTCTTCGAAATCGTTTTGCAATAAGAAAACAAAAGAAATGTAGAGGAAGTATATTATATCAGTATTAAAATTTCAATGATATTAGAAAAATAAGTTACTAGTTTAAAAAACTATATATTCATATTTTTACTCACTTTTACCCAAAACAAGTGCATATCGCCATTAGGACGTAAAGGGCTACTAATTGGGGCCATGTCTAAGAAAAATTAACAAGATGTTGTTTTACGTAACATTTGAAGTTCTGGAAGCAGGTAAAAGTAACGGAATGTCCGTTTGTTCGAGGTCAAAAAGCAATTAGAGTAGAAAGCTTTTAGGCATTTGGTAACCTCAACATTGAAGAGGTGTGCTTTTGTTTGCTATGGGGGATTGTTGGGGCACAAGAGCAATGAGTTAATCAAAGCACATTCCATTCAAATACTGATACAACAGGCACAGGAATGCAACATTGCATCACTGTGACCGGGGTTCGAGTCTAGTTGGCAATACGGGAAATATGTTGGGAACTATTTTTCGGACCCTATCCAAGAGGAAGTTACTTGTGATAGATTCACCAAACCCTATGTGGAAACAATACTCCACGCATAGGAAAATGGTCTCTTTTCAGATACACAGGACACTCTTAGGCGTGAGTAGTTTTCTAGCTATGTAGAGAGATCGCACTTTCCTTGCAGAAGTCTTCGCAATGGCCTTAATGTATTTGTTCCAGTTTATATATATATATATATATATATATATATATGAACTTCGATATATATATATATATATACATATATATATATATATATATTAGCAGGCAACCTTTAATTGCCGCGTCGTAAAATACGCTTAAATATGATAATTTGTATTAATGCAGATTTCGTATTTATTATTAGATTATATTAGACCTAATATATAGTAATAATAAAAAAGCTTTAAACAAAATAATTCGTGCGCAACCCTCGAGAATGGAAACCAAAACCTTTACCTTGCGATTTACTTCTGTCTTTTGACGTTAACGCTTGAAGTATGAAGACATGTTTGCTGCACGGTCAATAATTAAAACATGAACCAATAGCTATTGCGTTACACATGCATATTCTTAATGTCGTTGTTCAACTTTTACCTGACAAATTTCATTGTTCTAATTTCCACACGTTTGTACCGATTTTTCCAGCTAAAATCTAAATATAAAATTTCGTATGCGTTCGAATACCTTGTATATTAGGTTTCCTGTGGGTAAACAGAAAACTGTCAGAGGGGCTTGGTAGGAAACTTTTTAAAAACAAATATATATACGCATACATAAATATATATAGAAAGAGGCTGAGGTAAACTATAACCTACTTACGTTAATATTACGCAAGTATAAATCATGCAGAACACTTGCATTAATATAATTACACGTAATAGTTTACTAAAGATTACCATCCCATAAGTGAACCGAACAAAAACTAATAAGGAATTAATTTAAATGTATGTTTAAAAGAATATTCAAATTAGCTAGATTTTTTACAGAATAATGCAATTCCACAACCCTAATAGAACAAAGTTGTCTTTTCATTTGTAATAAATAGAAAAAATGTTTATTAATATGAAAAGCAATACATCAAATATGGCCACATTACCTGGTATTATATGTTGCGCATTTTCATGTCATTATCAACCGATTTAATCCAATATTGAAAATTCCTACAATAATTCCAAAGAGAATCATTCTTCAAATCTTGTCAGACTTACAGTAAGTAGCAGTGTACTTTCTCACTTATCGTTATGTCCTCCTCATATTCTAGTTTACACTCTTACCAAATATTTGATAGGGTTTAATTATTACACGCGTCTTCGATTATTTTCATCTTTTGTTTTTATCATTTTGTTTCCAACAACAGTCATCTAATACGCATTCAAAATACAAATAATAAACCCTACTTTTCGTTTCTTTTTTCTTTGTTCATGCACGTTGTTTAGCTGCTCAAATTTGATTCATTCATTTTTAAACACTTCCAGAATGAGTTTATTTAAATTCAATATGCCGTCCCTCCTCTATCGCGTAGAGCAAAGCATAAAACCTCCGCCTAATACATATAGCATGATACAACACAGATTTTTAGGCTCCTTCTTCACATATATTTATTAGTTCACTGTCCAGATTGACCAGTTTTCCTCGTGCCCTGGAAAACATTTTTAAAAGTTATTTTTCTCACTGGCCCCTAGCCAGTTTTATGTATGGCTTTGACTTCGACACATAATAAGTAACATACAGGTTTTACTCACACTGCATTCAATTGAAACACTTTAGTTATATCAACTCTATTTTACTATTCAGCCATTTTAAAGGGTATTTATAAGAAAAATACGCTTAACAATTTCACTATTATTCTCTCTCAATCAGATGTCTTAAAGCCATTCTTTTCCAACATTTTTCTTAGTCAAATCGCAACAAAGACATGAAAATTGTCATTTTTCATATATCAAACACAATAATCATGTTTCCTTTTATTCATATATCTGTGTGTGATTTCAATAAGATTATATATTAACACCACTATCATTTATGTGTGACTTTTAAAGAACTGCCTGAGAAAAGTATTTATTTATTGCGTAGTCGATGTTGTTATATTTTAAAACTTGTAAACATTAAACAGAGGTTGCTATACCAAGGTGCCCATCTTAAAGCACAAACAACAGCTGACGTATGTGTTAATAACATAAAATCATTTTTCTATTCAAAATTACTGAGTTTTTAGATTGCTGGATATATTTTTGAGAAACTTTTGAATTTTTTCACAAAACAAAGAATACACTTGTATTTCGTACATTCTTTTACAAATTTATGCTTAATGATAAAAGAACTGGTTCCTTAATCCAACTTTCTAAAATATTAATATTTCGATAATAATATACTTTGTCAGCAATCTGTAATATATATTTTACGAAAACTGCATATTTATGCGAAAGTTATATTATTCTACAGAAACTGCATTATTCTACAAAAACTATATTTTATATAGAAAGCCATGCGATTATGACAGGTATCGTGATATACATGAAATCATAATTATTAGTTGATTTTTACGATACTTTATTATTAGTACATATGTACTTTACAAATATGGTATAGAAACGTTTTAAGGAGCCCAAAACATAAACACAATATTATTTTGCATTTTTATTATTTTCGTACGCTGAGAAATAATAATAGTAGGGTCACTGAATTCAATCAAATTATCTTATGATAGGAGGACTTTCCAAACAAAGAAAATATTAATGGGAAACAACTAGTTTCAGCATTTTTAAAATAGGTATTTCTTACTGCTTCATTATAACCTTGAAAGAAATACACACACAAGGAAAGGTTAGAAATAAAGAAAATTGAATACAATCTTAAAAATACATATTTATTGTTCATTCGGTTTAGGAGTAATTATCGATTCTAGACAACGGAAATCTAAATTTCAAAATACTATTTATAAGTTTTATTATTTTCTTATTTCGGAAACAAGGTGGCGCTTACTACGCTTAACGGAACCTCGGGGGCTAGCAGTTTTATTTTAATCATCCAAGAGGAAAAATAATAGACAAAAATAGGAATTACATTTTTGCCCAAAGCTCTGAAGTAACGCATATAAATGATTTCAATTTAAATGTGCACTACGATCATAAAGTTTTGAACCACCTATTTTTTTCACAAAGCAGTCATTTTTAGCAGAATCCAGTTCGCCGAGTTTGTATGTTTGTTATTCTTATACAAATGTCAAGCAAAAAAATTATTCTGTTCAATATGAAAAGAAACATTTACGCAATTTACTTCTTGATTCTTCTCATCGTGATCTAGTTTTTGCCGAGAATTAAGAGTTATCAGATATTATAATTTCAGTATAATGTATTTTGTAAACCCTATTACTACGGTATAAATCAATAAATCAATCAATCAATACATCAATCAATCAATCAATCAACAAGGGTTATGTCACTCAATGAGGAACCTCTCCCTAAACTTTAGCCATCAAACTCTGCCCTGAGCTATTCTCTACCATGTGCAACCCATGTTCTGTATCAAGTCGTCTTTGCATCTCGTTCTCGGTATTCCCTTTGGCCTCTTATGTTCACGAGGTGTGCATTCCGTTGTCCTGATGGACCATCTGCTGTCCTGTTGTCTGACTACGTCCCGTGCCCATCTGTGCTTGGATGTTTTGATGTCAGTATTAGTGTCAATAGTTCTTGTTTGTTGGCGGATCCAGATGTTTGTATTTCTGTCTTTTAGAGTGATGTTTAACATTATCCTCTCTATCTTCCTTTGTGATACTGCCAAGATTCCACTTTGGCGAGTTGTCAGAGACCATGTTTCATTACCCTAGATTATCACAGGTAGTACATCTTCATTTAAGATCATCCCTTTGATTGACATATTTGCCTTTCGGCTTCTCATGATATTCTCCACTTTCCCAAAAGCTTCCGATCCCAATGCTATATTTTTCTTTATCTTGGGGGGGGGAGACTCCGTCTTTCGTAATTTGCCTTCCCAAGTAAATCTAGCTTTCAACTTTCCCAATGGTATTTCCATCAATAATTATTGTCGACTTGGCAGCGTGCTGGTTTAACATAACCTTAGACTTCCCAAGTTGCGGCCAATCGGTTTGCTCTTGGAGTGGATGTCTTTTAAAATGTCATTTAGTTCCTGAAGAGAGTGTACCATCAGTACTATATCATCGGTATAATTGGCGAGGAAGTAATAGATTAGCATTGTAAAAAGAGCTTAGGTTGAAACTCCTTTGAGAGAAAGGGTATTCTCAACGTGCCGTTGCTAAAAAGAAGAAGCCTATTAGAAAATGGCGTAAAACTAATTATTGACAGAAAAAATGTGGTTGGTCTATTTGAGAATATAGACTCTTTGCCATATCTATGGGAAGGAATAGAAGTCAACCTTCTCCAGGATAAAAAAAATTCAAATATATTTACTCAGCAAAATCTATTATCTGCTTCTACTGTTTAAATACGACTTCATTCTGGTGGGGATAAAGGAGGTGTAGCAATAACAAAACCACTTATAAAGGAGAATAAGTTGAAACGGTTAAACTGTCAAGATAACAGAAGAAATAGACTTTAACTGATTGGAAAAAGTATTATGGACATATGAATCAAAATTTGAACTGTATGGAAGCAAACGAAGCGTGTCAGACAAAGTTCCTCTGAACAGATAAATGAAATCCGCATTGTCCAAAGCATGAAGTTGGATCTGTTTAGGGATCCTTTGGAGAAAAGATAGCTGAAACTTAATAGAGATCAAAGGCAAAATGTGAAATGAAAACTATCACTCAATACTGCAGAAATATGCAATCTCTTCTTGTTGCCGCATTATTGGGCTATATTTTATTTTTCAACAGGACAACAATACGAAGCTCAGCTCAAAATTATGCCAAGCTTTTCTCAAATCAAAGGGAGACAATGAAATTTGGAAAATTATAATTTGGCGTTTCCACTCTTTAGATCTTTCTCCGATGGCACTTAGCTCATACACAATATCTATTTTTTACTGAGAACTTTTTCTTTCGAAATAATCAACGTATTTAATTAGTTTTACGCGAGAATGAGTAACAGTAGAACATTTTAAAATGTTATTTTAACGAATATATAATTTAACATAACAACGATTTAATTCAACATAAAAACGATATGACGATATAAATTCCGAAATTTCCGTAACTTTTTTATGAGACCTCAAACTATGCGAGGATAAAGCTAACTCATACAAAGCAGTGAAACTCGACCTTGACATGGATTAAATCATCTGCAATGACCTTACATATGACGTAGTCTTCAATGACGTCATATATGAAGTTATCTGCTTTAATTTAATATATATATAGATATATAGATAGATAGATACTTGAAGTTATATATAAATATATTTTAACATATATTGTGCTATTTTTATATTTTGAATTTTTATAATTCAGGTTCTATGATCTTCTAAGGAGAAGCATTTTGCTTCAAAATGCCATAACCTAAAAAGGGTTTTCTTCCTTACTTTTCCTTAATTATCCGATGATAGAATAAAATGGTACATAACTTTTATTCTTCATCTGTTATTATATATATGTATGTATGTATGTATGTATGTATGTATGTGTGTATGTATGTATATACATATGTACACACATATTATTATATCTATTATGTACAAACAAACAAACATTCAAACAAACAGGTAGGAATGCTACTTAATTAATATATTTTAATTTCTCTTTTCAGAATTATAAATGTGTATTTTTATTATTAATTGTTATAAAACTGTAAACCTATATAACATTTCGAGTAAATGTCTTAAAAGTAACGTAGTTTAAGCAATTGAAATGTATTTTCTCTTTCGAGTGATAAGTATCTTGTATCAATAGCCTTTATCCAATGATGAATTCGGGCCGGTATCAAAGTGTAATATCTGTTCTGCAGATGCTGCACTTAAGATGATTTGTACCAGTCAATGGGGCGGGACCCTCTATATTGGGACAATTATCATCTTTGATCACAACCAGTGTGCCTCCTTTTTACCCTACTTTTAGGGGAGCTGTGTTTTCCCCACATTAAAAAACAGCTTTGTGTCTAATTTGCTTTCGTGGGAAAGCAAATAAATACATTAAATCCCGTTTTAATACAACACTTGGCCTTCGGGTCAAGATCAAACTGCTGTATCCATTCTTCATATGTTGCACTTCAATTTCTCGTTCTCTGTCAGTGGAGGAGAAATCTTTCACGACTGAGACAATTTTTATTTTTGGTTCCTTTTCTCCACATTAAAAAACGACCTTGGTGTCTAACTCTGTCCTTTGGGGAGGCTCTGTTAATAGGAACTATCATTTTTGTAAACAATCATCGTTATACGTTTTGTATCGTCAGTTTACATAAAAAGGACATTAAAAACTTTAATATATTTGCCGCAATTATCCGCGGCATTGGTTATATTTCCTTGATACTATTCCCTTTTAAAGTTACACTCTTCTGCGGAATTCAGATACAATCCTACGAACCGGCGACATTCAAAAATATAATTTCGATTTATATAAGACGTCTACATGACTGACGGAATGAGATAATGCAAGTTCCGTGATTAAATCAGGGGTCTCGTTCATAAGTACTCTAGAGTTCGAGAGAAAGATTTCAGAGTTTCATAACTTTATATCTTATAAAGTTGGAGGTTACAATGACCGAAACGTTGTGAAAATAATACTCATGGTAAGGGCCGTGGGTCAACAAATTGTGAATAGTACGAATAAGAAATCCTCTGCTTAAAAGTTGAGAAACTCTAGATTAGGGTAACCCGGATATAAGAGATGTTTCTGTTCCATAAAGCTCTCTTATATACGGGTTACACTCATATCCGACTTTCTTGTATCCGAGTTGCGCTGTATATTAACACATGCTCTAATGTGGGGAGAGGCAAGAGAAAATCACTATTTTATCCGTTTTTCTTATATTCGGGTCTCTTATATACGGGGTATACTGAAATTGAATATTCTGCTGATCGCCGTAGTTTTTTTTTTTTAAATTTAATGAAACTTTTTAATTGTTCTTTTTTTTATTTATATTTTTCATACTTGTCTCGAACGACTGTAAAACTATTAAAATTATCGAATCATGCCAGGATTCGGTGTCGTATATTTAAAAATCCAAAACTCTAAACTTATAGGAAAATACAACAAACAGTGTCACTGATCAGAGAAATAATTAATTTTTGATCGATTTGTATTTGTTTTAATTATGTTATTAAACTTTAATATGCTTTTAAACTAATAAACTAACTAATAATTATAATTTCATGTATATTACAATACTTATTAATAATTGGATATTTTAAAGCATTTTAATCTAGGTTATTAAAATTTAATATGATTTAAACTTATAATATAACTAATAATTATAATTTCTCGTATATTACAATACTTATTCGTAATGTGATGGTTTTAAATAATTTGATTATACTATTAAAACGTTCTTATACTTTAAAGTTATTGTCTATTTTAAAATACTTTACTTTTTATAGTACCAATCGATCTGGCATGAGCGAAGATTTAATTTTTAATGCAGTGAAGATATGTAAGAGCTTATCGATGAATTCGAAACAATACGTCACGATTTAATGAGACCTCAAACTATGCGAGGATAAAGCTTACTCATACGAAGCAGTGAAACTCGACGTTGACCGGGATTAAATCATCTGCAATGACCTTACATATGATGTAGTCTTGAATGACGTCATATATGAAGCTATCTGATGTAATGTAATATATAGAGATAGATAGATAGATAGATAGATAGATAGATAGATAGATAGATAAATAGATACTTGAAGTTATATATAAATATATTTTAACATATATTGTGTTTTTTTATATTTTGAATTCTTTATAATTCTGGTTCTATGATCTTCTAAGGAGAAGCATTTAGCTTCAAAATGGCATAACCTAGAAAGGGTTTCTTCCTTACTTTTCCTTAATTATCCGATGATAGAATAAAATTGTACATAACTTATATTCTTCATTTGTTATTATATATATATATATATATATATATATATATATATATATGTATATATGTATGTATGTATGTACATATATACACACACATGACATCTGTTATGCACAAACAAACAAACATTCAAAGAAAAGGGCAGGAATACTACTTTATATATACATGCATACATATATATATATATATATATATATATATATATATATATATATATACAGTCCTGGTCAAAATCATAAGACTACTTAAGAAAATAAGCGTTTACGCATATTATCAAATTTTTAATCAAATAAATGGTTCAAACCATTGTCAAAAGGGAAAATATGATGAAAAAAAATGAAATCTGCCTCATTCGAAACTTTAACTTTGATCTAATAATTATTTTTTTAAAAAAACAAACATTTTCATCTGGTCAAAATGATAAGACCACTTTAATAAAATCAGCTAGTTTTGAAAAAATGAATACGAAAACTTTCTATGTTACTAAAAGCAACTTGTTAGTGAATAAAAAACATCTTACTAAATTATAAATGGCAAAAGGGAAACCATTATCAGAGTTTGAGAGAGGGAGGATCTTTGAGCTTAATAGGAGTGGATTCTCCCATAGATTAATTCCAATGAAGTGAATCGTAGCAAAATGGTCATCACAGATTTTTAAGAAATCCAGATCAATATGGGTACAAAAAGAGTCCACGTCAACCAAAAAATAATAATCCCATTACTGGATCGGCGTACCAGAAGAAGTTTAAAAAAAAAACTCCAGTATGAGCTCAAGTCGATTGAAAAGCCAAACAGCAGCAGAATGTAGTTCTAAAATCATCTAAAGGTATCTGAAAATGAAGGGTTTCAATCATTTAAAGCGACTGCAGAAAACACGTCTCCTTGAACAGCACAAACCTACCGACTTAAATATGCCGCCAAATACCAGATTGGGATGAATAGAAGTGGGGAAAATGTAATTTTCTCCGATGAGAAAACATTAAATCTAGATGGTCCATATGGATTTCAACACTATTGGCATGATACAAATTTGCCCAAAGAGACTTTTACAACTCGGCATAGTGGACGAGGATATTTAATGATCTGGGATGCTTTCTCGTCAGCTGGGACCCTAAAGTTGCAAGTAGTGAAAGGCCGGCAAACATCATTGAAGTGCATTTCAATGCTTGAAAATGCGTCTATCAGAACTGAAGGTCCACGTCTGTGTGGAAGAAATTGAATTTTCCAGCAAGACAACGCTGCGATACACACTTCTCGAAAAGCACGAGAATACTTTTTTTCAAATAATATAGAATTGTTAGATCATCCAGCATGTTCTCCGGACCTCAATCCCATTGAAAATCTTTGGGGATGGATGGCAAAAGAAGTGTTAAAAGATGGAACCCAGTCTGATTCGATAAAGGAACTTTCTGATTCAGTTTTCAGTACATGTGATGAAATTCCTTCGCAACTGCTAAAAAACTTAGTCGCAAGCATGCCGAAGAGAATTTTTGAAGTAATTCGTAATAATGGAGACTATACTAAATACTGCTTTTTAGTAATTTATAATTGCCTTTTGTTAGATTAATTATCAGTGGTCTTATCATTTTGACCAGGTGAAAATGTTTTTTTTTTTAATAATTATTAGATCAGGGTTAAGGTTTCGAATGAAGCAGATTTCAATTTTCCATCATATTTTCCCTTTTGGCAATGGTTTCAACCATTTGTTTGATTTAAAATTCGCTAATATGCGTAAACGCTTACTTTCCGAAGTGGTCTTATGATTTTGACCAAGACTCTGTGTTTGTGTGTGTGTGTGTCTGTGTGTGTGTGTGGGTGTGTGTGTGTGTGCAGGGAGGCCCATAAGTCACTTTACATTTTAAAAATTCAATAACTTTTTCTTATTAATATATTTTAATTTCTTTTTTCAGAATTATAAAATAGAATCTTTGGAAAATGTTTGTATCGATATGTTTACAACAGAACAACGATTGAGGATAATTGAATTCTACTTTGAAAATGGACGGCCAATTGAAGCAATGCAAAGATCTTATATGCGAAATTTCAATGTTCAATATCCTCTTCAAAGTAATGCTATTGAATTTGTTCAAGCTCAGTTAGTAAATATGCCAGGGTATTGGTGGCAAACAAAATGGAGCAACTGCACATACAGCGAGAGCAACAATGCAGTTGTTAATGATGATGTTTCAGGATCGAAAAATCTCTTGAAATTTCGATTTTGAATTGCCTCCACGTTCATCTAATTTGACAAAACTAGACTTTTGGCTTTGGGGATATCTTAAAGACAAAGTGTAAGCCTCGAAGCATCCAAGAGCTTAATGCAAACATACGCAGGAAATTATTTCCCTACATCTTCCGATGTTAAGAACTGTCATAAAGAATAGCTTAGAACGTGCCCGACTTTGCAAAGCCGAGAATGGAGGCTACTTAAGAGACATCACCTTTCGTAAGATAAAAAGGTACCCATAATTTCAGTATGCATCATGTCCATTTTATCATCTATTTTCATGAGGATTCAAGAGTTGGTGGGAATTTCTAGTATTAAGGACCAATTTTTGATGCTTTAGCTAAACAAGTGAGATAATATACGATACATTATATTATCATTGTTTTACAGAAAATGACTGCACATATTTTATAGGATAGTTTTTAATATGTTAAAGAAATATATGTGTCTTTATAAAAAGTGGAATTGAACCATATTTTCTCATTGAATTATTTCCAACGCGTGTTCCCGGCACTTTCCTATTTCTATTAAGCACGCTCACTTCCTATGTAATTTAGATAACGAAGACATCCTGATATAATTTCTATGATGTCTTCACATTGCCAACGCAATTTCAAAGAAAATGAGTTGTCTCCAGCTAGCTAAAATAATTACCCATACCTGATCGTAGTCTGTATCTCTACAAAGCCACTACTTGTTCATGCATCAGTAGTATTGCCACATCCGGGCTGCTGGTGCATCCACAATTAGCCGCTCTTTTATAAATGTTTCAGAAATAAGTCACAAATCCCATAGGTTCAGCACTATCAACTAAGCTTCAACCACTTTCTCCTCGTCGTAATATTGCATCCATGCAACAATTTTAGATATATTTCAATGGACTCTTCTCCGATGGACTCATTATGCTTGTCTCACTTCGATGTACAAACATTTCATTCACCCGTTTAGCTTAATATCCTCCATTCACTATTAAGATCCGTGGGTGCTTGTAACCTCCTGCTGTAACACCTACTTCGCTCAGATTGCTAGACTTTGGAATTATCTCCCCGTTTCCTGCCTGCGTGGCTAACCTGACAGGGTAAGTTTGTTGTATTTTCGGGAGTATGTATCGCGTATCCATGTGTTTTATATATATATATATATATATATATATATATATATATATATATATATATATATATATATATATATATACTAGCAAAAGTACTCGTCGTTCACTGGGTTCAAAAACAGCCTACAGAAAATGAACTCTGATTTATGAAAGTATGATAGGTTATGAAAAGGAAGGGTTGTAAAGAGACGGCTTCGAATTTGGGGGTATCAAAACCAAAGCAAAATGTGATGAAAGTAAAAATAAAATAGATGAACGCCATAATTTTATTATAACATACCTGTTCACACTGAAACACTTATCACAATATTCTGTGGATCTATATTAAAAAAGCTTCTTAAACTTTGTGACATATTTCCATTCTATGGAGGTCAGGCGCGAACGCACACCCCATAATTTTATTATACCATCCATATTTAAGTTAAAACATACTTATCAAAGTATTATTATGTACATCTATATCAAAACACTTGTAAACGTTTAATTTTAATTTTTAATTTGTTTATTTCCATACTTTATGGACAAGGCGCGTACGCAGACCCCACGATTATAATAAATCATCATTATGCCAGATCAAACATAGCCATTCCTCTGTCGCGCTACATCTTCTATTATTATATGTAATCAGTTTTCTATAATATTCAACCATATAGGAGCCTATTCGTGACCAGACACACACACAGACGTTCAGCTTTATATTATAGATATATAGTCGAACAATAACATTGTCCAATAGAAAAGACGGCATGATTCCTTTTCCGTTTGATGAAAGAGGTTTTATTTTTGTTGAAGGCCATCTATTTGTTGGGCAGTAGTGTACAAAGCCCAAGAGCGATAGAAGCCTTCTATCATATATCTGAAAATGATACAATGTGAAATTTTATATTGAATTCAATGCTAATTTCTAGAATCTGCTCTCTTCTTTTATGTTTAGAATATTTTTAATCAAAAAGAAAGTTGGAACCTTTACCTATACCAAGAATGCAACGCGCATTATTTATCTTTTTTTAATGAAACAATAATACACAGATTGAATTGAAATTGAACTCGCCATGGTTCCGTTCATATTGCACAAACCTATCACTTACGCCAACCACACACACCGTCCAATGAGTGCAGTGTGTGTTCGAATGATTTCAGATTCCACGTTATTATTGTTTTATGTGTTTAGAGACCGAACTATGAGCCAGTTTCCGCTACTAAATCTTTCTCGGCCATACTTTATTGATATGGAAATTTCGATAGCGGTTTTTGATTTTTATTTGATATCCAGTCATAAAATCTATACTCGATAATCAGTGTCCTGAACTAGAATTCTTATTTTTATTATTGCCTGATTGAAACCGAGGATATACCACCCTGTAATATATGTTGTTAGTTCATTAATTCAACGCCAATAACTACTCGGAACGTGGCTTTTCAATAATTTATTACCAATATATCTATTTAGCGAGAAACGAGCGCCATATTTAAACGGTTAGAGTAAGGACACAACGAAGACTTTTACCTTGTCCGACTTTAACTTAGCGCGGATGCGCGTATGGCAGTTGTATGCAAGTGAGTGAGCTCCGTTCGATATAACGTCCCGCAAGTAAAATAAAAACATTATCAAATTAACGTGTGTATAGACTGAGGATCACGATGAAGTTAAGGAGGTGGAAATTGCTGCTCCTTTGTTCAACAGAAAAAATAGGAGTCGAGTTATCATTTGTTGTATGTCCCTTGCGACGGAGTCTACAAAGTGTTGGGTCCCTAGATATTAACACGTAAAACGTATGTAACGTTACACAAGATTATCTTTAAAATGATTGTTTTACTAATGAATCAGAGAATAGCGCGTGTGTATGAGGTGTGTCTGTGAACTAATCTCGTCAGTGTCACTAAATGAATTATTCCAACCATCGTCAGAAAGCGATCTGATTTCAGCTTCGTGTAATCATTACATTCGTTTACTATCAGGTTCAACAGCTTCTCGAGGATAACACTTCAATGAGAAGAACGGCTTGACAGCTAGATAATACTATATAATATAAGAGGGTTGGAAATAATGAATAGTATGAAGGCTGTTTATAAAAATTGTTTATAGATATTAGATTGAAAGATTATCTTGCAGCGCCCAGAATTAAGAAAAAAACCTTTGGATTCGTCTTGTGCAAAATATAAGTTCTTGAAATATTTTTTGAAGGCAATCTTTACATGTTAGGCAAACAAAAATGGATAGTAAATTTATTGGCAGTGGTTAGATACTTGAGAGGGTGCTTTTGAGGAAATTTGCAAGTGAAAAGCTCTATACTATCAGCAAACGAACGATTAGATGTTCATTTTAAAGATTGGTTTATCGGGATTTTTTTTGGGGGGTTAGAGTATATATATAATTATATGTCATATTTTGTTTTAAATGATATATACCTATTGTATATATATATATATATATATATATATATATATATATATATATATATACGTTTATATATATATATTTCTGTAGAGATATATTTTCTTATAATATATATCGATCCTTATTCAAGAAGCTCAATGTATTAACAGAGCAATATAGAGAATAAATGACAAAAATTTATATTCCAAAATGCATGATGTTGATCATCTTATAATTTATTTCTTTTAATTCAATTGACATAAACAATCCTTCACAGTATCTGTTTCGTAGCGCAAAATCAATCACAATTCTTATATCAATAAGTGAATCTATTATGCCCTAAACTCATCAGAAGGAATAGCAACAATCAATCCGTCATAAGGAACTGGAATGTGATTTGACATGATTAAAATTCGAAAATCGGAAGATAATCTGGAAGTACTTTTTCATTTTTCCATTACGCCATATTGAATTTTTATCAAACAAAGTCATTAAACCCAACGCTTCGTACCAAAACTTTAATTAATTTATGAATCTTCTCTCAAAATGTTCTATTTAATAATTAGTAAATTTATTAATTCTAATTTGTGTATACATACGTATGAATATAACATCGACAAATTATAAGCTATTATACATGTTATTATATACGAAACTAAACTAAGCAAAAAGAACAACAAAAAGAACCGATCGATCATTACGGTCGGTTCTCTAACTAAACAATTGATTAGAATTGAAAACCAGACATAATTCAATTATGTTAGCTATTATAATCAAACTTATTAATTATTACAATTATAATTTTAAAAATCATACAATTAAAAAACTATACTTACCTTTTGTTAAGTTTAAATACAACCTGGAAACTCCTTTATATCGTAATTATAAACAATTTAAATTTCTTAGCAAAATAAGGCAAACGTACCTCTCTTGGAACAAAGCAAACGAAATATTAACTTTTACTTATATTTATTTAATCAACACGTACACATCCATATTCAACTAATAAGTAATTTTAATATAGTTTTAATGTCTTTCACTTAATTTTAGTTAAAAAAATTAAAACAATTTAAATTATAAATTAATTCACGAATTTTTACAATATAAATTGTGAGTATCAAATATCTATAGTCATAAGTTATTAAGTTATTGTTCATCTCTTGTAATGTTGAATTTAAAATTGATTAGTTACTTACATCTACTTTAATTTTTATTTATTTATTTATATATTTACGTATATTATTATTTAAATTGAAAGTAATATTTTTAATTTTAGATTTCACAAACTTTACTCAATTCTACATACGGCAATCCAGTATTAATAAATATTTTCTGAACTTGTTACTTATTTAAATATAATTATTGTTTATCATTGTATATATCCTAATTCACTAATAAGTATGTTTCAGATTTACTTACTTCGATAACATGTTATTTTAATTATAATGAAATAAATGTATATTTAAGTTAAAACTAATTCTAATTTTAATTATAGTTAATGAGATTTATAAATATTGCTTAAGCTATAAAATTCTAGACCATATCCAACTCAGGTTTTCACTTATACTTTAAACATCTTCTCCTATTTACTTTAATTAAATTTGTTTTTACTGTTTTTTTTATTTTATAATGTAACTACTAATTCCAAAATGAATTCATAGACGTTAATTTAATGAGTATATATATATGTATATATATATATATATATTAAAAATATATAGCTTTACTTACTAGATTTTCAATAGATATATCGTATTATAACTATAACAATAATTTTTACATTCATTCTAACAATTAAACCATTTGGGTTATACATGTGTACCCACTTATCAATCAATTAATCACTTGTTGTATTATATACATTTTATTATTAGGTCAATATTTGGAGTGCGATTACTAAAAATACATTTTTAATATTACGATTATTACCACTTAGTTTTTCTAATCCATAAACTACACTTTATCATCTAACAATAATAATATCATGATACATTTCCATTCCTTGTACCAATTCAATATTTAATTCTTCTTTCACTCCTAATTGTATAATAAAGATGTAATCTCTTTTTTATCACTCCACAGTAAAATATTACATTATGTTAAATATACCAACATACTTATCATCATTGTCCACATTAAATAATAATTTTGATATATTTTACCATCCTATATGCCATCATTATTTAAATTCATACGGCCTATATAACAAGGTTATAAAGTTTTGATTAATTTTGTTTATTTTCAATAGCTAATTATTTTTATATAAAATATACTTGAAAAATAGCTAGTGCTTTAAAAACCGGCAAACCCCGCAAAACTTCGGCAAGATGAGATCGAATAATGCAGCGTATGTCATTAAAGGGCCGCTTTACGTCTTGCACAGAAATTAAAAGGGTTATGAATAGTATCTCATGTGTTGATGTGTCAAGACAGACTGTTTCTAGACGACTGCAAGAAATAGGACTGTTTAATCAAACCCCAGAGAAGAAACCACTTGTAAGTTCGAAGAGAAGAACTGATTAGAGTTTGCAAACAGGTATGTAATTTGGCCATATGAAAATTGGGCAAAATTATTTTTCAGTGATGAAAGCAATTTTAATTTATTTGGAAATGATGGAAAAACAATGCAAGGAGACGTATTGGTGAAGGATTAAGTTCAAAGTGTACTAAGAAAACTATCAAGTTTGGGGGCGTAAGTGGTATTTGGACTGTTTTCGAGCCAAATTACAACGCCTCTTGTCCGGTTACAAACTACGGTGAACGCGCAGATCTATAAAAGCATTTTTCAATATCATGTTGTGCTAATCAGAGAAAATTCAGGTTTCGAAAGGGATACCTTTATGCAAGATAATGCAACAAGGCAAAGGTGGTAATGACTTACCTTAGAGAGTAATATTTCGAAATTATGGATTGGCCACCGCAAAAGTCTTGACTAAAATCCAATAGAAAATCTTTGGAAGACCTTAGGAGTAAAAATTATGGAAAGAAATCCCATTAAAGCGGAGGATTTGGGATGAAGCTTCAAGAAGAATGGTTTAAAATTAGTATCGGGGAATGTCAAGAACTGATTCGTTCTTGTAGTCGGAGAGACTAAGGGCTCATTTACTAAATATTGATTGGGCATTTATTTTTATTGTTTTTTGGCTGTTTACGTTTATTTTCTCAATTTTGTCCCTTACTTTTGGACGTTCTGAATTTGAAAATAAATGTTATAATTATTCTTCTATCCTTGCAAATAATTCAAATTTCAGTATGTTATTATGGATGATAACGACTACTAGTTTCAAAATTTCAGCTTTTCACAGTGGTTATTTCCAACAAATATTGAGTTTTTCAAATGTTGTCCCTTAGTTTTTGACGCTACTCTCTCTCCCCTCTCTTTCTCTCTCTCTCTCTCTCTCTCTCTATATATATATATATATATATATATATATATACATGTGTATGTCATTTTGCCGTATATATATACATATATATACATATATATATATATATACATATATATGACCTTAAGAATATGAGAAAATATATAATTTTTTCATGATCACAGCCAGACAACATTGCATCTCACAAGAGCTCTTATGAGCTGCGACGTTGTCTACGTGTGGAAATATATATATATATATATATATATATATATATATATATATATATATATATATATATATATATATACAGTATCGGCCATAATATAAGGAACGGAAAAAATTTACTATTATTCATGTATATTTCCAAAATTAGTGCATGGATTTTTCTAAAATACTCAGAATAAACAAATAGAACCAATGTGTATAAACTAGTACCAAAAAAAAATTACGATTCAATATTGAGAAATATTTTAGTTTAAAATTATATCTGTGGATTTATCCTGGCCAAACGTTAAGGAAAGAAATAGAAAATTTATTTTTAAGAGACTAAACTTTACATAAAAATAGCTAGTTTTTAATATCGGAACTGCTGATAAGCACAACAAATAAAAATAGCGTCACCGACGCGCAAAACTCTGTCTCTCCAAGAAAAATAATTAATTTTAGACAATTACAAAGAAAAGAAATCAATTTCAACAATTTCTAATTTCGTTCGAGGATCAAAAAGTGTTGTTCATCGTGTGATAACTCGATATAAGACTAAAAATACATTAGAAGCATCCCCTAAAACCGGCAGACCCCCTAAAACGTCTCAAAGAGAAGATAGGATTATGGTAAGGCAGGCTCTTAGTGACCGATTCAAATCCGCAACATCAATTTCTCGTGATTTTAATGAACAGACTGGGAAAAATATATCTGGAAAAACTGTTTCCCGACGGTTAGCAGCTGCCGGATTGCATTCCAGGGTGCCAGTATCTAAACCCTTGATCTCCAAGAAGAACAAAAATAGCCGTTTTAAGTTTGCCCATGAACATGTCGTCTGGACTGATGAACAATGGGCTAAGGTTCACTTCAGCGATGAATCCAAGTTCAACTTGTTTGATGGGAAGAAGCATGTACGACGTAAAGCAGGTGAACGATTATTCTCCTAATGTGTTAAAAAGATACTTAAATTCCGAGGGGGAAGTGTAATGGTGTGGGGTATGATATCCTCGGAAGGAGTTAGCCCTCTAGTTCGAATCTATGGTAGGGTTAATGCGGAGACTTATAAGCAGTTCCTTCAACAACATGTCATTGAGAGCTTACGCCTTTCACCTAATCAGCCAAGCATTTTTATGCAAGATTACACGCCTTTCCATAAAGCTAAAAAAGTGATAAGTTACCTCGAGGAAGGAGAAATAAGATTAATGGACTGGCCAGCGCAGAGTCCGGATCTGAATCCGATAGAAAATGTTTGGAAAATGATTGGAGAAAGAGCACAGACGAGGAATCCCCAAAATCAAAATCATTTGTGGGAAGAGTGGGAAAAGATAAATCCTGAATTTTGCAAGAAACTAATCCAGTCTTGTGGTCGAAGATGCAGTGAGGTCATAAAGAATAAAGGGATGTTCACTAAATATTGAATGAATTTATTTTTTAAAACATTTGCATTAAAAAAACATAAGTTTCTATTTCGTTCCTTAACTTTTGACCAGGATAAATCCACAGATATAATTTAAAACTAAAATATTTCTCAATATTGAATCTTAATTTAATTTTTTTTTGGAGGGGGGGGTTATAGTTTATATACATTGGTTCTATTTGTTTATTCTGAGTATTTCAGAAAAATCCATGCATTAATTTTTGAAATATACCTGAATAATTGTAATTTTGTTCCGTTCCTTATATTATGGCCGATACTATATATATATATATATATATATATATATATATATATATATATATATATATAGCCAGTAGAGTTTAGTTTCCTAGAAGTACATCCAATGAAACAACACGTGTCTATCAAAATATATATATATATACATATATATATATACATATATATATATCTTCTATATAATCTTTCTTCTTCTTCTATCTATCTATTCTATCTTCTATCTATCTATTCTTTCTATTTCTTTCTATCTTCTTCTATATAAATAAAATGAACTCATTTTTTCCCGCTGATTTTGACATTAATAGAATTAAAAATCAAGATATTTCATGCAAATATAATATGCACAAACGGCAGAACAATATCTGAGGTGTGTTATAGGCTTATTATTTCTCAAATTCCTCGATAATCTTAGATTTCTATACTTTTTCTGCTGAGAAGTCACGGCCAAAATCGGTTAAGATCAATGGAAGTGGTAAAATATTTTCTCTCTAATAAATTCCTCCTCCCCCTGCCACCACTTAACACCGTTTGGGGATCGTTCACAAGGAACAATTGAGAAGAGAACACCGGTTTGGCTTCGTAGTTCTTTCATGTGAAGTTATTTAAAATCACTAAACTAAGCTGCAGTGCTCTGTGGCGTAGTGGTTAGCGTGCTGGACAATTCACATTATATTTTCACGTTCGCGCCGACCTACCGTAGTCGTTTTTTTTTTTTTTTTTCCTAAACAACTGGAATGGACTTTTCTTGGTGGCCGAACTGTTAATGTTGCAGATGGTTTTTTTTTTCACACTTTATTTTCCTACTTTTACTCATGACTCCGGGTTTGATCCTTCCTACTTACCTACCATAACATTTTTTAAAACTCCCCCCCGTCCCGGAAACAAACACTCGGGCAACGCCGGCTACCCCCGCTAGTATATATATTAAGTTGAATGTCTGTGTGTGTGTTTGTGTGTCTGGTCACGAATAGGCTCCTATATGGTTGACTATTCAAAAAAACTGATTGCATATAATGATAGAAAATGTATGGAGACACAGGAATGGGTATGTTTGATCTGACAGAACGGTGGTTCATAAAAACCGTGGGGTCTACGTTCGCGCCTCGTCCACAAATTATGGTTATAAAAAATTTAAAAATTAAAAAATAAGGTTTACAAGTGTTTTTGATATAGATGTACATAAGAATACTGTCATGAGTATGTTTTAACTTAAATAGGGATGGTATAATAAAATTGTGGCGGTCAGCGTTCGCGCCTGACCTTCATAGAATGGAAATAGGCACAAACTTTAATAAAGACTTTTCATATCTATCTGCGTAAGTATACTTTGATAATTATGTTTCAGTTTGAAGAAATATGGTATAATAAAATTATGGGGTGTTCGTTCGCACCTGACCTCCATAGAATGGAAACATGTTGCAAAGTTTAACAAGGTTTTTTATATATAGATCCAGAGAATATTGTGATAAGTGTTTCAGTGTGAACAGGTGTGGTATAATAAATTATGGAGTCCATCTTTTTTAATTTTACTTTCATCATATTTTTCTTTGGTTTTGATACCCCCAAATTCAATCCAAATTTACAACCCTTCCTTTTCATAATCTATCATACTTTCATAAATCATTTTCTGTAGGCTGTTTTTGAACCCAGTCAAAACGGGTACATTTGCTAGTGTATATATATATATATATATATATATATATATATATATATTTGGTAAGACTGGTAATTAGTAAAAACCTGAACAGAGTGCTCAATACTATTCCAGAGCAAATATGTGTTTATTTTTTTATTACCGTTTTATCTGTTTGGTTTCATATGTTTCGGATGTTGGACCATGTTTACCATCTAACAGCCTCGTCAGACCTTACAGAAATGGTTGGTAAGTATAAGGAAGAATTATTTTAGGAGGAATACGGGAATAAAAAAGGGAAAGGAAAAGGAGGGAGTTTGGGGGTATGAGATAATATATGGGGAAGGCAGGTAATGACAATGTTTCAGTTTTGAAGGTTAAAATATATTAGGTTGTATTGTGTGCGGGGGGTAGCAGATTCAGGTAGGCTTGGGTGGAGATATGTGGATATAGGGAAGGGGGGGAGGATGGTAAAGAGAAAAGAGAGGGGGTAATGAGAGGAGGGGGGAAAGGAGTTTAAATTTTTGGGTTTTAAAATTTTGACTACTTTTTTCCTCTTGTTCGGTGAGGTATATTAATTAGATGAGAGGGAGACAGAGAGGGGGAGAGATAGATTGGAGGAAAGGGAGAGAGAGAGAGAGAGGGGGAGAGGGTTAGTTTGACTGTCATTTTTGGCAGTTCTCCACGTTAAACAACGACCCTGGTGTCTAACTCTGTCCCGTGGGGAGGCATAGTAAATAGGTACAATGTTTTCTTTACGGGTTCATTTCATAGTGGCTTGTTTTTAAACAGTTAAGAGTTAATACAGACGTTGGCGCACGCATAAAAACGCATAATACATATACATACATATTACACACCAATATGTAGACATATAGGCACACACCTATAAAAACAATGCCCATGCAGACGTACATGGATCTACATGCAGACATATGTACACATACACGCAACTCTCGTACACACATATATATATATATGTATATATATATATATATATATATATATATATATATATATATATACTCGGATATATATATACAGATTAATACATGCTCACACATACATAAACATACACACGCCCATCCATGTACATATACGTGGATATAAAGATCTCCAGTAAGAAGTAGATGCACATGCACACATACACAGGCATATACATACAGGTACACACACACGTACAGGCTCGTGCACACGTATACACAATTACATAAAGAATATATATTTATAAAATATAATTATACAGACCAATATAGGCACATATATATACACATATACACAAATATATGCACATCCATACATACATATATATACATACGTATACCGCCATGCATACATCTATGCCAAGTAAATTACACCATGTACTCACTTATTTATTCATTTATTATTATTATTATTATTTATTTATCCTAACTTTACCTTATTTACTTGGCAACATCTGAAACATATGGAACCAAACAGATAAAACGGTAATAAAAAATGAAAACATATATATATATATATATATATATATATATATACTAGCATTTAAGCTCGGCGTTGCCCGGTTGTTTGGATGTGTAGTTCAGCATAAAAAAGTGGTAGTAGAAAAGAAGGCTCGAACCCGTACCGCCAAGGGGAGAAACCTGGCGTCTATGCTGTTACGACCACCGCCAAACCGGAAGTGACATATTTTTAAATTAAGGCTAGAAAATTGAAAGAAAAGGATGACTTTCAAAAATATCGGCGAAAAAAGCGACCTCCTCTGTAGAAAAGTGCCCAGTTGAAGGTGAAGATATTAATGTTTTTAGCCAATTTTTCGGTATTTGTCGTCTGAAAGGTCGAACTTCATAACGATCCTAATCTTGAGAAAATCCGTCGACTCTGTCAAAAGTTTTGGGAAGACATGCAAACATACATACATACATTTATATATTGGGTACTTAAAATGTTCGACTCAAACCGATGAAAACGCTGGCCCTATCTCTGAATACCCTTTATGTAAAATTTCAAATGTGTAGACCAGAAATTGTCTGAGTAATTTGGTAGAGACCGCAGAGGTCAATTTTTTTTAATTTGCCCCCTATTATGACCCCTTAACATTTATTGTTTTGGGCTCAAATCACGCTATTAAGTTAGATCCCTGTCCAAGGAATCTATATCTAAAATTTCAAGTGTTTAGACCCTAAACTGTCGGAGGAGTTTGGTAGAGTTCTCAAAGGTCAAATTGTTGAACTATAACCCCTTAACAGCCAAATTTCTGGCCGAAAACCGATCACATAGATTTTTCCAAATCTCAGTACCCTGTATCTCAAATTTTGAGTCTTTAGACTTTTAATTTACAGAGTTATTGCGTAGTGAAATGTATATACGCAGACAGACACGTAGACAGACAGATACATAGACACGTTCACTTTTATAGGTGTATAGATATGTGTGTATCTGTGTGTGTGTGTATGTGCGCGTCTATGTATGTATGTACATGAGTGCATGAAACAAGCACTCATTATCGCAAGCAAATGTTTTGTCTTTTACACCGAAAGACGCCGACGCTATTGAATTAATGAATCTTTTAATGTATATTTATTTCCGCAAGCGCATTGAAAGACCTTGTTGTTGCTATCTCGTTGATTAATTGAAAGAATACGCCTTCAGTCTCGAAATCATAGTTCCACATATCTGGATAATCATTATTACGTGCATTATTGTAATTAGTCTCATAGTGTTACCTGTCTCAGCAGATCATTGATAAGAGTCATTTACTTAAAGCAATCACTTGTGAACCATTATAAATACATTGTCATCTCCAAGAAAAGAAAAATAAAGTAATATCTGGACATTTATCAGGTGAAATCGATAGAAAACAAAGTTTACCATTCGGAAACTTTTTCATAATGCAATAGCATCAATGCTTTAAATTCATAAAGTACTCTGGAAAGTGTGTGTTCGTACTTTTTATTATGTTCGCCTTTTTCTGCCGATTGTATTCAACAGTGACCAACAACAGAGAGAAAGAGAGAGGGGGGGTGTTAATAGAAAGAGGGAAATTAGCAAAGAGTGAAAGATAGGGAGATAAAGATACAGAGAGAGATTGACATTTTCGGCATTGGTAGAGAAATACGCTATACACATCTTGAATATCGGATACCACATGTAACCCCAAACATTATGTATATATATATATATATATATATATATATATATATATATATATATAGATATATATACATACACATATATGTGTGTGTGTGTTTGTGGATATATATACTAGCATTTAAGCCCGGCGTTGCCCGGGTGTGTGGTGGGGGGGTAGCAAAAAAAAGTGGTAGTAGGAAGTCAGACTCAAACCCGTACCGCGAGAGAGGAAAAGAACGGGAAAAAACCTGACGTCTTTGCTGTTACGAGCATCGCCAAACCGGAGGTGACGTAGGTTAGAATTAAAGTTATACAATGGAAAAGATGGGAGGACTTTCGAAAATATCGGTGAAAAAAGCGATCCCTCCCTGTAGAAAAGTTCCCAGTTGAGGATGAAAAATGAATGTTTTTAGCCAATTTTTCGGTATTTGTCGTCAGAAGGGTTGAACTTAGAAATGATACTGATATTGTGAAAATTCGTCGTCTCTGCGAAAGTTTTAGGCAGACATGCAAACATACATACATACATTTATATATTGGTAGCTCAAATTTTCGACCCAAAACAATTAAAAAGCTTGCCCTATCTCTGAATACCGTTTATGTAAAATTTGAAATGTTTAGACTAGAAATTGTCTGAGTAAGTAGGAAGAGACCCCAGAGGTCAATTTTTTAAACTTTGACCCCTATTATTCCCCCCTGTTGTTTTAGGCTGAAATCCATTTATTAAGTTAGATCCATGTCCAAGGAACCTATATCTAAAATTTCAATTGTTTATACCCAAAAATGACGGAGTTTGGTAGAGTTCTCAAAAGTCAAATCGTTGAACTTTGACCCCTTATCAGCCAAGTTTCTGGCCGAAAACAGATTATAAAACTGTTCCCAAATCTCACTACCTTGTATATCAAATTTCGAGCATGTAGACAGTTATTGTGTAGCCAAATGTACACCGACAGATACACACACAGACACTTTCACTTTTATGTATATATACATATATATATATATGTATATATATATATATATATATATATATATATATATATATATATTAAATTGTAATTCAATGAATTTAAAAAAAAACTCTCATTGAAATGAAATGAAGTGGTTGAGTTTCATATCAAAGAATTTTTATTATTCTAAGCAAGACAAAGAATGCTTTAGAAAATTAATCTCCTTAACCTATAGGTTTCGATGTCTACCATCTCATCAGAGGAGAGAAAATATTAGCAAATACTTATAAAGGTATGCACCCTATTCAGTACTGTATCAGGAGGATTTGTAGAAAAAGAATATGAATGTTTTTTAGATCCAGCTTGCTTGGTAAAATCCATGTTATTTATATTTATATATATATATATATATATATATATATATATGTGTGTGTGTGTGTGTCTGTGTGTCTGTGTGTGTGTCTGTGTGTCTGTCTGTATGTCTGTCTGTGTCTGTGTGTGGATAATACAGAGTATAAGAGATCAATAATTGTGAAATCATAAATCAGCTTCAAAAGGTGAAACAAAACAGAATTAGATTAAGTGTAGGATCGTTTCGGAAACGATATCGATTCACTTTTTTTGCCCGTTACTTTGCGGATAATTGTGGTATAGATCTTAGGAGACTTAAAGAAATCATATCACTAAAGACCCTACTATTGAATGTTGAAAAATTGGATCATGTGTCTACAATAGAGCGATAAATCTCTCGAAATAGATTGCAATGATACAAATCATGATTCATAATTGATAAGTGTGTAGCTACATGTTGTAATAAGAGATGCAGTTCATTTGTAATTTATTAATTGAAAAGAACAATCTATGTCTTGACAGATTTTTGAACATTAATCATTAATCAACTCGACCGAAATAGAAAAAAAGAGAAAACATCAACATTCTAAATAACACACATTTCTTATTAAAATCCTAGAAATAATGTTCACAACATCTATATTTATCGCAACGCATCAGTTTTCCTTATTTCCAATTCAATTCTGTTACCATTACACCCAGTATGATAAAATGTTTATTGTATATTTTTATACAAATTAATGAATTATATCCGTTTTCCAACGCATAAAAACACGAGTAAAACGTACATATCCTAATCATGCTATTAAAAAAAAACATTTCCGGTTTTGAGAAAAAGTGAGAAAACAGATAACAAGTCAGACAAACACCACCGTCTTAAATGGGTTCATAAAAAGTAGGTTATCGGAAAAAAATAATAATAATAATAATAACAACAACAATGATAATAATAAAATAATAATAGTATTAATAATAAACCAACCTGTACCCCCGCCTTCCGACTCCACCCATTTTTGTGCCATCATAAACTGGCGCCACGCCAAATAATCCTGAAGGCCCAGAAAGGCCGAAGAAAGAAAACATTAACCAGTTCTCCAGTGAATAGGTGTCAAGTAGACTGGGACGTTGGCAAGGTTTAATGCCACACAAATTCAGATGACGAATAATGGTCGCTACCAACGAGAAATCAATGGTAAATTGCTACAGAGATAACGCAAAATAATTTGAAAAGTTTCAAGAAAGCAATGTTGATTACTGAGTATTTGGGAAGACTTTATATCGCTCAAACCACGGAAAACAACAGAGATAAATCATTGATTTTAACCTATTTGAAAACTACTAGTAAGTGAATGATAATAATTTAGATATATATTTTAAAAAATCACTGATATTCTTATTATGATTTAATGTGATTTGTGCAAATACTGTCGGAGCGTGATTTTTATTCTCGTTATTGTTAAGAGATAATGTAAACCAGCCTAGATTATTATTAGACAATGAAATGTGATATAGTTTTAAATCATTATATTAGAAGTGTATGTCAACAAGGTCAAAATAATAAAAAAATGAGGACTTCAATTAAAAAAAATGTAGGTTGAATTACCTTATTAAAGCGAAGAATGATTTTAGCTCACGTCATAGCCTAAAAATATATTCGCCTTTTTAAATATAATACAACTGTTTTTTGACATCTATCTTAAATCTTCGCACATATAACCCAGTTATGCCCGCATCGAGTACAGTAATTTATGAATAGATTATGCATATCAAAATAGCTTTTATATTAATCCTTTTAATAATGCAGATATACGAACTTCCGTATAATTAAAATATTAATTCTCAAAAACATATTGCCAGTTCATTTAATTAGCATCCAAAAATGAACTATCTACTGAGAAAATACATTAGCATTAAAATACATGGTAAATTGTAAAGAACTCTATATTCTGTAAGATATTAATTTTTTTAATTGCTATTAGTGATATAAATAATCTATACGAAAAGATACTTTTCGAATAAAAAGACAAATTTTCAATGCATTCGTCCCTTTTACCAATAAAACGGGGATGTTATTAATCTCAGAGTAAACCCATTAATATTACCTTCTAGTTACGTCATGAAAATGTCCCACGGATCAATTTTGCGCCATATCTGGATAACATATATAGCCACTTAATTCTAGTCCGTCTATAACTTTAACCATACAAACCGTTTTTTAGGTAGTTATTATCAAGTTAGCAAAGTAATTTTAACATCAGAATATTTATCCGATGATGTCTCAGTTCAATCTCGAGAGACAAAGGATACGCCTGTACGGGCAACTGCGCGTGTAATTGTGTGGCAAGGGTTGCGCAGCGCACAACGACACCTCTCCTGAATCAGCACTGTTTGAGTCCATTGGCAAGGAGAAGTCCAATACGACAGGATACAATGCCGAGATAAGCAGAGAGCACATACAGCACAGAGAAGTCACAAATGGTCACACTTCTGGTACTATTCAGGCTCATCGTAGCTTCACCTCTGTCATCTGACGGGAACAGCTGTGTCAAACGTTATTATGTTGTATATATATATATATATATATATATATATATATATATATATATATATATATATTGTAATGTGATTGATAATTTAAAATTTAAAAATCAAATTATAATTAAATTAAAAATCCGTTTCATAAGAAGGAACAACAAAAAAATCAATTATCTGTACGATCGTTTCGGAAAACAATGCTTTTTATTGTGGTAGACATCAAGTTACGTACAATAATTACATATAGTTTTTTAATACGCAAGGTTTCCTCGTCAGAAAATTTTGAAGGGTTTTTATTAAATTTAAAAGACACCATAAATAAACCTAGCATTAAAAGTAAGGCAGATGTATCTTTTAATTCTTCGCCTTTTGAAATCAGGAACTTTCTCTTTCCTGTAATTAAACTAGTAATTTCACTGTTACATTGAAATACACTCAGCTCTTTAGACTATTGTTCATATCTCCTTTAAATTATATATATATATATATATATATATATACATACGCACACACATATATGTATATGTATATATATATATATATATATATATATATATATATATATATATATATATATATATATATATATACTAGCAGTTCAGCTCGGGTTTGCTTGGGTCCTATGTACTGTTCATAACTTTATATGCATAAGTATATATATATATATATATATATATATATATATATATATATAAGTTTAACTTATATCTAGGTAACCTTCATCTAAAACTTTCAGGGGTTTGTATTACTGTACACATAGATTCGAAAAAGTTGTCAAAAAACAAGTATATAACAAATAAATGTTATTAAAGGCAAGATAAGTTACTTTTCTACCTAACTGGAGCATTTTTCGTGTTTTTATTTAATGTAACATGTTTATTTAGCTCGAAAAACATACTGTGTTTACCGATGTATTGGAAAATTAAAAATGGCGCCCGACTCTCTCGTTACCACGGTAAGTTTGGGAAAAGGTGCTATAAATATAACACTAGACAAAATACTGCTAGAAACTCGCTCAATATATGTTACCGTGACATAGGTTGACATATATTCGGTGGGATTTTAATAGCATTTTTTCTAGTTTATTATTTACTAGCGGGGGTACCCGGCGTTGCCCGAGTGTTTGTTTCCGGGACGGGGGGGGAGTTAAAAAAAATGTTATGGTAGGTAAGTAGGAAGGATCAAACCCGGAGTCATGAGTAAAAGTAGGAAAATAAAGTGTGAACAAAAAACTGCAACGTTAACAGTTCGGCCACCAAGAAAAGTCCATTCCAGTTGTTTAGGAAAAAAACAAAAACAAAAAAAAAACGACTACGGAAGGTCGGCGCGAACGTGAAAATATAATGTGAATTGTCCAGCACACTAATCACCACGCCACATAGCACTGCAGCTTAGTTTAGTGATTTTAAATAACTTCACATGAAAGAACTACGAAGCCAAACCGGTGTTCTCTTCTCAACTGTTCCTTGTGAACGATCCCCAAACGGTGTTAAGTGGTGGCAGGGGGAGGAGGAATTTATTAGAGAGAAAATATTTTACCACTTCCATTGATCTTAACCGATTTTGGCCGTGACTTCTCAGCAGAAAAAGTATAGAAATCTAAGATTATCGAGGAATTTGAGAAATAATAAGCCTATAACACACCTCAGATATTGTTCTGCCGTTTGTGCATATTATATTTGCATGAAATATCTTGATTTTTAATCCTATTAAGGTCAAAATCAGACGGGAAAAAATGAGTTCATTTTATTTATATAGAAGAGAAGAGATAACACCTTTTCCCAAACATACCGTGTTCAAAAGAGAGTCAGGCGCCATCTTGAATTTTCCAATACATCGGTAAACACTATGTTTTGGGGGCTGAATAAACATGTTTCATTGACTAAGAACACGAAAAATATATCCAGTTTGGTAGAAAAGTAACTTATCTTGCCTTTGATAACATTTATTTGTTATATATTTGTTTTTTGACAACTTTTTCGAATCTATGTATACAGTAATATAAACCCACTTTAAGTGTTTAGACCCAAAATTGGCAGAAGAGTTTGGTAGAGTCTACAAAGGTAAACTCTTAAACCTTTTATCTCTTAGCCAGGCAAATTTACTCCCTGAAAGTAATTTAATAGTTTATTGCATGTATGAATAACCTTTATGTAAAGTTTCAAATGTAAGGCCCTAAATTGGCTGAATAGTTTGCTAGGGATCGCAAATGTCAAATCTTTTTAACTTTGATAACTTGGAATCTTAATATTCGGTCCAAAAGCAGTTAAAACCTTGCCCTATATATGAATACACTTTATGTAATATTTCAAATGTTTAGACTAAAAATTGGCTGAGTAATTTGGTAGAAACCGCAGAAATCAATTTTGTTTTACTTAGACCCAAAATTTGACCCCTTTAACTTTTATTGTTTTGGCTCAAATCAAATTAAAAGTTTAATCCCCGTCCAATTAACTTACCTCTAACATTTCAAGTCTTTAGACCCAAAATTATTGAGGGAGTTTTGTTGAGATTCCTAAGGTCAAATTGTTTAACTTCAACCCCTCTATAGCTAAATTTCTCGTCGAAAAACGATTAAAAATGTTTATTTTCAAATTTCAATACCCCTTATGTTAGATCTCGAGTCTGTAGACTGAAAATTAACGAAGTAGTTTGGTAGGGAAATGTACTAACACAGACAAACACAGTGACAATTTCATTTTCTCATATATATATATATATATATATATATATATATATATATATATATATATATATATATATATACGTTTTATTATTTATTACCGTATCTTTCTGTTAATTTACATTATTGTTTCAGCTACCCGGCCGTTTTTTGGCCGTCTGTAGCTTCCTCAGACTTTTGTCTGTAAAAGTCTGAGGAAGCTACAGACGGCCCAAAAAAAAAAGGACGGGTAGCTGAAACAATAATGTAACTAAACAGAAAGATACGGTAACAAAAAATAAAACGCATATTTGCTCTACAACAGTATTGAGCACTTTCTTCAGTTTTTATTAATTACCATTTCCACTAAATATATATATATATATATATATATGTGTGTGTGTGGGGGTGTATGTGTGTGTATATATATATATATATATATATATATGCATATATAAATGTTTATATATAATATGCTGTATATAATATATACAGAGAGTATTTATATATATACATATATATATATATATAGAGAGAGAGAGAGACAGACAGACAGACAGACAGACTATATATATATATATATATATATATATATATATATATATAAAGAGGGTGATAGAGAAACGAAGATACATAAAGAGGCTAGGAAAGCATCATCGTGACAGAACCTATCTTTCTTATATACGATGTAGATTTTTTCTTTACCTTCTATCCTTTGTTTTCGAAACAGCAAATGATATCTGCCAGACTAATATCAAACCTGAAAATTTAAATTACTCAGGCTCCACACGTTCCTTTCATTGCAAATCTTTGAGTTATGTGTACATCAATGGATTTCTCCATCATCGATCATTTCGGTAAAACGACATTCTGCTTCATTAGAATCGCACAGGGTAACGCATTCAAAACCAATCCATACGCATCTAAATAATAAAAGAAAGGCGTAGTTTGTCAATGAGTGGAGACACAGCACCCGTATAAATTTGTACTGTATTTTTGTTTTACAGTCGAAACCAAAGAAAATAGCCTAGGGTGAGGTAATTATGTATTGACTATGCAGGAAAAGAAAGAAACTGAACACAATTCAGTATTCAAATGCCAGACATAAGAGATTGACTTTCATAATCGAATATTCGAATTTTTTTTTATTTGATATTAGATTCGGCAGCTTCAGTGTTCACAAATTTTAATGGTTTGATTGTGATCTAGCCGATTAATGAATAAATGGACTATTTCAGATACAATGTACAGAATACAAACCCTGAACATGTTTGTCAACAGCTTCCGTTGCATTGAAATAATAGACTGCTAAGTATCAGTCAAGAATACGCGTTTAAACAGAAAACAATATAGGTCATTTCGATAGTTTTTCATCTGCCGCGTTTAGAAATTAGAATGGATAGTCATATATTGCGTTTTATCTTTGAGCACGATTTTTTTTTGTTTTTTGTTTGTTCTTTTTACATTTTCACTCCAAACAAGGAACATTGCAACTTTGATGTAGGGGGCTACTACCAGAGACCTAACCTACAGGGGTACTATGTAGACTCTACATTGTAGAGATGTGGGTAGCAAGTTGTATGTTCATGTTACACTTGAACTTTTGCATGTCAGTACAGTTGGGGAAGCAGGGACACAGAAGGGACTTCCAAAGTCAAGCAGTTCTGGAGAAGAAACTACCTGATCAGAACGCTCTCTTACATCTAGGGATCTCTACCGTGTAGGGGTGGAATTTAACTGCTTGTCGGGGTTGTCGGCTGTATTTACCTTGAGACGGTACAATTTCTGGCAGTTTGTCGGAGCATTCACAATTAAAATACTTGTAGAAAATGCAGAGAGATACAACATTTTGTCTAGGGGACAGAGGCTGAAGCCTAGATGACAGTTCAAGAACTATCAGGTTGGCGACTCTCTTTTGAACCTTGTCTAGGAGCGAGAGACTAGTAGCAGATGCACCAGCCCAAATATGACAACAATACTCCATACATGGGCGAATGGTGGTCGTATAAAGGCACAGGATACTTTCGGCCGTTAGTAGCTTTCTAGCACGGTAGAGAGAGCCTACCTTCTTCGGGGCGCTCCTGGCAATGCTCTCAATATAATTGTTCTAACGCATGTTTCCTGTGAACGTTGGACCAAGGAGTTTAAACGAAGTTCCTTGCCAACTTCCTTAAGCGCGTCAATCTAGTAATTGCGACTGAGCTGCCCAGCCTCTTTTGGGGGGCACACATCCCCTTCTCTGTAGAGGCGCTAGTTTGCTTACCCGACATTTCGACCTGTTTATAAATATTCGCGCGATAAAAAAGTATTAAATACCACAAGTCCACCAGCAGTCCTTTCTGTGATGTAATATTCTTTAATTCTTTTGTAAATATACCACCGTTTTATCTTATTTAATATTGGCTGTCAACCTCATAACACTGCCGACGAGGAAGTTGAACTTTTTTGCGAATAAAAAATTCAAATTAATATGGTTTGAAAATAAGACGTGGGTGACCAGACTGGATTTATGACCTCAAAAAAGAACTTCTTCTATTAAAGAAAAGAAATACTACAGCATCAACAAATACTATTTAAAAACAAGTTTTGAAAGTCAAGTATCATGCTTAAATTGTGCTATAAACAGAACCATTCATTTTAAACGCACTCCAATTATTGCAAATAATCTAATGTTGATTTAATAAGCCTTTCTTTACATCTTGTGCGGTGAAAAAGCTTGAATGGCCTTCATTTAAAAAATCTACTATTGCTTTAATATACCGGGCTTTTCGGTTGGTATGGTAATATACTTCTTCACTTGGGATGTAAGATCGTGTATGGTGCTAACTTTGGTCAAAATCGCTTTTCATTCTTTCATCAGATTTATGCGATTATCGATTTTCGGTATTATTGAAGTATAATCCGGTATTCCGATATTTTGATAGAAAACATCTAAAACACTAACACGCACATTAATTAAATTCATGTGAAATTTTATAAAAAATAAACCCAGCCGTTTTTCCCTTATATAACAGGGAGACTGGAGTTTTCCGGGATTGAATTATGAACAACAATAGTTTCACTCTCCTATATATATATATATATATATATATATATATATATATATATATATATATATATAGTCATCGAAATACACTCGTGTTTCGTTGCATCACAACTCATCAGTGCCGCTACACTAAGACCTTTCCCAAGCTAAGGATTGAACATAGAATCGTCGTGTTGGCAGTTCTCCCATTCAACCACGGAAGCGATGCCCGGCAATAATCTGTCCAAATGTCTATTTAAACAAACATCCGTACACCACTTATACAGTGCTCAAATAACCTGTGAGCAAACAAACCGGGAGCATCATATATATATATATATATATATATATATATATAGAGAGAGAGAGAGAGAGAGAGAGAGAGAGAGAGACTTATATGTAATATACTGAGTTCGTGTAATGCAGTAAGTTTTCATATACCAATGAGTTTTAAGCCAAAAAGTGTTGACTTAAGGAGTAAGCTAATGAAATACACTTTTGTTGTCATCAACACCCTTTCTTAAGTCTTGATTTTGCTTCCACAGTATATATATATATACATATATATATATACTAGACTACTCGTGACCCGTTTGGTCAGTATGTTATATTAGCTATGGAATTCATGTATGAGCGTGACACATTGTGACGTAAAGAAAATGTTGTTTTGTTTTTACATAACAGAAACATTTCTATAAAAGTATATTAAAATGAAAAACCACGGACGGATCACCCAAACATAAAAAAAAATCCTTCCTATTCGTGTAAAGTTATCTATTTTTCCGAATAATCGCTCAAAAATCGAAAATTTAACATGCTTTTCCTACGAATTGAACGCCGACGAAAGTCATTTAGCAGCAAAAATGCACATGAACCTACCGATGAGAAATATAAGAATGAAAAAAACATATTGGAATCCTTCAACCAAGTTATAGAAACTTAAAATCTAAAAAAAAAAAATATTAATAAAACCTGCAGCAAAAAATAAAAGATAAATAAATAAAATAAAATAAGACTAATATTGAAACAGATTAGTAAATGTGCCAACAAATTCACCGATCTCACTCAACTATTTTGTATCTTTAAATGTAAACAAAAAATAAAAAAGACCGAAGGAAGGAAAAGGGACAGATAGAGAGTAGTAGTAGCAGTAGTAGACTTGGCTTTACTACAATTGTTCTTATATTTGTTAACGGCTTAAAGTTGTTTAGTTGAGAGAAAATAACGACAGTATAGTTGTAATAAAGAATAGTTCAAAACACCCCCATTCTTTCCATGTTAAATAATAATTTCGAAATAATAACGGTGATATTTCAGTTCGCAGGCCAAATCTTCAAAAAAAGTGATTTGTTTTTATTTGTTAACGTTGTTATGGGTTAATGTTTATGCGGGCATTCGCAACCGGATGTTGTAAACGGGAAAGTGGGTTACATCACTCTTTACAAGGTCATTTGAGTTTTATAATCATACATATATATATATATTTATATTTATATGTATTTACATCGAAATCGGTGAAATCGCTCATTTTGAATCGAATACATTCAGTGCCTGTTGTCGTTAAATAACTATCGCGATGCACCAGGAATAAGCTTCACATGCCTTTCCGCAGTGTCTTGATCCATAATACATTATAATATAAGTTGCACTGTAAAGAACATACTGCTTAATTTTAAATAACTTGTCCGAGTGCTTGGAGGTGTGTGCTAAGAGAAAAAAAAGTTATAATAGGCAAGAAGGCTCGAACCCATACCGCGAAGGAGGAAAAGAACATAAAGTGATGTTTTTGCCGTTGCGTCCATTGTTAAACCGGAAGTAGCGAAGATTAAATTAAGGTAAGTCAATCGAAAAAAGGGGATGAACTTCTCCTTGTAGAAAAGTTCCCAGTAGTGTTAAGAAATTAATGTTTTTAGCGAGTATTTCGATCTTTGTTGTCTGGCGTGTGGAGCTTCAAAACGGAACCGATCACATGAAAATCCGTTGCCTGCGTCGGAATTTTTAGGCAGACAGAAAAACATGCATAAATACATACATACATTAAAACAGACAGGTGAGATTTATATAATACTAGCGGGGGGGGTACCCGGCGTTGTCCGAGTATTTGGAGGTGTGCGCGTGTGGTCAGGCGGGGGTGGGAGGTGTTAATGAAAACCTAAGAATAAGCGAAGTAAAAAAAGAAAACAGAAAAACGAACGTTAAAACTTATCTGAAAAATAAAGCGGAGGGGGGGTTACCCGGGCGCGGTGGGGGGGGGGTAATAAAAACATAAGAATAAGCGAAGTAAAAAAAACACAAAAAAAACTAACGTAAGGCAAACGAACAATGATTAATGTAAAAATAGGAAAAACAAAAACAAAAAAGAAAACAGAAAAACGAACGTTAAAACTTCTGAAAAATAAAAACAAAAAAAACACCTGAAAAATGGCTTAAATAAGCCTGTTTCCATATTAAAATTTAAAAAATCGGTGGGTATCCGGCGTTGACCAGGTGTTTTTGGGTGTGTGTGGTCAGTCGGAGGGTGGGGGGTGTTAATGAAAACCTAAGAATAAGAGAAGTAAAAAAAAAAGAAAAACGAACGTTGCGTGAAAAATGGCTTAAATAACCCTGCTCCAATATTAAAATTAAAAAAATCGAAAAAAAAAGACATCTCACACCCAAAACGTTTAGATAATGACCCAACGCTCTAATCAACTGAGCTAACACGACGTACATGAAATTGTATCAGTTCTTCGAATATTTCAACTAAATCAGGTTTGACGTCGTCTGACGCATGCGTAAAACCGATCTCGTCATGAGTGGACCGTTTTTGCTGACCCCCCTGTAGAAAAGTGTTGATTTCAGGGTGACAAAATTAACGTTTTGGGCCAATTCTTTGATATTTATTGGGCGAACGATGGGACGTTCATATGAGACCAAATTTGTGAATTTTTATTCTGTCTGTCGAAAGTTTTTAGCAGACAAACAAACATACACATACATACATACATTTCGCTTTTATATTTATAGAAGATGTTACATGGCATTAAAGATACAAATGCAAAACGCAAGTATCATACTCTACTTGTGCTCTAATTTTATTTCGAACGCACTTTTCTCTTATCAAAGAATTTGCTGTTAATTTTATATGTCTGGCCTTACTAGTTGTGCGATGATAATTGTTGTTTCCTCATTCCTTAGATTAATTCGGTTATCGATAATCGATGTTATTAAAGAAATTCATAAAAGAAAAGCTGTCAAAGAATCCTGCATAGCACATAAAGCAACTTACTGTGAAATTTCATAAAAATCAAGTCTATAACGAACGAATACACAGACAGACACGTAGATAAACAGATAATAAGTGTTTTTATTTAATAATATATATATATATATATATATATATATATATATATATATAATAGGTTAAGACTTTCCAACGAGAGAAAGATGTATATTCAAATGAGGAGGTTATCATGAATAAGGACTATTATAAAACAAAAAATTTAAAATCACTAGGGAACGAAAATTATTACAAACCAATTAGCTCTAACATAGACGACACAGTGATATATAAAATCAGAAAACTCTGCGCAACATACACTAGTACATTAACTAAAAAAGAAAAAGACTTTATTACAAACTTTACAACAAAAACAAACATCTTATATGGACTTCCCAAAGTACACAAATCTAACTAGCTAAGACATGCCATCAACATACAACAGTCAGAGTACATAAGCACCCAAACCCCAATGACCTCACATTCAGACCCATAATAGCAGAACCAGCATGCCCAACTAGCAGACTTAGCAACCTAATAGATATATTATTGCAGCACTTCAACAATCTAGTATGAAGTTACGTAAGAGATGACACGCACTTCCTTAGCTCCCTACCACAAACAGTAGACGATGGAACAATACTAGCCACATTCGATTTTAGCAGCCAATGCAGCAATATCCCACACAACCTAGGAAAATATTGGATTGGCAAACATACACAGACTTTACATCCCAGATTCACTTAACAATTCGTGATTGACACCATTGACATAATCCTCAATAACAACTCCTTCCAATTCAATAATGACAATTACATCCAAATACCAGGTACACAATGGGTACCAAAATTGCACCAGCATATGCCACCCTTACACTCGCCTTCCTAGAAGAGACCCTTTATGAAGGATAGAGCAGAAATTCGGACACAATATAAAAACACTCTTCATAAAATCTTGGAAAAGATACCTAGACGACTGATTAATCCTCTGGAAGACCACATGGGGGGATATCAGATAACTCCACACTTTGCTACAAAATCTATACCATAAAATAAACTTCACACTAGAGCAAAGCCCCACAGACCTTTCCTAGACATCCTTGTAACAATCAAAAACAAGATAATTACAGACATCTACCACAAACCCACAGACACCCAACAATACTTCCACTTCAAATGCCACCATCCTAAAAATTGTCTAAAATCAATACCCTAGCACGTAGAGTCTGCACCATAGTAACAGACAGACGCCTCCGATCGACTAGACTGAATGAACTGCATATAACCCTGCGGAAAAGAGGATATCCACTAGAACTAATCCAGAAAGGCATTGCACTGGCAGAGAAAATTCTAATAGACACACTACGAATCCCAAAAGAACACAACATAGAACAAATTTTAGCACACGTCTCCACACACAACACAAACAACCCAGAACTATTTACACAGATAACAAAAAAAAATGATCCTGGACAGTCAGAACGACAAACTAAACAACATACTTAAAACAACAAAAATAATAAAAAGCAAAGCCAACCCAAAAACTTAAAACGCATCCTAACTTCCTCAAAACTCGTTCCACACACTACGAGAGGGGTTACAAAATGCAACAAAGCGCGATGTGAAGTATGTGACATAATAATAGAAGGAAACACATACACATTCAAAAACTCAACACAAACATTTGAAATAAAAAATGATCTAAATTGCCCCTCCATAGATGTAGTATATGCACTAAGATGCACAGCATTCGACAAATCCTACATAGGCGCCACCAAAAACGTCAGCAATAGAGTGACCTTACATAAGAGCAACATCAAAATTGCAGATAACAGACACCGCCATGTTTCAAAGCACGTACACACATTCAGTGGATTTGCTTCAAAATAATGGCAATCTTCCAAACAGACAATTACTTTTATTTACTTACACAGGAAAAAAATTTCAGAACAAGATTCACTCCCGAACTAAACAGAGCCTAATATCAACACACAAAAACATGAAATGGAGCGCACACTCGCATACACGTACATATACATATACACACTCACACATAAATCGTAACCGACACATTAAAATACGCACACACACGCACGCATACAGCAAAACACAGGCACAACACCCCTGTCTCTAATAAAACACATTGAACAATACCAACCAACAACACTAGGAAAAACCTAGAAGCATGGTGTAGTATCTGTTCCACCGCATCGCCCCCCACCCTCAGTGAGTGGAGGAGAAATCCTTCATGATTGAGATAACTACCATCCTTCCTCGCATACCTGTACCTCTCCAAGTGCCCCCTCCCCTCTAGGGAACGAGATCTTCCCCACACTAAGAATCGATCCTGGATCTGGCCATACCCCCATGGGGAGACAAATAAATAGAAACATTAAGACATCCCCTACGTATATTTATAGATGCACCTCTTTATCTAAACAAACATAATATTAAGAATGCCCCAACAGTCTAAGACAAACGAAAATCACAATACTAAAATCTAAGAATCAAAAAAATAAATATCAAAATTGAATGAAAACACCACTACCCTTGATTCACATGAGCTGGTTCCCTCCCCCCTCTTCACATACACCCATTAGAAACGACCTTGGATCGCAGTTACCTTCGTAGGGAAGCAAATAACTTTATAATACTCTAAAACAGAACACACATTCTACAGACTAATACAAGAAAACACACACTCACTCTCTCTCTCATACACACGCACACACACACACACATATACACCGTACCCTACGCACCCAGTTGACCAAGTAGCAACGTGCTCTCACCTCCATTCAAGTGAGATTAATAAAGGAAAAAATGAGAAAGATAAGTAGAAACACAAGAAAAGAGAGAAAGAGAAACATCCCCAACGAACCAGTAATAAAATTTGAACATATGAATGAAGAGTAGAATCATTTACACATGTTTCCACCGCTCGAAAACATATCAAATGAACTACAAAAATGCTCTTTTACATTTTAAACACATCTTAACTATATTCTAAATATTATACAATTTAAATACTTTCTGAAGAGGACGCTTCCCAGAACGTCTCAAACGCGTTAAAAACTATTTCAATGATTTAAAAACATTATTACAATGATCTAAACATAATTTTCAATGAAAATCCAAAACACGGAATAATAAAATAATGTTAAAAAATACACATTGTTGGTGACCCTCCTGATATATATATATATATATATATATATATATATATATATACATATATATATATGCGTGTGTGTGTATGTATATATATTTATGTATATATATATATACATATATATATTAAGCAATCTAGTTATAGAAAAGCATGTCCGATATACATAGTCTATTTTGATACTTACTTTACGGTTCAGAATTACATTACGTACTGTCCACTCAGCTCTCAGCATTCAACTCCAAACTTTTTCAACGTAATAATGCCCGCAATGCCATATGTTTTAGCCTAAAATCAAAAGTTCATCACATTATAAATCCGCTTGGGAAATTGTTTTTCGAAAGCCAAGTGTCTTTTTCTCTAAGTCTGCAACAACATATGGCTACTCCTGGCGCTGTTGTTCTCCAAGTTAAAAGAATTAATTTTTTTTGTATACTTTTTTGTACTCTGTTTAGTATTACGTCTCGATGACAGGCGAAACCCAGATATAACCTTTAGCAATCTATTCGAGAAAAGTTAATGCTTTATATTACTTTAGGTAATATGTATTTTGAAGTAGATTTTAGTATAAGGGCCAGACTCGGAAATGGTGATATATGTTTGCTACGTTTTACACACGTCTCCACAAGGTACATGTCATATCGTTTGGATACCGTCATATGGTTAAGCAAACAGTGAATTAAAATATAAATGCATTAGGAATTAAATAAAACGTCGTAAAATGGAGTATTGGTGCGTTACGTTTTCGCTGCGTATGGTTGTTCAAAATTTGTTTGTCCAGTCTATATCATTGTAAACATCTACTTCCGTAGCTAGTATGATATATATACACACTGACAGCGAGTAAGACCACAACACAGTTGATCTATCAAAAATATATTGCTATTATACTACACTAAAAAAATCAGCTTTTGATTATAAATAATTACTGGTGCTTTAGCGGTTGTGAAAATCGTGTGGGATTATGCGGGGTAAGGCGGTTGTAGGTGAAATGGTCACACAGCCTGTCTCTCTCTCCCTGTTTTTCTCTCTCCCTCTCTCTCTCTCTCTCTCTCTCTCTCTGGGCGACTTACTAACCTGTTTTGTGACGATTTTATTTATAAAACTTTATTTTTTTATTGAAATGTTTAACAGGTGCTTTGTCTTTTGATTTTACCGTCTCAATATTTCTGAGTCAAATTGTGCATTGAATGATACAATGGTTGAAAATCCCAAATTCTTCACTCTGAAGCAATGCGTGTTTGCAACTCATCGAATGCCCCCCCGAGGCTGCCTGCCAATATCTATCACTGTAATAGTGACTTTTAGTGCGTTTCTGGATATAGCAATAGTAGTTGTCCGTTTAGGCATCGTGAGCCCACAAATAAGAATCACATTGAATGACCACTATTTGTTAGATCATCAATTTTATGGTACGCTAAAACATCTATTAACTTTGTGAGTGAGAATTACTTAGCACCAGGTCATGTGCCCATGAAAATGTTAACACGTTTATAAGAGCTTCCTTAAAAATAATTACCTTGTGGAATATGAATATCTAATGTCATAAAGTGATTGAAGCAAGGAGAAAAGATTTAGTATTACTGGAAAAAAACACTCAACAACTATCTTCGTTACAACAATCTTATTATAACTGATGTGAACGTGGAGGAGAAGAATTGGACAACGTTGAAAAAATACCAGGACTTGGAAGGAAGATAACAAGATTGTCGAGGTTGAAGATAGTAGGCATTGTAGACTACATGGTGTCCCAATAAAATTCATACACTCTTTAAATGAGAATAAAACCAATATTTCTTATAAGAAAGAAAAGTTTCATATATCAAAATACTTTGAACAAATAAAGAAACCAGCTAATTATCGAAAGTGTTCAAATTTTTGGTACTTGTGATCAATGGACAGCTATTCGTATTTTGACACATCTTCTTTCAATGGTTGCTTTCAACTAATTCATTGTAGCACGTGCTGTTGTGTGAACCCTGTATTTCACACGCCATCACCCAACCCCGTTCCAAAAAAAGAAAAACTCCATGGGGGAATAAAATCCAGTGATCGTGGACAGTGCTCAATACTTCCTCTTTGTCCAAACTATGTTTCGCAGGTGACTATCAAGATATGCTTTTAAGTCAAGATGATAGTGGGGAACTGCTTCATCCTCCAGGAAGTGCCATTTTTTTATTCCTAAACATCTCTTAGAAACGTGGTATAGCGTATTCATATATCAAGTTGAGATAATTTAAAGAGTGTATACATTTCATTGGGACACACTATATGTTTTTTCAAAAGGATTTCACAAGTTGATTGAGAGAATTAGAATTTATTGGAATTTGGAATTACTTTAGAAGTCTGCCTTGCTGAGACCGACCAGGATCTAGCAAAAAGTGCTGGAAGACTGTGTAAAGAATATGTTGATATTGTACGGCCATTTGTTATTCAGCACATAATCGACAATAACAGCCAGGCACAAAATATGGCAATAATCTTAACAGAAGAGATTAAAGATAAAGATACAATAAAAATATAGCAATTATACGAAAGTTGTTGTAAAGTAAAGCTTTCTATTTTTAAGTTGAAATGTAAATGAGTTACGATAACAGGAGTAGTTCCATTAAAACGAACGAGATTTTGTTGTTCGGAATTAATCTTTCTACATAGTCACCATCATTTTCAATCCATCTACGCTAGGAATTCAATAACGCACCTTTACTTCTGAAGCACGGAAACAGAGTCAGAGAGGGAGATTTAGAGAAAGGAAAGCATAGACAGCGAGAAAGAGAGAGATAGAGAGTTAGAGAGAGAGAGAGAGTTTAAGTGAGAGAATTAGAGAAAGTGGTTAGAGATTTTCTGCTATGTAACTATGCTGGTAGTAGAGGAATCACTGATTATGTTATAAGAACCGCTTGCGTAATTCTGTTCGCCGTTACGTACAAGACCTGAATTATTTATTGATCTGATTTTGTCGAGGAGTTTTGTTTAATTCATCAAAGGGCAAACCCTGTGACAACATAAAAGTTGAAGTAATTTAATATTGTTTTGTTTTCTACGAGAGTGTTTGAAGCTGATCTTTAAAGTATCAGACACACTCAGGAATAAACGTTATTTATTTATCAGGAAAAGACGAACATATTAAAGCGAGAGCCAAACAACTAAGAAGGTTAATCTGTTTGAAGAAAAATCGATATTTCTAACGCTTTTCATAATTACATCTCATAAATAAAAACTTATAACGGACTGGTTTAGAGAAAATACGAGTTTCAGATCGCGGCAAAACTGTTGCGATCTTTCCTAAAAATGGTACCCCCTAATTATTTATATTACCATCCTCTAAAACATTAACATTTCCAGTTATATATATATATATATATATATATATATATATATATATATATATATATATATATATATATATATGTGTGTGTGTGTGTGTCTCGTGTTGCGGGGTTCGAATCGTTCGGCTGGTATTAATTATGAAACTCTGCACTGAAGAATCCCGAAAGGATGAAACACTAGTGTATGTAGGTATTTAATTATTATAGTAAAAAATAATTATGACAGCCCCTTTAAGAAATTCATTTCTTATCATTGAGCACTTTCAGTTGAATTAAAGTCGGTCAATTTAGCTCATGCATAGATCATCGTATAACGATTAGATCACTCTCTGACTGACGTAAAGAACATTTAAAATTAAAATGTTTAAAATTCAACGTGATTTCACGCGGTTAATTGTAGCCGAATGGATACGGTCTTCGCTAATCGAGCCAGAGATTTCTCGTGTTGCGGGTTTCAAATCGTTCGACTGGTGTTAATCGTGACACCCTGCACTGAAGAATCCCGAAAGGATAAAACACTAGGGTCTGTAGGTATTTAATTATTATAGTAAAAAATAATTATATATATATATATATACTTATATCATCAGGCAGCGACTTTTGAATAGTCAAGTCGCTGCCTGATGATATCTGTTGTTTGATTGAAACAAGTGGCTATTTGTAGCAGCGGGATGTGAGCATGTTTATATAACAATAAACAAGTATTATCAGCTCTTTTTATTGAGCACTATCTAACAACCTCGTTGAATTCATTAGTCCATTACTTTTGAATATAAAAAAACCCGAGTATATATATATATATATATATTGCAATCATGAAGGGAATATTTTTATTGTTCATAATTAAAAGCAAAATGCGTAAAACCCATTTGAAAAAAAGGGGTAACAGGCTGTGAAAAAACAAGGGGGCGCTGACCGATTTCGCTCTCGCTTTATCCAAACTGATTTAAGGATTTAAATAGGAAAAATAAAAATATGTCCATTATTAAAATAAACTTACGTTGCATTCTATTCATGGGTTAAAATAATAATAAAAAAGAACAGGACAGCGATTAAAATAAAGTAACATTATGATATTTTCTTATATCCTAGAGGTTAATCATGGTAAAAAATAAAAGACATCCTATCTGTTTACAGAGGGAAGGCCTTCTCAACCGAACGTGAATTGTCTCCAAGATCTTTGGATGGAATTTTGAGTGAGCACGACTTAGGATTGAAAATAAGATTGTGCCAAAATTTGTTGCAAATGACGGGCTTTTAATGAGATGGTTAGTAATTAAAACCCGTCACACACACGCGCGCGCATGCACGCACACACACAATATATATATACACACACACACACATATATATATATATATGTATGTATGTATGTATATATATGTATATATATATATTTATATATATATATATATATATATATATAGAGAGAGAGAGAGAGAGAGAGAGATGTTTTATTACTACTCAATGTTATGGGAGTTAGTCTTTTTTAATTACATTTTCACTCCAAAAAAGCCAGATCTATCTAGGACATAAGTTCAAGGCTACTATGTAGGGAGTTTAGCAGGAAGATGTCTTTTTCACATTTCACTTGAACTTTTGCATGTCAGTACAGTTGGGAAAGCAGGAACCCGGAAGGGATTGCCAAAGTCTAGCAGTTCTGTGGAAGAAACTATTAGATTAGACGGCATTCTTACATCTAGGGATCTTTAATGTGTATGTGAGGTACTTTGCTGCTTGTAGGGTTTGTCGGGGGTATTGATATCGAGGAGGTACAAGGGTGTGTAGTTCGTCGGAGCATCCACTATAAAAATACTTGTAAAACAGGCAGAGGGATGAACCATTTCATCGATGGGACAGAGGTTGAAGCTTAGATGACAGTTCAGGACCTATCAGTTTGGCGAAATCCTTTTGAACCGTGTACAGGAGTGAAAGACTATTAGCAGATACATCTGCCCAAATATGAAAACAATACTCAATACATAGGCGAATGGTGGCCTTGTAGATGTAAATAATACTTTCAGGCATTAGTAACTTTCTAGCATGGTAGAAAGAGCCCACCTTCTTTGCAGTAGCCTTGGCAATGCTTTCGATGTATCTATTAACTTATGTTTTCTGTGAACGTTAGGCTGAGGACGTGGAACGAAGTATTTTCAAGTTGTGTATCTTTAGGCATAGCTATTAGTGGTGGAGTGGTGTAATTCATTTCATGAAACATGGTTTGCATTATATTCATAAGAGATTGAATGCCTACTGGCGAAAGTTGGAATGCATGCTCGCCACTATCCACTTTTATCTTAAGTATCTTTATATAGCGGTGTTTCAGGACAATTAGGCCTAATTACACATTTCTTATGAGTAAACTCTGAGTAAAAATCTAAAGATCATACGATTCGTAACTCCAAAAATTGTCTTTCGTATGGTTTACGCATACTGATGGTCACGAGGAAATAGATTTTCTCCAAGTGATCTTACCTCAAGTAACAAAACAAAGCTATATACTCCTACAGACTAGATAAAGTTTTGTCATGGAATCTTGGTAGGATCAAAAGACCGCAAGAAAAATATAACATATTTAAATGGTCAATTAGTGGAGAGAAAAATAATATTCGTAACTTATTTGCTTACTCAACATTTGAGAAGTAAAATAATTTTAGTGTGGATTTATTTGCTTCCCCACTGAGCAAATTAGGCACAAGGCCGTTTTTTAATGTGGAGAGAGAGGGAGGGGGAGGGAAAGGGGGATCCAGTTCCCGAGAGGTGGGAAATGGGAGCTGGATAGTAACTGTGGTCGTAGGGTGATCCCTACATTGACCAAGTTCAGATATGTGGGGTTACCCCCACATATGGTCTTTGCTTGCAGCATCTGCCGGAACAGATGATATTTATTTGCTCCCCCACCGAGCAAATTAGGCACAAGGCCGATTTTTAATGTGAGGAGTGAAGGGAGGGGGAAGGGAAAAAGGGGACCAGCTCCCGAGAGGTGGGAAATGGGAGCTGGTTAAAGATCAGGCATGTGGGGTTGCCCCCACATCTGGTCTTTGCTAGTCATAGCTTGCAGTATCTGTCGGAACAGATGGTATTTATTTGCTCCCCCACCGAGCAAATTAGGCACAAGGCCGATTTTTAATGTGAGGAGTGAAGGGAAGGGAAAAAGGGGGCCAGCTCCCGAGAGGTGGGAAATGGGAGTTGGTTAAAGGTCAGGCATGTGGGGTTGCCCCCACATCTGGTCTTTGCTAGTCAAAGCTTGCAGCATCTGTCGGAACAGATGGTGTTTATTTGCTCCCCCACTGAGCAAATTAGGCACAAGGCCGTTTTTAATGTGAGGTAAAAACCAGCTCCCCTAAAAGTAGGCAAAAAGGGGGCACTCTGGTTACCAAAAATAATAATTGTCCCAGTATAGAGGGTTTCCCCTCCATTGACTGGTACAAATTATCTTAAGTGCAGTATCTGTCGGAACAGATACTAAACTTTGATCTTGTCCCCCGTGCCACAGAGGGCGGGGGCGATGTAAAATAATTTTAATGGAATATTCGAATATCTATGCATATTTTATAGATATTAGGTATATGTCACAGAAAGGCGACATTTTGATTTCTGGGAATGTAAACTAAAGTAGAATTAAAGAAATATATGACTCGCTCTACATAATCTACAAATAGCCGACCATCATTCCACAAGGCTCTCATTGATATCGTTTATTCTGTTTATTTAAACCTAAACTTTAATTATAACCCTAGCCCTTTGAGTAGACTAAACATAATTTTAATTGTGACGATATTATATACATAAGCACAAACATAATATACTCGATTCATATTTTGCAGAACTCACTGAAAGAATTGGTTATAAATAGCTATGTTTTGTGTTTACAAAATTATGTTTCAATCTCTTGTACAAACTACACAGTTATGTTGAGTGTATTAAAATCAGCAGCAATTATAGAAATACTAGTTGTACATACAAGGCGTTGCCAAGTAAAAAGAATAACGCAAAAAGACATAGTCGCGTCAGAGGTTTAGTCACATAATATTTAAGATATACCAAAGTTTTTACGATTTTCCAGAATGTTGACCATATATTGGATTGGAGATATTTTTATCTATGAAATTCAAATATGGAAATAAACTCGCCTAGCATAAAGGGAAATAGCTCAAAAGTTAAATGAAAACTCACAACCGTATTTTAAACGCAACTGATATTGATTATATAATAAATCTATAATATAAATCTAACCGTTCTGTTTAAATGTATGTATGTATGTATGTATGTATGTATATGTATATGTATATATGAAAGATTGTAGGCTGCCAAAACAATTTTTACGGGGAGCTGGAAAATGGCAAGCGTCCTCAACACAAGCCTAGGAAGAGGTCGAGGCACTCTACAAAGAATAATTTGAAAGTCTTACAAATCGACATCGACACATGGGTAGGACTTACCCTGCAAAATCTGAAGTGGCGAAAGCTTGTACGTGAAAATTGCGATTCTCTAGAGAAAATGAAGCAGGCCCACAGCAATCTGAAGCGAGAGCTTCGCAAAGGTTTAATTGATCGTCTTAACCATGACGCACAGAGCTTGAAATGCGACACTTGTGAACGAGTGCTTTTGTCAAAAGCTGGCTACGGCAACCACCTTAAGTCGCACAAAACTCCTGTTCAGGTCAACTTTGCGCCTATTAGTCCGAACGAAACGATCTGTTTAATATGCAGCAAAGTTTGAAAGTCTACTGATGGTTTGAGAAGACATGCGAGTGTTCATAAAATACCTTTCCACCTCCACAGGAAGTCAACTCAGTGGAAATTATTCAATTTGTATGTCACATCTGCTGCAAGATGTGCAAATCTGCGACGGGAGTTCAGAGTCATCTGAGATGGCATGGACGACGAGATTAGGAGACCTCAATGTGACAGCGATTATCTGGAAAGATGAAGCAATCATCATCATCATCATGTATGTATGTATGTATGTGTTTAAATCATTTTCAGTTGGACTGTATTTTCGTCGGTTCGTACATTGATTTATTTGGAAAATTATGTGTGAGTTTGTGAACATTATTGTCATGTGCTGCAGAAGTATATGTCTAAAACAAACTTTTTTATTTAAAAAAAAAATCCAAGCGTCTTTAAATCATTTTCAGATGGACTGTATTCTCGTCGGTTCGTACGTTGATTTATTTGGAAAATTATGTGTGAGTTTGTGAACATTATTGTCATGTGCTGCAGAAGTATGAGTCTAAAACAAACTTTTATTTAAAAAAAAAAGAAAAATCCAAACAGGAAGGAAAAAGGACAAAACGGTCCAGTCGCTGACCACTTGCTATTTATGAGTTTTGGAATGTTTCTACGTGTGTATTTTGCATGTATATGTGTGCCTCTACGTGATTATGTTTGTATGTGTGTGCACATGCATATGTATGTTGGCGTACATATGTATATACGCATGTGTTTATTTCCATGTGTATGCGGGGTGGAGAGGTCTCCCGTAAGCCGTGGTGAAGGCAACCCCTCTAGGAGAAGCAAATCTCTGAGTTAAAAAACATAAAGCGGGAGATCAGTACCCGCATTAAGCTGGTCTGCAGTTTGACTTGTTGCTGGATATCTTGCTCTTGCTTGTTGCTGGATGTCAACATTTTGAACCGAGAGAGAGATTTAGCTGTCGTACAAAGCTAAAACTCTGTAACACCATCAGGTATAGATACTCCCTCAGGCATTTGTCTATAAAAAATGGTCCTATTGCGATGGAAAAGTTGTAACGCGTGTAGGTCTGAAATGCTGGAAGCATGTAATAATTGAGCTGCCATCATTATATGTATCTATGTATATATGTATGTATAGGTGTATTTATGTTTATGTACATGTGTATGTATATGTGTGTATATCTATGTGTATATGTATGTATATATGTATGTACATATATATTTGTGTGTATGTATGTGCATATATGCATGTGTGTGCATGTGTATATATGCGTGTGTATGTGTATTTATGCATGTGTGTATGTATGTAGATGTATGCATGTGTGTATGGATGCATATATATGTGTATGTATGTATGTGCATATATGTATATGCTTATGAGTGCATATTTATGTACGTGTATGTACATGTAGGTAAGTGCATGTATATATGTGCATATGTGTATGTAAGTGTGTATGTATATCTATGTATGTATATCTGTATATGTGTGTATGTATATCTGTATGTATGCATGTGTGTCTGTATACGTATGTACTTGTATCATTCATTGTGTATGTATATGTATATATGTGTGTATGTTTACAGATATGTATGTGTGTATGTGTATATATGTATATTTGCGTTTATATATATATGTATGCCAATGACCGTCTTGTGTATATTTATGTATGTATAAGTATGTGTATGTATGCGTATATGTATATGTATGTATGCATATATGTGGGTTATATGTATGTGTGTATGTGTATGTATGTGTATATATGTATGTATGCGTGCATGTATATATATGTATGTATACCAGTGACCTTCTTCAGTGTCATGTCTGCTTGTGCGTGTGAATTTTGCCGGCAGGACTAAAGTCATTTTCGGCTCATGGACTTTCAGTATCTAAGGGAGTGGCACTCGTCTGACAAGCCGTTGCAATCATCATGTATGTATGTATGTATGTATGTATGTATGTATGTATGCCTAAAACTTTCGATAGAGGGGACGGATTTTCACGAGATCTGTTTGTTTTGAGGCTTGACCATAAGGACGACAAATATCGAAAATTTGGCTAAAAACAATAAGTCCTTCACTCTCAACTGGGCACCTTTCTACAGGGAGGGGTAGCTTTTGCTGCCGATATTTTCGAACGTCATCCCCTCGTTTTGATTTACTCGCTTTAATTTAACTTACGTCTCTCCGGTTTTGCGAAGGACGCAACAGCAAGACGTCACGTTTTTTTGTTTTTTGTTTTTTTTTTCACGTTTTTCTTCCTCCTTCGCGGTACGGGTTCGAGCCTAATTGTATACTACCACGTTTTTTTTTTTGTTTTTGTTTTTTTGCTCAACACCCACGTCCAAACACCCTTGTCATGCCGGGAACCCAGATAAATTAAGTGTAATAAAATAAAATAAAAATATTAAATAAACAAACTTTATATAATATTTCTTAAACGATTTTATTGCTAAATTTGTATTAAAATGTATACTAAATTTTTAAAACAGGTTTTCTTTAATGTAATATGAAATAAGAAAACACTTTGAATATTGATTCCTTTTGTATATATATATATATATATATATATATATATATATATATATATATATATATATATATATATATAATGCAGAAATAAAACTATACCTGGGACGTTAAATAATTTTCTGGACTAAATTTCGTATGAGAACTTTTATTGATAGTACACACATGAAACATTAAGTGCTTCGGCTGAAATGTGCTTGTTGTATCGTTCTAACAATTTCTAGAAGGTTCTACGAGAAGTTCTTTTGTTTGAGTGTGTTAATGACTAGGGCTAAGACAACAGCTTATTCATTTCATAGTTTTGACTCTCGAGTGAGTATCCAATTATATCTTATATGCTCTTATATAGAGTGATGTGGTTCTCGGTTGATTAACTGTGTCTAACTGTGTCCGATGTATACTTGAGGGTCAAAACAATGAATGGAGTATGCTGTTGTCATAGCCCTATTAATGCCCATCGTCATAGCCTCTTTCATCTCTTCAATTTTCCCATTACGGCAGCCTGTAAAATTCTCCTTGCGCTTCAAGTATAACCACAGGGAGCAAGGTCTGGACTATAGGGAGGGTGGGCAACTCTGTTGATGCCCATCTTGGTCAAATAGTCTGTAGCAAGAGACTAGTACACTTGGGGCGCTGCGTTAATCTTCCGCATCGTCACTTCCCCGCGAATAATTATGTGTACTGAATCAAAGTTTGTACATATTGTCTTTTCAGGCACACAAGTGTTCCTATCCATGAAATTCTTTATTTGGCCAATCAACACTGGTGTACTGACTCTTCCCACACTTCTTATCATCCCTTACAGCCTCCCTTAATATCAGATTTCTTATGCTACTCAGAAGCAGATGCATGATGCACGCAAGATGGTCCACAACAGTCTGAAGAATTTCATAGGTTTCCCTGACATTACTCCATGTTTAAAACAGAATTGTATTGCATATCGTCCTTCTAACGTGTCCTCAGGTTAAGATTGCATTAGCTTTCACAATCAGTCTTTAGTATGGTGTATTCCAATTTCTGCTGTAGCTGTTCATCGGAACCCGAAATCATAAAAGCAAAAACATATTGTATTATAAAGGAGTTTTCGACAATGTTAAATGTCTGTACAAAAAGTCTGAAAATTATTAGAGGCAGCTCGTAAAAGAGTCCGTTATCACTATTAAGATTCATTTGTTAAGCAGTGTATTTTTTTTATATATTAACAAAATTGTGCACAAATGAAAAAACAAACAGCCAGGAATACGACTTTATTATAATGGACTGGCTATTATATTATAATTTATTATATTTTCTTCTTTTTTGAAAAGCATAGAAAATATGCTATTCCATGAGAATGTATACTGTTTTCGAAATAGTATTGCACATAAAATGAAAGGTTGTATAGATGTTGTAATTACAGAAGCTAACATTATTTTTTCAGTGTGTTAGTTTTTTCTTATACCCCTGGAATTGCACAGATGAACGTCTGGTCGAAGTTTGTTCGTGTATAGATCGAATTGAAATTAACTTGGGTCATGTGTATTATGATACTCGATATTTAAAAAAAGTTTCCCTCTTAATTAAAGTTCTTCTCAAGTCCACCGACAAGTTTGATATAAATAGTCTGGACAAGTCATTGGCATGATGTATAAACCTGCAAAACATTGCTGACGGCAGTGAAGTGATGTTTAGTGTGTAAGACTGATTTTGTTCTTTTCTTTTCCCAATTAGTACGTTTTTTCTTCTTGTTTAACTTTTCTATCTCTTCCAACGAAGGAAAACCGCGCATTTACTGAGATTCCCTGATAAAAAAACAGACCTGTTCTGCCCAAAGTTATCGTTTCAATTTTCTTTTTCATTTTTTTTTTTCGAATGTAAAAATAAAATTATACGGTTTGACAAATTTTAACAATAGGTATTAAATACCATTTAATAAATAGTCACTAGTGTAAGCAAGTATTTTAATTAATAAATAATCACTAGTTTTTAGCAGGTATTTTAATTAATAAATATTCACTAGTTTTTAGCAGGTATTTTAATTAATAAATAGTCACTCGTTTTTAGCAGGTATATTAAATAATAAATAGTCACTAGTTTTTAGCAGGTATTTTAATTAATAAATAATCACTAGTTTTTAGCAGGTATTTTAAAGATATTTAGGGAAAATGAAGTATGAGCAAACGTCCATTTAAAAATTTATCGGTTTAAGTTTTGCTTAAAATTCGAATCGCAGTCATCTAAACAAGGTTGTAATTTAGTTTTGCGTTAACATGTCTTAAGCTTAAGCTTTTTATTCGTAGACATTTTCTAGAAGAAAAACCGTGTAAAGGGTTTCATCAAAAGCTGAATAACAATACGTGCCATACGATTAAGTATCAAAGTATCATTATATTTTTTAGGTTTTAATCTTTAAAAGGTAACGGAAATGTTCACAACATTTTTTTTTTTTTTTGTGAAAACTGACTTTGCATTCTTAGGTGGATATTCACCCAGTTTATGTCTTTAACTAGCAGGCCACCCGGCATTGCCCGGTCGTAAAATACGCTTAAATATCATATTTTGATTAATGCAGATTTTGTATGTATTATTATGTTATGCTGTACCGAATAGTAATGATTGAAAAGAGTAAAAACTAAAAATGACCCTGGCGCTACCACCGAGAATCGAAACCAAAACGTTTAGCTTACGGTTTACTGTCTCCTTTGATGTAAATACCTGAGCTATGAAGTCATGTTTGCTGCAAGACTAAAAATTAATACATGAAATAATAGCTGTTATGTTACGCATGCATTCAGGGTGACCCCATAAAAAACAAAAGCTAAATGGAGGCCATGTAGAACATACGCTGTAGACCGGAGAAAAAAAAGGCCAAAGACCCTAGTGTTTTGATGTGATGTTTTGAATATAATAAACTAGTTACGATCAAAGTTTCATTTCATTCGGACAAAACACTAAGAAACGGGGCCTAATTAGAGTTGGGGCCTGTTTTTTTTTTGGGGGGGGGGGTCACCCTGCATTCGTAATGCCATCGTTCGATCTTTACCTAGCAAAATAGAGTTCTAATTTTCACACTTTGCACCGATTTTACTCGGCTAAAACAAAAATATAAAGTTTAGCATGGGTTCGTATACCCGGGATATTAGGTTTCATGTTTGTAAATCAAAAACTACAAGAGGAGTTTGTAAGGCAATTTATTTTAACAAATATATACACGTATACATAAATATATATCGAAAGAGGTTTGTGTTTACTATAAACTTTTTACATAAATATTACGCAAGTATAACTTATTTAGAATACCTGCATGAATATAATTACAAGTAATAGTTAATTAAAGATGATCATTACATGAAAACTAAAAAAAACAGATAAGATAAGGAATTATTTAAAATGAATGTTTAAAAAATATGCAAATTAGCTAGATCATTTGCAGATGAATAGAATTCCACGATCTATATATAACAAAGCGCCATTTTCTTTTTAAATAAATAGAAAAGGGGTTTTCAATATGAATATCAATACCGAAAAAAGCACAAATTTATATGAGTATTGATTCGAATAAATAATGGGTTAATAGGATATCCAACGTTGAGCAAGAGCATGTTTTGTTTTAATTTAGAAACAAGGAATGAAGAAAAATTTTTACGACAATGAGGATGATGCATACTAGGTCACGTAATTGCGTCGATCTTAGCACATTACTGCAATTAATTTATTTATGATAAATAGAATGAAGAGTTAAATGCTACTCTTAATATTAATACTTACAAAGCACTATAAAATATGTTTTATTGTGGTAGGAGGTAAGAGAATGAGTTATATGATATATTTAGTTTGCGTGGACATTTAGATATAGTTGAAACTACAGGAATGGATCAGGGTTATCTGCTGTTAGACCATTGGTATAATTGGCCAATTTATAGCATGATCTTAGATCAGTGTCTAGAACTAATGTCTCGTGTATGCGTAACATTTCATCTTTAAACGAATCTCCGCACATTGCCGTTTGCGTCAACAAGTAGCTCCGCAGATCTGGGCTCGCGCCAATGAGCGACCAAATAATTAAATTAAAAAAAATAAAATAAAAGACATGTTGTACATACGTTGCAAAAGGCGTTTATATACTTCGGTCGTCCGTTTATCGTCGCGTTTTTGATGATTTATTGCTGGTCGTTTTCTGTGTCTGTAGATCGGCTGTTTAACTAAGACGAGAAAAACTAGGCGTACACGAAAGCATAAAAGAGACTTATTGGGTTTTCGCGGTTTTATTTAGAGAGATTACTAATTCATTATTTTGATATTTCATTTTTTAAAATAGTCTTAAAGATGCGCATTGAGACACGCAGATAGTCAGGCACCGAGATGGCATTCGCTTTACGTGAACATTATTGCCCTTATCTTGCTTGTCTTATTTCCGAAAACAAACTGACTAGAAAGTATGTCCTGTCGCTAGAATACGTGGCGTCATCTCTCTGTCATATCATTCGAGACCTGAATTTCTAGCAGGTTTTGTTTATGAACTAACTTTTAAACCCCTCCCCAATCACACCAAGAGCTGGGTTTATTGTCTTTTTCAATCCTTACATGTACTGATGTAACCATAACCATAATTTATAATCGTTAACTTCATATCTACTTACTGGCGTATGGTCGTCAGAATCTACTTACTGGCGTATGGTCGTCAGAATAATAACATATATTCTGTTCATATAAACGGCGAGCTCAGTGTAGAAAAGAAAACGATGGGAGGGCGGAAGTGAGAAACCTGAGAGTCAGAAGGCATCGGTATATTTTTTACTCATAGTATTGTAAAAGCAACGACATTTCCATAGAATGTTTTCGATAAATATAAACATGAACAATCAAGGCAAGAACAATTCTCTTCGAAATATGTATCACTGATATCAATTTCCTATACACAAGATAAGCAAAGAAGTGCTGTACAGCCAACCTCTAAGAGTCTTTAAAAATCTTAACATTATGAGCAGACAATAGAATATGTCTAAAAACAAAGTATATTTTCTAATATTATTATTTAATTGTGTTCTAACTGATTTTAACTAAATTAAAAACTCTTTCTAACTTTCCACTCAAGCAGAAGTATTTAATGGCACAAAATATCAAGGTTAAGAGAGTTAGGTCACAGAATATTTTCATTAATAAATTTGTATATGTAATCTGCATCCATTAAACTCTCCCTTTGAGAAGTGATGTGTTTTTGCCAGTTTCGCACACTTAAGTTTCAAATAGTAATATACTCGATTATTTTTGGAAGTATATTTATTTATATTATGTCACCTACTAAAAAGGTAGGAACATCTTTCGAAACAAAATTTAGTATACCCATCGTAGTTGTGTTTAAAATAATCTAACATAGAAGATTAGTTCTTTCCGGCAACGGAGTAATAACTAGGGCTACGACAAGAGAATATTCTTTTCATTATTTTGACTCTCGACTATATACCAGGTAATATCTTATATGTTTTTAGATGGAGTGAGGTGGTTCTCGATTGATTAACCGGGTCTGTGTAAGATATATGTGACGATCTCTCATGGCCTAATGCAATTTAGGAATTCTTTTTTGATGACCCATCGAGCTATAGCCCGGTAGTCTTACTTCTTTTAAGGGAAATAATATCATTGTCACAATATACTTCTGTTTTAAAAAGCATATATGTTTGTACACTGAGATTTTAAAAAAATGAAATTTCGTTGTGTTGACACACATAAAAAAAAGTTTGAACAACTTAATTATCGACTGAATGCGTATGCGTTTTTTTTTTATTCAGAGATAATATCCGTCTCGACTCTTATACGATGATCCTTCCAAAGACTAAACGTCTTATTTTTAACAGAAACACAAAAGCAGTGTGTAAGAGACGCGCATATGGCAGCAGAAGCAGGCAGCAGTAGCAGCAGCTTTATGTACATGAACGAGCCATCTGAGAGGCGATGTAACAGCGAGGATGAAAAATAAAAATATTATAAAATAGAAAAAAACTGATGCCAAAAATAGGACAAGAGATACACTAAAAGACGTACTAAACATGACTGTATAAAGATAGTGTATTACGTGTCCGATACAATAGAGTCTTGCTAAGCACCTTGGAATAGGAGAAGACTTTTGAATGAGAAGCAATGTGTTATGCTGTAAGCACTTATAAATAAATGTATACTGTTTCAACTAAAAGAAAGTGTCGACATTTTTTCTTGTCATGTTTCCTTGCGTCTCTTTGCATACAAGGCGTTGCTCCCGAATGTTTACATGTAATGACTAAGTTACATATGTACTGTGGACATGCCACATGGATACGAGCGTTATATCATTAAAACAAGGTACGTTTTGCGTTCCAGAATTTATTTTCTAGGTAGTATTCACAATACACGTAAAAGTCTGGAGCACGCTTTGTCAGTCACATGTCCCTCACTACTCTAAAATTGGCGAACCCTTCTCCTAAATGCACTGACATCAACGACAGTTGCTTCTCAAATGTTCAAATGTAGAGTGATGCGATTTTCTTATGCGACAATGACAAATCTTTGCTTCTGACGCACATCCATGACAAAAGTTGCTTTCTTTCAGTCTCATATCGCCAATATTTGTAACAAATCGACGAAGTTTACAAGTCATAAATGCATTAGTTTAATCATCATAACAATTCACTCCTCTTTGATCGATTCGGGAGGAATAAACAAATAAGATGCATTATTTTTTAACGTCCTTTTAAATATGTCGCAATATTCAAAGACTAAAACTAACTTTATAAGTATATATAATATATATATATATATATAATATACTCTATAAATTCGCTTTTGTGCGTGTATTTATATTCATATTGAACCCCCTCTTTTCTATTTATTTGAAAATAAAATAAAATTTTCTTATATATGGGTTTTGGAATTGCATTCACTAGCAAAATATTCATTTTAATTATTTCCCTATTAGTTTTTTTTCGGTTTTCTTATGGGATGATCATCTTTAGTTTAATATTACGTGTAATTGTATTCATGTAGATATTCTACATGATTTATACTTGCATAATATTTGCGTAAAAATTTACAGTAAACACAAAATTGTTTCCATATATATTTATGCATACGTATACATTCTTGTTTGATCTATCTATCTATTTATCTATATATCTATGTCTGTGTGTGTACATTTCCCTATGCAATAATTCTGTCAAACTCCTCCGACAATTTTGGTCTAAGCACTTGAAATTTTGGATATAAGTTTCCTGGACATGTATCTAACTTAATAACTTGATTTGAGCCCAAAACAATAAATGGTAACGGGTCATAATATGGATCAAATTTTATTAAAATTGACCACTTTTTTTTTTTTTTTTACTCAACCACCCGGGCAACGCCAGGCTGAAATGCCAGAATGTATATAAATTAATCATAAATATGTATCAATTCGCAAAAATAATATATTCTTTACGGCCGATTCCACTTATACTATTTGTTGATTTGCTTTTGCCACTAAATTGCACTTCTTCGAAGCAGTATTCGAAGACCCTCCATTAAAGGTAAAGGAAGTAAAAAAGGCTCATTTATATCAATCGCGGACTCTCACACATAATACGTACTTATTTCATAAACAAATACATACGTGGTTTCTCGCCGTAGACAGCACAATGCGACTAATTTTGTCGTATCATTATTCACAAAATCTGACTTTGGTAGCTGAAGGCAACAAACAAAAGGGGGTTCAATTATCGGACTGCACCAATTCCTTGCACCACACATTTTTTCTTTGTAGACAATGCGTAATTCGACGCCGTATATTGAGCTATTAAATAGCACATTACTGATATAAACGCAATTATATATATATATATATATATATATATATATATATATATATAGGTCGATAAAAAGAGAGAAAACTTATACACACACGCATATATATATATATATATATATATATATATATATATATATATATATATATACTGTTTTAACAAAAATCTTGACTTCAAGAAATGGGTTGATAGCAACAAAAAGTGTATTTCATTGTAAGTTACAATTATTTCAAGACGATTGTGACAAATTCAAACAATATATCGTTTGAAAATTTTCACAAGAATAACCTTTCTTCAGACTTATTAAATAAAAAAAATACTTTAACAATGAAACATTGAGGAAAAGAAACATTTCCTTTCTGAGGAAAAGAAAATAAGCGGGAACACTTTACCTCTGTCGCATCCTTTGCAAATTATATTTGAAAGATGTGTATAACTACCCATTTTCGTATTTTTATTTAAAAAAAAAAAAGAATTTCAAACTAAATATCAAACAATGTTACCACTAACGACCTATGCCCATTAAATGTTTTATTAATACCATTTATCGATTTCTTTACTTAGATTTCTATATTTCTTTATTTAATTAAACTTATTTTTTTAATATTTATTTTTTAATTTTAAAAAAATTTTCCTTTTCCCTTTTTAATTTTTTAATTTTTAATTAAACTTACTTTTTAAACCGGACTAACTAACTAAGTTAAATCATTAGGAAACCACCTCAGTTTTGTATCGGGAATTTGCTCTGTTTATTTACAAAATTATCTGCATGCTTATTTATGCGATTTAGGACAGGTTTAAGTTTAAAACTTATTCAATACGGAGATAAAGATTAAACATTACTTTATATTTAGTTCATTTTCATTCTTCATTTTGAATTACAGATTTCGATCTATTTTTTATTTTTATCTTTTTTATTTTTTATATTATTTTATTATATATATTTTTTCGTCATTTTAAGATGTATGATTATCGGATAGTTTAGAAGTAGAATGGAGATAATCACGTAGGTCCGGAATTTTTCAAAACTAATTGAAGTTATAAGATCCCGAAAGTCTAATAATTATTCCTAACGATAAAGGGGGAATAACCATGACCGCTCGGTGTATCTATTTTGGTAAATTCCTGATATTTCCTTAAAGATTTACTTATTAATTCAACGGATCCAATAAGAACTAGTCTGATTTATTCAAAATATAAGTTTTTAAAGCACATCTTAACCATGATACATATTTTATTACCATAAATTAACTTACGTTTGCCAACAATCCATAATAATGCTGAGGTTATGCATGGCTTCAAAACAAAATAACGCTTCAGAACTAAAGTTGCTTATCCGATAGTAATACCTGTCCGATTAATAAGTATTCTAATAGTAAACCTAATCTTTAACTCCGTGAACGTTTTACTTCAATGAAAATAAGGGCTAAACCTTTTTGGATTAAAACGGTTATAAATAGATTAATATCTAAAAGCTATAATTTTTCAAGTTTTACTGGTCCAAAAACGGTATCAATTAATCTCCATTCTTTAATTACTATTTTTTTTTTTTGCTAATTATTTGTTAAACTATTTTGTTTATCGGGAAACAGTATCCAGCACTTTGCCATCAATATGACTAAAAAGTGTTACCAGTTCCAAGATAGTATTGCTAATCCTTGTTAATACTTATTATAAATCTAAATTGTTTATATATTAACCCATGATCTTTATTTCTAAAATATGTTTATAGTGTAGAATATTGGGATTCAAGTTTGCTTGCTAGATTTGAATCATTCATTAAAACTAACGTCCATCATTCTTAGCTGTTTAATCCTATGTAAACTTTGGCTCTGCACTTAAGAACCTTTATTTTTCCCAGAATGTTGTTTTTTTAATCTCAGCTTCATTTAAGACGTGATAGCAAAAATCTATTCTTGTGAAGACATCCCTGTATAGCATCCAGCCTTTTATTTAATATTTTTTCTTTAGAATTGACTATGTACAAGGCTTCCAATAAACACAGATTGCACCTTTTTGATTTCCCTGGTCTATACTTACACCACCTACTACTATTGACCATTTCAATTCAAAATCTTTTTTTGTTTCTATGAAAATCCCAATTACCTAATGCAGTTGTATTTTTCTTTTTGTTTCTGATTATAATTCTTATACCACCGCCCCTTCTATCATTAGCACCTTCTCTATTAGTTTCCATCTCCGGTTCATTTTTGAAGGATTTACTATGGTTTCTGTATATTTCCTTAAACGCGCATCCTGTGGCCCCAAGATATACCTTCTTATTAATATCGGTCTTAATCTCATATTTGTACACTATTTCTTAGGTTAAGCATTTACCATCCAACGGACAGTTGCCAGATATTCTGCAGTAACAATTTCTCTCTAAGACACGTTCATCCGATGCTGACTCGTTATTATTAATTATTCTGCTTATTTTCCTGTTATTAGAGCTTATAGTGTTAGCTAAGTTGGCTGAGGTAGAGAAAGATAGATTTTCCGAGTTCTTGTGAATTATTTTGCTTAATCTATTCTCATGTGGGAAATTTTTATCAATTATTCTGTAAAATTTCCTAGTTTTGGATATGGACGCTAAACGGCGGATTAAACCAAACCGGTTTCTTGCGTCTGTTTCTCTTATTAATATTACCCTCTTCATGATTACCTGTTTCACCGCTAATAATACTCTCAGTGTTTTCATTCCTTTTATCCTTATTAATGTAACCTTTATTAATGTTCGTTTTCTTTCGTGCTCTAATTGCCATGTTGTACGATATTGTGCAGTTAAGTGTGTTACTCTTACCGTTTGCACTCTTCTTATATTCTATTTTACCATGGTATTCTTAGAAAGCTCAGATATTCTTTTAGAAATGTTAGGGATAAAAGCCTTCTTCATACACTTAGGATGATTTGATTGATAATCAATAGAGAATATTTTTTATTATGTTTGTGATACGGTTCATATGTGTTTAGACTAAGAGTAATATCTAAAAAGTTAACCTTTTTTGCAATTGCTGTCGATTGTTATTTCTAATCCCATTTCTTTTTAAAAACTTTTGATGTTTTTCCTCAATATTTTCGTAATACGATCGCTGGAATTAACTATAAATAGTGCGTCATCCGTATATACCCCCCATTTAAACCAGGTATTTTTCTGTTTATCTCCCTTAGTAAGTACAATCCCACCAAGTCGGTAACATACGCAGAATCCATACCCATCGTGGTGTCAAAATTGCCCTCTCTATCTTTTCTTCTCCACAGCTCCCTTTATATCTGATTAAGTTTTTTTTCTACCTATTTTTATAATTTCAATTTCCAACCTAGTAACGTCCGTTTTTTCTTCAACTAGTTTAAGTGCTTTCTCGAATAGTATAGGGGAAATTGAAGGGCAATACGCATCTATGTCAAACATAATAAATTAACTTTTTTTTTATTTTTCGGGGACCCTCCAAACCACTTAATTACTTCACCCGAAGAAATCCAGGGTTTATTTTAAATTTTGGATTTTAAGGTTGGTAAAATTCTGTCTATTATCTTTTTACTGATATTACCTATGTCAGATGCACGTGGTGCAATTAGTCTAATACTGGGTGCATTATTGAAATCCGGTTTGTAGTCCTTCAATAAAAACCGAGGGTTAAGTGGAGTATAAACTTCTAATTTATCCTGAATATCCATTTTCTCGCGAATTTTCAGTGCTAACAAGTTTATCCTATAGAGATCCTCTTCAGTTGCTTTATAATATTTATTATTAAGTTCAGTTAGAGTGAGATTGTTATATGTTTGAAAATTCGTACTGTACATGTTCCTAGTTTTTTCTGCTGAAACAAATTGTCCACTATTTTTTGAAAGTCTTATGAATGTTTCTTAGCTTAGTGTTTAAATACTCATGCTTTCTTGACATTTAAACGCTTTACCATACTTATTAAATCCAGTTTGAAAAGTTCCAAGGATTGCAACTGTGGTTGGCACATTCTGCTTTTTATTCGGTAAAGTTTATTATAGTTCATGCTGTTTTCCTCCCTATGATTTCCATCCAAGCCATTACCCGAAGTGGCAGCGTGTTATAATCCTCGGTATTTTTCACGGTTTGGTTATACATCTTCCATCTAATTCTTTTGCTAAACTCTTTAACCGCCTTGATAATGTTCGTTGTGTATTGCTTGTGTTCTGGAATTGCTATATTATTTGGGGAAAATGTGATTTCCTCCTTTGAGAACATATTGTTTTTATTAGTGTATGTTTCAGCTCACAATAAGGAGCAATGGAAAAGCAAGAATGTGCGTAGGGGCACTCCAAAACCTATATACACAACGAATTCTTCATCTATATGATTGAAATTTGTACTATATGTAATTAAGATACGTGAAAAACTTTAAATAAGTTTCCACCAGAATCAAAAAGCTACTACGCAATCAAAATTTAAAAAAATTGTCATGAGTTTTTTTTTCCTGTTTGCTAACTCTTTACAGGTTAAGCATGCGTGAAAGGTTTCCATTACAGATTCCTTAAGTTAAATATGTCGGTTTTAGAACGCTTTAAAAGGAGTGTGTTACGCTGGCCGAATGATTATTAAGTGGCTCACTGTCTTTAGGTTATGGTTTCCATCTCAGCTAGAATATTTTTTTTTACTCAAAAGAAGTGGACTATTTAGAAAAAGACGTCGTACACGATTAAAGGCGTTACAGTTTTTGTATGAATTAAAATATAAGTGAGAAGCTCCTGCGAACGTCCGTGTGTTTCTATCTATAAATATAGATTTGTTGTTGTTTTTTTTTATAAACGATAAATACGGTTAATAGTTTGTTTTTTTATTTTTATTTTTTTATTTACGTAGAAAGTCGCCCATAATTTGTTTTGACGTATGTAACGTTTGTTTTTATTCATTTAGTGTTTTAAAATATATATCAATATATATATATATATATATATATATATATATATATATATATATATATATATAACTACTTCATTTATTCACATAAATTTAATATACGAAAGTATAGATTTATGCGTAAACTTTAAGTATTTACTTCAAAAGTGCTCAATACGTAGGTAGAGCTAGTTAGTAATTTATAAAATATATATGGCGATTAAGCTACACTGATTATGCTGCGATTCATCCAACTATAGGATTCGTCAAGCTTATGCGCGAATTCTGTCGGTGCTTCTTGTTTTTATATATGTTGAGGATTTCTAGTTGGCCAATCAGCTTTCTAGTCTCTAGTCACCGCGCCCCTTCCTATCCGCCAATGGGCATGCATTTTATCAAACAAAGGATCTGTTTTAGAACTGGGTTAGTGGTTTTAGGTGGCCGTTCTCCTTTTTTTTTACATATAAATATACCCATGTGTACACAATAATGCACATATATATACATATATACATACATATATATATACATATATGTGTGTGATCGTCTATGTATATTCATGTTTATTTAATTTATTTATTTGTTTGTTTTCTATTGTTATTGTTAGTTTTAGTGCTATTTTGTATCGCTATCCTAGAATAAGTTTTATTTTGTGAACACAGTTGTTTGCTATTTCCCGCCTACAGTTTAATAGATTTTGAGGTTCTTTAAAGTACAGGATAGAAAATTTTTCATGGAGGCATAATTTACATGGGTCGTCTAAATGTCTGCATGTGGTAGCTTGTCTCATTATTTTCCATTCGACTACCGGCGAATGTCCGCTTTCTTTGAGTTCCCAGTATTTATTCGCTAGTGTTGTTTTTATACGGTGTTTTTTATTTTTGAATGTGCTTTTGTGGTCATAGTATCGGGTTTTGAAATCTAAGGAAGTCATGCCTATGTAATATTTCTTGTTATTCGGGTTTTCTTTCGCAAATATTGTTGCTTGATAAACTACGCTATTTGTTAGACATTTATTTTGGACTGGGCAAAGTATGCGGTGTCTACAATTGCATTTATCTTGTTCGTTATTAGTATTTTTATTTATGGTATGGTTGTTCTTTATAAATTACTATATATATATATATATATATATATATTGATATATATGTGTGTGTGTGTGCGTGTGTGGTAAGTTGGTGCAAAAATAATGTCGCCTTTTGACGTCCTACCTTATGTCAAAAACGCTATTATTTTTGCACTAACCTAATATATATATATATATATATATATATAACTTAATCTATATAAAGACATTTCACTATATTTTAATAAACATGTCGACAAATGCTAATATCTTTGCAAATGCTCTTTTATTTGTTTATTCGAAAATAAGGTAAGCTAATCCAAAGAAGTTTAAATGTATTTCGAAACCTTAATTCGATAAGCGAGTTGTGTTCAGCGCTAATACTTTACTCAGCTCGAAGCATGATTGTGTGATTTGCTACGTTCCTCCACGTCGCGTTGTAATTACTTCGACAAACTTCGCTTCATCTAATCACGTCAGGTTCGTTAACATTATCAGTTGCCATTGCCTTTTTCTGAAATTCATGCCACTTGACATTCGTGACGATATTGCTTTATTTTTCGTAGAACTTGCTAGAAATGCCCAAGTACATTTTCAAACCAAGGTTTTAGCGTTGAGCTGAATAATTAAACTAGTGGATACATCGAAGATCAAATTACGAAAAGTTTGACGGATTAAAGTCATAAAATACTCCGTTTGTGGATCATTAAAAATGTAATTACATTTTTTTACACGGAAGATCATCACTTATCAAAGCCCGGAGGCCACTAAAGGATAAATAGATGCTGAGAGAAGATCCGATACCAGTACAATTTGGGTAGAGCAAGGTTACTTTAATAGAAGATCCAATAGGAATTTATTTACGTTAAACTTGAAGACGACCATGTCATAGTCAGCTGGGAAGCAAACAAACAGTATCGCTTTCCAGAGACGAGCAACTCCAGAAAAATCTTTGTTTATGGAAGTTTTGTTTTGACAAATATATTAGAAGAAACTTAGTAATACATTAAACAAGCGTATAAATCTGTGAGAGCCTGATGAAAGCTACAAGAAAACCCAAGAAGCCGAGATCCATTTTGTTAATTTGGCGTGTTATCGATAAAAACCAATGAACGAATTCGGCCAGTTTTTAATTAAAAAGCACAACCTCTATGTGTGTATCTGGTTTATATAGTGAGTATTTAAAATTTACCAAGGCAAAAAGTCACTGTTATTACAATATTTACAATATCATCTTGTATGATACTGCCAGTTGTCTTTATACTATTTATATCATGTAGAATTCTATTCCATCTTAGATATCACAACTTGCATCATATTTAATTAACTTTATTCTTAGGAATAAGGTCAGTTTTGAATTCAAAAGCACAACCCTTATGTATGTACGTAGTTTCTTATAGTAAATAGTTAAAACTTACCAAGGCTAAAAGTCACTCTAGAATTAAATTAATGATATTGTCAGTTGGGTTAATGTTGATTGTATTACGAAAGACCGGCGGTTTATGTTAGGCAACATTATGGGAAAACGGGTCACTAACTGGAATAGGCATTCTCTTATCAATTGCAATGGCCTTCTTTTTTCTGGTTAAAAATTAGGAGACACTTTATCTGATACATATTTTATTCCAAACAAATAAAACATTTTGGTGAATGTATGTATGTTTGTATGTGTGTATGTGTGTATGTTTGTATGTGTGTATGTTTGTATGGTTGTATGTGTGTATGTTTGTATGTGTGTATGTTTGTATGTTTGCATGTGTGTATGTTTGTATGTGTGTATCTTTGTATGTATGTATGTTTGTATGTGTGTATGTGTGTATGTTTGTACGTGCGTATCTTTGTATGTCTGTATGTATGTATATTTGTACGTGTGTATGTTTGTATGTGTGTATGTGTGTATGTTTGTATGTGTGTATGTATGTATGTTTGTATGTGTGTAGGTTTGTATGTGTGTACGTGTGTATGTTTGTATGTGTGTATCTTTGTATGTCTGTATATATATATATATGTATGTTTGCATGTGTATATGTGTGTATATTTGTATGTGTGTATCTTTGTATGTTTGTATGTGTGTATGTTTGTATGTGTGCATGTGTGTATGTTTGTATGTGTGTATCTTTGTATGTTTGTATGTATGTTTGTATGTGTGTATCCTTGTATGTTTGTATGTGTGTATGTTTGTATGTGTGTATGTTTGTATGCTTGTATGTGTGTATGTTTTTATGTGTGTATGTGTGTATGATTGTACGTGTGTATCTTTGTATGTTTTATGTATGTATGTGTGTATTTGTGTATGTGTGTATATTTGTATGTGTGTATCTTTGTATGTTTGTATGTGTGTATGTTTGTATGTGTGTGTGTTTGTATGTGTGTATGTGTGTATGTTTGTATGTGTGTATGTTTGTATGTGTGTATGTTTGTATGTTTGTATGTATGTATCTTTGTATGTTTGTATGTGTATGTGTGTATGTTTTTATGTGTGTATGTTTGTATGTTTGTATGTGTGTATGTTTGTATGTGTGTATGTGGGTATATTTGTATGTTTGTATGTTTGTATGTGTGTATGTTTGTATGTGTTATGTTTATATGTTTGTACGTGTGTATGTTTGTATGTTTGTATGTGTTTCTTTGTATGTGTGTATTTTTGTATGTGTGTATGTTTGTATGTGTGTATGCTTGTATGTTTGTATGTGTGTATGTATGTTTGTATGTTTGTATGTGTTATGTTTGTATATTTGTATGTTTGTATGTGTGTATGTTTGCATGTTTGTATGTGTGTATGTTTGTATGTTTGTATGAGTGTATGTTTTTATGTGTGTATGTGTGTATGTGTGTATGTTTGTATGTGTGTATGTCTGTATGTGTGTTGTGTATGATTGTATGTTTGTATGTGTGTATGTTTGTATGTTTGTATGTGTGTATGCGTGGATGTGTGTATGTTTGTATGTGTGTAAATATTAAACCGTGAAATGCTTAAACTACTAATCACATAACACTGACATATACTAAATACTAATCATATACCAAGAGTGGTTTATAGCGAGTAAAATCTTTGTTTGATAGACAAATAACCTGTACAGAAGTTGGCAATGTGAAATGCAAAACCTTCCTTTTAACTGGATTACATTTCTTTTAGTTTGCATAGGAGCAAACAAATCATAGCTGAATGTAGTTTACTTTTATAACTTTCTCATCTATCTACCTGCTTAGATCAAATAGGAGCGAATTCGGCTGAAGCGCTAAATATTTTGCCTTCGATTCTAGCTGATGGCATATATATATATATATCTATATACATATTGAAGATAACATCTATATCCGCTCTGACCCCAAAACTTAACTCCCCAACCCACAACCCTTCCTACTTCATCCCCTAACCCCCCAAAAAAATAGATAAATGAATACATAAATAAATAAATAAAATAAATAGAAAAATTTACACCCAATCAACCTTATTTTCCGAATATTTGAGCGTCATCCCCTGACACATTTTTACTAAAAACCTTCTTTTGCTGAAAATTGATTTTCGTTTTTCATTAAGAATTCCGCTTTTGAATATAAGCGTTGTTGCCTGAAGAGATCTCTAGTTACTAAATACTAGAAGACCGAAACATACTCATGACCGTGTAGCAGACATTTACTGCTTATGTAAAAACACATTGAAAGTATATATATATATATATATATATATATATGTATATATATATGTATATATACATATACTATATATATATATATATATGTATATATACATATACTTTCAATGTGTTTTTATATATATACATATTTACATAAGCATCGACCACTTATCAAGGTCAAGAGGTCACTCGAGGATAAGGGTTAAAGAGTGTACAGTAGAAATTGGACAATATAGAAATCGTTAGTAATGGAATTCGGTAAATTTGTAAACTTATATGGAACGGCTCATAAAAAACTTGTTTACGTTAGACTTGAAGCAACGATATTGTAGTCAGTTGGAAAGCAGGAAACGGAAGACAATTCCATAGGCGTGCAGTTCTAAGAAAGAAGCTTTGCTCACGGAATGTACGTTTAGGTTTAGTCATAATTAAAAGCGGGGATAATTATTGAAAGTGTTTTCTGCTAGACGGGTGTTTCTTGTGAAAGCTTTGCGAGGGGGGCGTTAGATTGGATCTCAGTCGAGCACCTGCCATGAAAATAAGGATAAAACAGAGACAAACTCGCGACATCTCTTCTGTGAGACAGAGGTTGCAAGGAAGAGAAGAGGACATTTCCTACGAAGTCTATTTTGAACTCTATCAAGGCAGGGCGAGTCCTTTCTAGAACTTCCTGCCCAGATGTGACAGCAGTACTCCATCTTTGGACTACCTGGCTCTTATATAGATAGAGACTTGCATCAGCAGTGATATATCTACTGGATCGATAGAAGGATCCCACCATTTTCCCAGCGGCCTTGGCAACGGATTTAATGTATGTGTTCCATTTAAGATCAGGAGTAAAGGTCAAGTCCAGAAGCTTGTCAAAACATGAGGCCTCCCCAAGATGAGGGCTATTCATTTCAATTGATGCCAGATGGGGATCAGGGCTTGATGATTTAAAGATAAAAGCTTGTTTTTAGATGCATTCAAAGTAACAAGCTACCTCTTTCCCCATTGTAATTAAATATTTTTACGAGCATAAAAGTAAGTTATCCATAGACATTCATAAGTATTAAACTTGTCGATAAAGATCGAACTCGTCACTGCTCGATAAATAGCCTGGTATTTTACCACAGAACACTAAACCTTATCAATTTTTATACACGATCTTTTTTATTTTTTATGAGCGATTCTGTAGTATATTTTCAGAAAACGAAAAGAGAAAAATACTACAGAATCGATAATACAAAATTAATAGCGATAAAATCCTGCATAAAAATACAGACCTTACTTAAGAGCACTCCCAGACGCATAAACCTCATTAATGTGAAATTTGAAATTGCATTGGTAACGAAATCACACGCACACATTAACAGCAAAGTAAAAATAACACCCCATTTAATAATTTTATTCCGTATGAGTTATTGTTTTAAATATGTTTTAGTTAACAAATCTATTACATTTAATACAAAATGAGTGGAACCTCTATTCAAATATTGAAAATATCTTAAACATATTTTATGTGTTTATAGAGAATAATATGTATGATACTGAAAAAATATGTAGTACAAAACACGCAATGTCTGTATTTAATCGATCGTAGTCGATTTTATTGAGGAAATGACAATGTATTGGCACTATTAATTATTGGACAGTTTTCTACGATAGAAAAAAAAATCAATGTACACCTCAAAGAAACAATGCTGGTAAAACATGTTTAAAAAGGCGACACAACACTTCATTCATTTTTGTCTATTCATAATGATATTTTCAGATAAAACAAAAAATGGAGTCGTAAGATGAGCTGATTGAATCTACGCTTTTAGCGGTGTATTTTATATTTCAAACAAAAAAGCGAAACAGCAACCGACTGTGAAAATCTTACATAAGAATAGGATGGGATAACCAAATTCAAATATAAAATAATAAAAACACATTAGATGCTAGAAGCATAGAATTTGGTTCTTCGGTTTATTTTTGCGATCTCCTAATCATCAACATCTTCTTGATTTACTATTTGTTTCTCACATTCGATGCGCGATAACTCTATTTAAGAATTATTGCTTATTTCTAGACTCGCATTTTGTGGACTTCTGTCTGTTTTTTTTTTTTTTGTTTTTTTGTCTTCTCGCCGAGAATGACGATACATCAACCGTCTGGCGATGACTTAGCCTGAATAACGACACCTCAACTCGTTCCGCGAAGAACTCCACAGTATAGAATCTACACGATACGTATAGTAATCTTGTCGAGTTTTCATATCGTAGATTTCAAAACATTAAGCTACTAACGCCCGAAAGTATACTGTACCTCTATAAGCCATCATTCCTCTATGTATGGAATATTGTTATCATATTTGGGCTGGTTCATCTGCTGCTAGTCTCTCACTCCTAGACAAGGTTCAGAAGAGAGTCGCCAACCTGATAGGTCCTGAACTGTCATCTAAGCTTCAGCCTCTGTCCCATCGACGAATTGTAGCATCCCTCTGCCTGTTCTATAAGTACTTTAACGGTGAATGCTCCGACAAACTGCAAGCACATGTACCTCCTCGACGTAAATACCCCCGAAAAACCCGACGAGCAGCAAAATCCCACTCCTTTACAGTTGAGATCCCTAGATGTAAGAGAGCCTTCTACTCCAGTAGTTTCTTCCCCAGAACCGCTAGACTTTAAAATTCCAAAAAGGTAACTTTACAACTGATCGTTAACAAGTATTCTATGTGCTAGGCCCCAATTGGTCACGTAGATTGTTCTGTTCGTAATTCCGTGCAGATTCCCGAGTTCGATAGAAAGCTCCTCGAGTTCGACAGGTAGATTCCATTGTTCGACAACATACAATTAAAGTAGATCGATAGTTACCTCAATAGTTACATCGATCGTTACGTTATGAAAAAAATCACTCAAGCTGAGAACAGTAGGTCAAAGGATTCGAATAATACAGATAAGGAAAGCATCATCTAAAAAATGCAAAAACGTAATATGAACGCATCTTTTTTTATGTGGATTTTACAATAAACCGAAGTTAAAACATTTTAATCTTAAATGTCTCATTGTTTAGATATTCTTTTTTTCTTTTATTTATTTTTTTTTTTTTTACACAGTGATCAGATATGGCAACAGTATTCCATCCTTGGCCGTACTTGGCTTTTATATAGATAGAGAATTGCATCAGTAGTGAGATATCTTCTGGAGCGGTAGAAGGATCCCACCATCTTTTCTACTTGCTTTAAGCTCTCAATCAGACGCGCTTGTCATTTAACAGATGCTAACTCGACAGTTATAATTGTGATGGCATGTAATTATTTACTCGGTATTGCGTGATGGATGATACTTGTAATCGATTAATAAAACATTGAAACTAATTTGCTATTAATATGCAACCAATGCGCATGCGCTATTGTTGATGCTTAGTCTAATGTAATTTATTACGATTTATTTCTTCTTTCTTTTTATAGTTGTCACAAACGATGCTCGTCTGTCGTACAAAAATTATAAAAACTGACTACATAAATTAGAAGTAATTACAATAGTAATACATAGGAATATGTAGGTATCATTTTCACTACTGAGAAATGTGGAATAGTTTTATTAATCGATAGTGTTGATAGAATACTTGTCAAATTTCGTTTATTAAAGTTACACTTTCCTGAAGTTTGAAGGTTCAATTTCCAGTGCAGGGTACATGAAAAGTCCAATCGCGAATTACTTAGGACATCTACGAAGTCATGTGTGACGGAACCAAAGCATGTTACCCCTGTGCATTACAAAAAAGGGTCTCGTTCTAAAGTATGTGCAGATTACGTAGTTTGAGAGAAAGAGTCCCGAGTGCAGTAATATCACCTGTAAGAAGGTTGGAGATCAGCACGAGTTAGCTGAGCATTTTGGAATGCAAGAAACTGGAAGTGTGGTGGAGCAGCGACACTTTTTGCAAAAGTAACTTAACAAAATCCAATGTTGTTATACCCCTTGATCAGGAAATGCATTCGGTTTAAGCCATCTTGAAACATAAAAAAATTGTTCAAATTTTTACTTGTTGCGTTTTGTTTACGAAAGTTTGCAATGTTTTGCAATGTTGTGTTTTGTTTACAAAAGTGTGTAATGTTTATGTTGTATTCAGAGATCACCCGACACGCCAACTATAATATTGTAGTATAGATAGACTAGGAATTACTCTTCAGAATAAGAGAAAGACAACAGGTTAACTTTTATTACATACAGAGTTCGATTTTGTATTTTGTGAAGGCATGAACACTCTTATTAACTCCACTTCCCCATACATTGCAGCATCATTTTTTTACCATGCTTTCTTAAAGTGTCTTAATATCTGTAGAAAATATTGCTACTAAACTATTTCCTTAGAACGTATGCAGAGAAGGACCCGGGCGGATGTTTTCAGTTTCATCAGCGTTTGTCGGCAGATAACGTACGCCGCTAAAATATGCAGACATGTTTAGCCAATCAAATTCAGATAAGCAGACGAAAGATTTCAATTAATTTGAAACCATAGCATATTGCTGAGAAAAACACGGTACCTTCTCTAAATAAGTACCGTTTAAGATGAAAGTTAGAATATATACACAGCACCCTTCGCTTCACATTTTATGAAAATATTTATTAAAAAAATAGCCTTCTTATTACAGCATGGTTCTATTCTCTTTATACATACTTGAAATAATTCTTTAACTATCTACCAAAATTAAAAATGCAATACTAAAACATTTAAAAAAAAAAAACTTTAATCTCACAAACAATTTATGATCGGTTTTTGCCTCGATTATAACATCCTAATAAAATTCATAAATTGTGTAAAAAATATCAAAATAAATATATTTGATATTTAATCTTATAATTTATTTCGTATCATCGTTAAAAACATTTAAATAATATTCACTCTTGAAAATTATCAGACGTTAAGTGATTTGTATTCCGTTTTGTCTTAAGAAATTAGTAAGTCTTCATTTTCTTTCTTTGTTAAAACATCTTTTGCTCTTATATTTTAGATCATTGTTTAAATGTGTAGCCTTTTCAAGAAGTTTTCAATCGGCATTTCCGGCGATCTACGGGTTTGCCGACTGTTGCCGAAGGAAACATAATATGTTTCTACGTGCTGTGGTGGCACACATCATTTGCATATGGGGATAGTAATTATACATAAATAGGAAGACTCAGTTAGTCTGGGTGTGTGTTCACCAGAAGCCACCGAAGGCCGCCGAGATATGTTTCTCCAGCAAAGACTCTCTTATTTGACACCATTATGTAAATATCCTGTAAATATACCTTTTCCTAATGCACTTCTTATTTGATCTACCTTTGTTTGTTGAGTCGTCATTTGTATACTTTCTACGTTACTTGTTTCAACCTGCAAACTTAACACTACGTAAGTGTCGTTTCTTAGTAGACTGCATTAGAGTAATTAAATCTAATGTCGAAAGCTCCCTGTCGATTTCATACATATAATCAACATAATTGCAATATTCGTATTCAATTGTTCCGTAGGATTTTTCTCTTTTTACAACAATTTTCTATTTCACCTTCTTAAAAAGAACGTAACCTGCGGCCGCAACCAAGATTGAACTCACTAGACGAGTTTTATAGTGTAATTCAAATCAACCTGCTTCTGTCTGTAATATATGTGAGTACATGTTTGTTCCTAAAAGTCCTGTGTTACTTTCGTTTTATTACTTTTTAACCCCATAACATCGTCAAAGAAATCAACTCTGGTCGCAATGCACTTGTTGTACTGTGGCAACAACTTCTGAAAGGCCTCATGTGTGAGCTTGTCAATGACTCTCTTCACAGCCTCTTTTATCTTCTCAACTGTCTGATAACGACAGCTTCTAAAGTTTACCTTGAGCTTAGGGAATCACCAAAAGCAACGAGGAGCAAGATCTGGAGTGTATGGAGCGTGCTGAAGTGTTTAGATGCACATCTTGATCAAATGGTCTATGACAAGGATTGAGCACGCTTGGGACAAACTTTGCACAAATCTTCTGCATTTTCTCATCCTCGCGAATATTGTGTGTACCATTCTCACATTGGCACCTACCCGTGTACTTATTTTCTCTATAGAAACACGACGATCTTTATGAAATACTTTATTAGGTTAATCAACCCTGGTGTTCTAACATTCTTACTCTCACCACACTTATCCTAATCCCTCACAGGCTCACTGCCGTCCTTGAATCTCTTCTGCCACTCAATAATTGATGCTCGATTCATGTAAGATGGCCTAAAAAGAGGTTGAAGCATTCCATACATTTATGTTTCATTTTTCCAAGTTTAAATCAGAATTTTATTGCATATGAACCTTCTCAATTTTTTATAGGTCCAGATCGCATTATTTTTATATTCACCAATTGTGACAATCAAGTTTTAATAGGGTGTATTCTAGTTCGTGCTGTATATGTGCATTTTTATCTCAAATCATAAAAAACAGTCGATCATCTCATAAGATGTAGAGCAATGACATACTTAATGTTCAATAGTCTACGACACCTTTAATGCCTTTAGAAAATGTCTTGAAACTTATTGAAGGCACCTTGTCAACACATAAACACACACATACGCACACATTCGCACACACATATATAATTGATGGAGTGAATAATTTTCACATGTGCTCCCCCATTCGAACTTTTATAACTGTCTTATTAATGATTTCTAATTTTAATGAATCCTCCATCACGCAAAAGATTTCTTTTCATTCCTGCGTATTTATTGAATATAAAGACGAAGTAAAATGTAAACGACAAGAATATATAATGAAGAGAAAGGCCAACATGTGACATTTAAAGCACAATGGAGAAGTTTTACGCTTTGCTAAATAAATCTTATTGTTTTTTAATAAGAAAGGCGTATTAGGCATCTTATGATATCACAATGTTGATGAAGGATTACATTATTATATAAGTGAATGAAGTGTAGAATCTGTTCAATGTCGATAAATACATTTACAGATAATACAGTCAAGTAATAAATGTTTTACTATCTGTTGACCCAATGAATATTCTAAACTTTTCATTTTTTTATCATGTCACTCTATCCGTATATATAACTCCATGTGTGTGTGTATGTATGTGTGTGTGTGTGTGTGTGTGTGTGTGGTAATAAAGTTAAGCTGAAAATGTAATGTCAATGGTAAATGCAATTTATATGCAGAAATGAGCTCTAACCGGTTAAAAAAATTGATAGTATTGTATTTAGCAAACACACACACACACTCACACACACACACACTCACACAAACACATACACACACATATATATATATATATATATATATATATATATATATATATATATATACTATCGGCACCTGCGGGAATTCAACCAGGAACACATTCATATGTAATATATTGGAGATGTTTAGCGTTCATGGAGACACTCTGGTATTATTGTAGCACTTTTTGTTTAAACTGCAAATGTATTAGATATTATAAAGTCGCGATTTCAAAAATAAAAAAGAAATACAACCATATGACTTGGGTACATCAACTTTAATCGAAGTAGAAACCAAAACTTATGAGCATATATATATATATATATATATATATTAAATTGTAATTCAATGAATTTCAAAAAACTCTCATTGAAATGAAATGAAGTGGTTGAGTTTCATATCAAAGAATTTTTATTATTCTAAGCAAGGCAAAGAATGTTTTAGAAAGTTTATCTCCTTAACCTCTAGGGTTTCGATGTCTACCATCTCATCAGAGGAGTGAAAATATTAGCAAATAGTTATAAAGGTATGCACCCTATTTGCTAAAGTCAGTGAGACATGGAAAGTCAAAGTGAAAACATTATATTTATCAGAAGTTCTGATAAATATAATGTTTTCACTTTGACTTTCCATGTCTCACTGACTTTAGCAAATAGGGTGCATACCTTTATAACTATTTGCTAATATTTTCACTCCTCTGATGAGATGGTAGACATCGAAACCCTATAGGTTAAGTAGATAAACTTTCTAAAACATTCTTTGTCTTGCTTAGAATAATAAAAATTCTTTGATATGAAACTCAACCACTTCATTTCATTTCAATGAGAGTTTTTTGAAATTCATTGAATTACAATTTAATTTATTTGCTCTATCTTGAATATGGAGCAATTCTCGTTAAGATGGGATAACTTATAGAATATTACTGCCAGTAATATTTTGTAAACCTACAATCTCACGTTTACATAACCACTGATTGTTAAATAAAAACTACTCCGAAGTATATATATATATATATATATGAAATTTATTTATAGAAACATTGATGGCTACATATGTGCATACATGTTTCTGTAATCACCCGCGTTGGGGGATTAGGTCTTCAGGTCAAGAATTATCGTCGATATATATATATATACACACTACATCTACAGCTTACTGGAGATCCGTACATGTATCTTCATATGTATATATGTTTGTGTGTGAGGGCATGATTGGGTCTTTATATATATATATATATATATATATATATATATATATATATATATATATATATATATATATATATATATATATATCTTATGTGTGTTTATGTATATGTTTCTAAGTGCGCGTGTATGAATGTATGTGCTCATGGGTCGTGTGTATATACATGAATATATATTGGGGTATCTATGTCCTTGTGCACATGCATGTGTTTGCGTACATCTGGGTGTTAATGTCTGTATATATGTGTGTATCTATGGGGATGCATAGCTGAACCTATGTATACAGCTGTAGCTATATCTGAGTTTATATGCATGTATTTGTATGTATGTATATGTCTGTATCCGCAATGCAGTTAACACTGAAAATAAATTTAAACATAACCATTGCCCAAAGCACCATGTTGGGAACCCACGCCATATACATATATGAACTCAACGATGCGTCTACTTACCTCGCAGTATTAATTACACCCATGTATTTACTTATTTATTATTATTTCTTTATCCTATTTTAGTTTATTTACTTTGTATGAATATACACTTGTCTATATATATATATATATATATATATATCCATATATATAAGAGCAAATAGTTAATAAAACATATATATGAGCAAATAGTTAATAAAACATATTAAAAACCACTTTGAAAAAGAGTTAAAAACATATTTACTCTGAAACGAAAGCACTTAATAATAAGTGGATAGTCCTTAATCCGCGGAGTTTCGATTTTTATTTTATTTTATATATATATATATATATATATATATATATATATATATATATATATATATTTATATGTGTATGTATATACACTTGTGCCCGATATTATTCATACCCCCCCTTGAAAATTGAGTTTATTAGGTGTAACTTTGTAAGAATTTATTGTTTACGTCCATATTGATACATATTCTTAATAAACCTCTTCTGATCATTTTCGTCATTTTAAAATCTCGGGATACTTGTAATAAAAGAAATATACAGCTATTTATAAAATCTGCAATGTTCAAAAATAATCATACCCCCTTATTTTTTCAGTATTAATCGAGTTTCTGACTGTTTTTTTCCTGTTTGATTCTTATTTTGAATGCTTTTATACAACCTTTGATTAATTTCATTTCGTTTTTTGCATTTTTCAGAAATTAAAATGATATCAACTGAAAACCAATAAAAGAATAAAAATTATTAGAATGGGGAAGAAAAAAGAGCTTAGTAATGATCTTAGGACTAAAATTGTGAATTCACATAAGGATGGTTTAGGTTACAAGTCAATTTCCAAGAAATTTGAGGTCCCTACAGCAACAGTACAGAGCATCATCAAAAAATTTCAGAGCCACCACACAACAAACAACTTGATTGGTAGAGGAAGGAAAAGGAAACTATCTGCTAGAGCCACCAGGAATACTGTAAGAAGTGTTAATGCAAATCTAACCACCACTACTAAGGACATTTTAGAAAATCTGGAGTCTTCTGGCATAAAAATATCAAGGCAAACATTGCAAAGGACTCTGCATGAAAATGGTCTGAAAGGAAGAAGACCAAGAAGGACTCCATTGCACACCGGAAAACACCTTGCAGCACGTCTAAAGTTTGCTAGGACCCATGTGAATTCTCCAGAGTCCATTTTCTCAAGTATTTTGTGGACTGACGAAACAAAAATTGAATTGTTTGGCCATATGGATGCTTCTTACGTTTGGAGGAAGAAAGGAGAAGCTTACAACCCAAAGAACACCATACCAACGGTGAAACATGGTGGTGGTAGCCTAATGTTTTTGGGCTCCTTTTTGGCTAGTGGTATAGGTAGTTTGGTCAAGATAGATGGAACCATGAAGAAGGAGCAATATTTGGAGATACTCCAGAAAAACATTAGACAGGATGTGGAGAAGCTCCATTTAGGACCAAACTGGATCCTTCAACAGGATAATGATCCAAAACATACTGCCAAAATAGTCAAGAAATGGTTTGAGGATAATCAAATTAATGTTTTGGAATGGCCTAGTCAGAGTCCCGACCTGAACCCTATGGAAAACCTCTGGCACATATTGAAAACTGAGGTTAAAAAGCGGAAACCTAGAAATTTGAGGGATTTGGAGAACTACTGCATTGAAGAATGGTCAAAAATCAGTGTTGATGCTTGTAAAAACCTTGTTGATAAATATCCAAAACGGTTACAGGCAGTTATTAAGAATAAAGGGCATGCTATTGACTATTAGTAAGAGAGGTATGAATAATTTTGAACTAGTGCCATTATTGTTTTTCTTTGTATAATGTTTCAAACTTGCATAATTTATTTATTTGTTGAGTTTAAATTAAATGCTTATGCTTGATTTATTGTTTGAAATCCCTTTAATATTGTCTACCTTCTGGTTTGAGTAATATTCTTATAGAAATCTCAAAGATCCGAGGGGTATGAATAATATCGGGCACAAGTGTATATATATATATATATATATATATATATATATCTGTATATTTATATTTTTATAAATATGTATATTCATGTAATTGTGAATACGTGTATGTGGGTGCATATGTGTGTATATATGTATGTATGTACGTATGTATAATTAGATCTACTTCTTACTGGAGATCTATATATCCACGTATATGTATATATGTAGGTTTGTATATATATATATATATATATATATATATATATATATATATATATATATATATATATATATATATATATACAAAATAAATAAGTCAAAGAAACATTATTTGTATGTAACTCTAAGACAAGTTTTACGGGTTTTCTAGAATGGAGGACTCTGGCATCATCGTGTTTGCTGGATAAAGAGTAATCTGCAATCATGGTGTTTTCCAAACGATATTAATAGCGATATTCCATGTCGCTGAAGTCTGGATGGAAGCCCTCACATTGCTCGTCGCTTACATTACCTACATATTCTGGAAAACGGACAAGATGTCTGTGAACAAATTTAATTTGATGCTCATATATGCAGCCAGTTAATGGAGGCTTATGTTTAATGTTTCAACAAGGTTTTGTAATTGTGCCCCATTATTTTCCCCAAAAACATGTTTTACTATATTCGTAAAAGCCGTCTAGATATTCAATTCTACAGGATTTATAAAATTACAGAAATTTGCATCATTCATTTATTTCGAATATAGGGTCCATCAAAAAATGCCAGCTTTTACTTTCTTTACGGTTAAGCCTGAAAATTTAATGCATATATATTTGAAACAGTTGCCATGTTTCTAAAGAGCCTTCACATTGTGCCAAGCTTTATATGAAGAGGAGGAAACAGTTTTATAACGCTCCACCAAAGGAGAAGCCAGATCATTGAGAAGCCAGGAATCAGTTCACTGAAGACAGTCCACTCTTATTTAACCCAGTGCTCTTTTCTTGCGCTGATTTCCCATGAATCTTAAAAGCAAGCACATTTTAAGTAGCTACCTTGTAGCCTGTGGGAAAATCAAACCATTTTAAAATCAACACATGTGAGTCAATGGTGATGTATGTATGAAATCTTCCCCAGAACAAATTTGACGTCATCACATTTTTTCTGTGGGGGTTGTTGAATGGTCTAGAGGATCCATATAAGTTGTCATTGTGTAAAACTTCTTTTGTAGCTGTCTATTAAAAAATACCAATCTTGATAACATGACTGTTCAACACTAAGCTGTCGCAGTAGACCGGCAACATCGTTACAATACACTATGTTCTTTTCCTAAGTGAATTCGACGTGACTAACGCACCGTTTCGACATTTGAAAAGACTACCGTAAAAACAAACAAAAAAAAAACGGATTTCTACTGATTCTATGCTCCATCAACAACCTGACAAAAAAAGAAAGAAACTCATACTTCGAAATATATTTATAAATTTCAATATATATATATATATATATATATATATTAAGTATATATATATATATATATATATATATTAAGTATAAAGATTAATAATTGTAAATTATAAATCAGTTTTAAAAATATGAACAAACAACACCAAAAGGAGTATACGATCGTTTAGTATACGATATTTATTTGATTAAAATTAACAATAAACATTGACAATAAACAATTGACAAAGATTGTCTTTTGGAATATCATCTCCTCATCCACACACACACACACACACATATATATATATATATATATATGTGTGTGTGTGTGTGTGTGTGTGTGTGTGTGTGCGTACTTCTCTGAGAGAGAGAGAGAGAGAGAGAGAGAGAGGGAGAGAAGATACTAAGAAAATTACAGTTTTTTATTATCTCCACAAAATTAGGGTCTAAGATGACCACCTAATTTTTGTCACCATTCTTGCGTAAATACTTGAGACTAGAACACTTTCACGTCCAATTCGCGTTCCCGGATATTATACCGTAACAGAGCGCAGACGCACGTATGGCTTTAGCAGCTGTATAAAAATCATCGAACCCGGGAGATGGAAGGATGGAAAAAGATTATAAAACAAAAAGAAAAATGTGGACCCGTGCAGTTATAAAGGTACGGAAAGAGCTGTGTTACACACGTGGTCCTAGAGCGACAGGAAAAGATGCGTCCTATAAATGGTTGAACAAAGACTAATACGCAGTGTTTTAAACGGCAGTGTGCTGTTTAGAACATTGAAGTACGTAAAGACTTTGGAATAAGAGATAATGCGTTATTTGGGAAAGTACCTGTAAATTAATGTATGTTGTTTCACTGAAAAAATCTAAGTCTTTTCTTGTATTTGTTTTTTTTTGTTTTTTTTTTGCAACGGTGTCTACAATCTTTCGTTCACCGAGTTATCGTTGGCCGTTTTTACAAAGTATTATGTTCTAAATTCTTTTAATCAGAACATTGTATTCCCATTATATAGTTTCATATAACTGAGATGGTAGTAGAAAGCGAAAGAAATTGATTAATATATTTTAACAATTTTCTTGAGATAGTAAAATGCAGTAAAACATCATTATTTCGTGAGGGTTTAATAAAAAATATTCAAATAGGTTTATGGGAAATAATACTGTCATGAAAATATAACATCATTATTTAATTCTAACAAACTGAATTATCAGGCTACGCAGACTAAATCCATGCAATTGTGTGCAGGATCACACATTGTAAATAATATCAGCATTTTTTTTTTCGCGGAGAGAAAAAATACAGGAAATAATAACAGAAATCAAAAGAAGTACAATCGTATTTCAATTACAGATCTTAATCTGAAATATCTATTATTAAAACGATTGTATTTGTGTAGTCATGCAATAATGAGCTTTGGCTCTCTCCGTAATGCTCTCTCTCCCTTCCTTTCCCTCCCTCTCTCAATATATATATATATATATATATATATATATATATATATATATATATATACTAGCAGTTCAGCCGCGCTTTGCTCCGGTCTTTTCTACTGTTCATAACTTGATGTGCATATGCATATATGTACATATATTTAAAATTTTGGTCTCATTTTCAGGTAACCTATATCGGGAATTTCAAGTGTTTAGACAGGAAGAGTTTGGTAGAGACTTCAAAGGTCAACTCTTTCAACTTTGACCTCTTGGCAGCAAAATTTGCGCCCAAAAACTGATTAAAAAGCTTGCTAAAAATGTCCAAATACCCTTTACGTAAAATTTCAAAAATTTGCTGAATAGTTTGCTGGACACCGCAAAGGTAAAATATTTTGAACTTTGACCCTTGGTAGCCACATTATCGGCCAAAACAGATTAAAAAAACGTGCCCTATGTCTGAATACACTATATGTAAAATTTCAAATGTTTCGACCAAAAATTGGCTTAGAAGCCGTATTTTTTTAAACTTTGACCCTAACGTTGACCCCTTAACATTTATTGTTTTGGGTTTAATTCAAATTAAAAGTTTGATCCATATCTAAGTAATCTGCATCAAAAATGTTCATCCCTGTGCAGGCGTTTTTGCTGGATGAAAACGAATTAAAAAGTGTTCATATGATTAAAAACCTCATATTTACTTGTAAAAACTGTAGATAAAAATTACGTTGAGTATATAGGTTAAGAAGTTTCATCACACACACACCCACTTATATAGACATATAGATAAATTAAGGTGCCCGTTTATTCTGATAACATTTTTCTGTGACAACACTAACTTGTAATAGTTTGTTTTTTTAAGCTGATGATATTCATCGACTATTCCAACATGAAAAAAAAGTTAAATATTATTTCGGTTAATATCCTGGTAATAGACCTTTGACATTCTTCCTCTCTTTAAATTGAATCAAACCACATTATATTTTGATTTAAAAAATCGAAAGCGTTCATTACAAAACGAAAACACGTATATCCATCCTTTGCTCTCCGGTATTTAACAGCCAAGGCGCATGGTGTGTCTGATCAGATGATGCGAGTTGCAATTAGCTTAAAAGTACGTGCATAATACACTGTCAATCGATGTTGAACCTGTTTTTTGTTTCCTGAGAACAAATACAAAAGAAAATAATAGATAATTAAATCAAAATGCGAGAAAGGGTAGAATTTAATGATGATGAATTCTTTGTTAAAAGGTGCGTATCACTTGTTTTCCGGAAATAAAAACATTGACCCAGTTTGAAAAAATAATGACATTAAATTTCTAATAATAATTTCGTGTTTTTATACAGCTCTACATACATTTGCTCTGTCTGGCGTAATGCTGCAACCATCTACAAAAAAAAAACACTTTATTATCAAGTTGTGAGTCAATTTCAAACGTATGTAGTATATACTGTAAAATCTCCAGATATAGTATAGCTGGAAATGTCTTCTCAATTATTAAATCCTTTCTCTCTGATAGGTTCATAAAAGTAGTACTTGAGGGGCAAAAATCAGAAGCTCACAATATTAATGTTGGAGTCCCTCAGGGGTCCATCCTGGGCCAAACGCTCTTCCTGATCTACATTAATGATCTTTCCAATCACATCCTTACATCATTCGTAGACATTTATGCTGATGACACTACCATCTATGTTAGCACATCTAACACCGTAAACGATCAAGTTCTCACTAATTATCTCTCCTTTGATCTTGAGCACTTGGTACAATGGGAAAAGGAGTGACTGCTTACGGTTAATGCATCTAAAACCAAGCTTTTTTCTTTACATCATCAACGCTCTGATCCCCATCTGGCATCAATTGAAATGAATGGCTCTCATCTTGGGGAGGTCTTATGTTTTGACAAGCTTCTGGACTTGACTAGTACTCCTGATCTTAAATGGAACACGTACCTCAAATCTGTTGCCAAAGCCGCTGGAAAAATTGTTATATTTAAGGAGTCTTATTATTATTATGATTATTCTTTTTGTTGGTGTTATTGTTCGTTGTTATGATTGTTATTATTATTATTATTATTATTATTATTATTATTGTTAGGTCTTAGTAATAGTGTGAGGAATGTTGTTTCCGTGTTCTGTGTTCGTGTTATAAGAGATTCATATATATAAAATGTTCGTACTTAGAAGTGTAGAAGCTCTTTGAGTGAGGAGATATTGTGTATGTAAAGACATTTTAAAACACATGATATACAAGACATATAATGACAATTTTCACTTTACCTTTTGGTAGAATTACAACACAAAGACGAGGTTTATAAAAACACGTGATGCGTTTATTTCTTTTCCTACCGGTCGTGGTTTTCTGAGTCAAGAATTCAAAGCTTCACATTCTATGTTTCAAAGGTGACCGTCTCGCTTCTAGACGTTCGACTCCCATCTCTCGACCCCAGACTGTCGTCTGTCGTCCTCGCACTCTCTCTCTCTCAAACTCCCTCAGTTTCTCCCCGCTTAACTCTAAAGTTTCTCTATATCGAGAACTTCCCATTTTCCATGACGTCATACACATGTTAAAACATGTTTCTTCTTTCACGTGTTCTGGAAAAGCGTGTCCAAAACTTTTTCCTTTGTTTACAAAAGGAATTTTAACCTATATTCCTACTAACCTATATTTCCAATATGTTAAAAACATGTTTATTAAATTATCCTATAATTGCATCCCTTCAATTGAATTTCATAACAGAATTGACAATGCACATTCTTTTCTTAAAACTATTTTATCTCTAAGCTTAACAATGGTTTGTTTTTTTACATTCCATTTGCTAATTCTCTCTCGTAATCTATTTCTAAACCTAAATTACGAGGTTCGAATTTCGTCTATTCTATTTAATTTTCATTTTAACTAAATCTCTCTATTTTTATACTTGCATGAAAAGGGGACAGCCCTTATCATGTAACACAATGGGAAAAGGAGTGACTGCTTACATTTAATGCATCTAAAACCAAGCTTTTTTTCTTTACATCATCAACGCTCTGATCCCCATCTGGCATCAATTGAAATGAATGGCTCTAATCTTGGGAGGTCTCATGTTTTGACAAGCTTCTGGACTTGACCTTTACTCCTGATCTTAAACGGAACACGTACCTCAAATCTGTTGCCAAAGCCGCTGGAAAAATGGTGGGATCTTTCTATCAATCCAGTAGATATCTCACTGCTGATGCAACTCCCTATCTTTATAAGCGACAGGTACGTCCAAGGATGGAGTACTGTTGTCACATCTGGGCAGGAGCTCCTATAAAAGATTTTCCTGCGTTGATAGAGTTGAAAATAGTCTTCGTAGCCTCATAGGAGATGTCCTTTTCTCTTCCTTGCAACCTATATCTCACAGAAGAGATGTTACGAGTTTGTCTCTGCTTTACTCTTATTTTCATGGAAAGTGCTCAACATAGCTTAAACCTTTGCCCCCCTCGCCCACTTTCACAAGAAATACTCGTATAGCGTAAAACACTATCAATAATTCCCACAACTCTTTATATGTGCCTAAACCTAAACGTACATTCCATGAACAAAGCTTCTTTCTTAGAAGTGCATGTCTGTAGAACTATATTCTGTTTTCCTGCTTTCCAGCTAACTACAATCTGATTGTCTTCACGTCCAACGTAAACAAGATCTTGATGAGCCGTTCCACTTAAGTTTACAAATTTACCGAATTTCCATTACTAACGATTACTATATTGTCTAATTAACAACTGTACACTTTAACCCTTATCCTCGAGTGGTATTTGGGTCTTGATAAGTGATTATGCCTATGTAAAAAAAATAAAACCTTATCAGTATTTGTCCTTTGTGACGCTTAATTAGAATTGGACGTATTGCCTTTGTGAAATACTAAACCAGCATTGAAACAAATTTAAATAACACGCAATCATTTACTCTTAGTTTTTGTGGTTTGTATCTAAGTGCCGTCGATTTGTTTATACTCTATAGATTTTTTTTTCAAAATATGATTTCTAAAATAAAATACTATGTTTAAGCGTATAGTACGGCAGGGTAACGCCAGGCTTTCAGGTAGTAATTGAATAATATATATATATATATATATATATATATATATATATATATATATATATATATATATGCGTGTGTGTGTGTGTGTGTGTGTTATTCAATTACGATTGCAGGAGCTCCTTCTACACCGCTAATCTCATTTACTCATAATATATATATATATATATATATATATATATATATATATATATATATATTATTCAATTACTACCCGAAAGCCTGGCGTTACCCTGTCGTATTATACGGTAAAACATAGTATTTTATTTTATGCACATTGTGTATGTATTATTATAGAATCAATCCTCTATTGAATATTATATATTACAAGTAATTTACATAGTGGATTAATTCACAGAAAAAACTTTAAAAAATAATAATTATAATGTCGTTTATCACATTCCGTCCGAGTTTAAAAAAAAAAGTTTCAATATCACATCACCTGATATTTGAACTTGACGATTTTAAAAACAATATTGCTTCTCTTTTCGATAAAAAAAGATTCGTTACAAAGGGAATATTTTACGTTACGCCGGCAAAGGCTACAGCGGTGTAACGTAAAATATTCCCATGTAATATATATTTTCAATAAGATACTTATCGGATGAATAACTAAGAACACTGACAGAAACATACATTACCTTTGTGTGAAATTTGCAAAATATAAGCTAAGCTATTTCGGAACCTATGATGGTGAAACCCACACAAACACCCACATAAAGTGAATTTTATATAAGAATATATATATATATATATATGTGTGTGTGTGTGTGTGTGTGTGTGTGTGTGTGTGCGTATATATTATCATATGTATATTTATATACATATTTATATATATATTAAAGAAATGAAAAAGTTAAATACTTGTCTTAAATACTGTTCTCCGTTTTTGTTCGTTAATAACCCCCCCAACAAAAACTGTTGTGCATCTACTAATTCAAACCCTCATAAGATTTTCCCAGCAAAGTCTTAAGTTGTTTCTCAACTAAAGATGATTAAAAAAAATCGAAAACTTTTCTGACGCATATATTACGTTTGTTTTCACACTAAATAAAGGTAATAAGAAAAACCGAAAAAACGGTATTAGTAAACGTATTAATTCTGTTATTTTGTAATGTTTATATAAATATATATGTCTGTATATGGTGATGATTGCTGCATCTTTCCAGATGATCGCCGTCACATAAATTTCTCCCAATCTTGCCGTCCATGTCATCTCATATGACTCTGCCCTCCCGTCGCAGATTTGCACATCTTGAAGCAGATGTGACATACAAATTGAGCAATTTCCATCGAGTTGACTTCCTCTGGAGGTTGAAGAGTATTCCTATTAAGAATCTCATGTCTTCTCAAACCAGTAGAAGACTTGCAAATTTGCTGCATGTTAAACAGATCGTTTGGTTCGGACTAATAGGTGCAAAGTTGCCCTGAACAGGAGTTTTGTGCAACTTAAGGTGGTTGAGGTAGCCAGCTTTTGCCAAAAGCACTCGTTCACAAGTGTGGCATTTCCAGCTCTCTGTGTCATAGTAAAGACTATCAATTAAACCTTTGTGAAGCTCTCGCGTCAGATTGCTGTGGGCCTGCTTTCTTTTCTCTAGAGCATCACAACCTTCACGTACAAGCTTTCGTCACGTCAGCCTTTGCAGAGTAAGTTCTTCCCATGTGTCGATGTCGATTTGTAAGACTTTCAAATTATTTTTTGTAGGGTGCCTGAACCTTTTCCTAGGCTTGTGTTGAGGGAGCTTGTCATTTTCCAACTCCCCCTAAAAACTTGTTTTGGCAGCCTACAATCTTTCATTTGAACCAGGTGGCCCATCCAACGCTTGTGAGATCTGATTACAAGGGTCTCAACACTAGATCAATATGCTCTCACAAAGAGTTGTGCTTGCCACTTGATGTTTAAGATACGTCTAAAAAATGTTTGGTGAAATCGTTCAAGCCATTTAATGTGCCTTTGATGCAATGTCAATGAACAATATTTGATAGCATATGCTTCGTAGGGCAAAAGTATTTATTCATTATATAACCGAATTTGTTTCGCCTTTAATGCATCAACAGAAAAAAAACACTTACCAGTTTTAAAAGAAAATAAATCTTATTAGTTTGATTACACAATCCGAAAATCGAAGGACAAGTTGAAATTCCCTTTTTTTTTCATTTTCTCACGACATCTTTATATTTTCAAGTAAAGTCACCAGATTCATTTTCTTTTAAAAGTGATAATTACTTTTTTTCTCATGGGTTGAAGGCAAATATATTCATTGATTGATATTTCTTATTTATTTGTTAAATACTATGTAATTACATCGAGCTTCATAAATTAAAAAGATTGGTATCAATAAAAAGCAAAATATAATTGAAGAAACATATTTCCACATAATTCTATCTCTCTCTCTCTCTCTCTCTATATATATATATATATATATATATATATGTGTGTGTGTGTGTGTGTGCGTGTGTTTGTATTCATGTAAGAATATGATTTTCCAGTAATAATTCATTTTTTATCATACCAATTTTAATTAATGAAACTCAATCTAATTGCAGATAACAAATAAATATCAAAAGTCTATATTCCAAGTTTCATGATGTTTACAATCTGGCACTTTATTCGTTTAAGTAATGTGACATTCACAATTGTTGGCAGCACCTGTTTCGTAGCACAAAATCCTTCACTTGATTTTTTTAATCAATTCACTTCTATTCGGTGCATGACTAATGATAATCAATTCAAAGACAATTATGTTTGGGCTCGAAGAAGTCAGTCCCGGAAAATATATATTTTTTGTTGTGTATCATGCTTACATCATATATATATATATATATATATATATATATATATATATATATATAATGTAATCATGATACACAAAATAAATGATATATGGATGAGTATTTTAGAGAATATATAAATGAGCGAGATATATGCAATACCACGCTCCACATATAATAAAGTTGTATTTTCTTTTGCAATAAATATAAATGGAAAAATCGAGGTTTAATATGAATATAGATACACAAAACCTCACATTATTGGACGCCAAAACCAAAACATATGGAATATATATATATATATATATATATATATATATATATATATATATATATATATATTGGTACTGCATATATCTCGCTCATTTATATATTCTCTCTCTCTCTCTCTCTCTCTCTATATATATATATACATATATATATATATATATATATATATATATATTGGTACTGCATATATCTCGCTCATTTATATATTCTCTCTCTCTCTCTCTCTCTATATATATATATATATATATATATATATATATATTGGTACTGCATATATCTCGCTCATTTATATATTCTCTCTCTCTCTCTCTATATATATATATATATATATATATATATATATATATTGGTACTGCATATATCTCGCTCGTTTATATATTCTCTCTCTCTCTCTCTATATATA
>NC_136508.1:48187749-48215249 GCF_053919585.1 Euprymna scolopes
TATATATATATATATATATATATATATATATATATATATATATATATATATATATATACTCTTTGCAGCGACCCCTGGCATTGCCTCACCATGTCCTCGCCATCTACCCCCGTGTAGATCGAATCGCGGTCTGCTTCATTAATCCCTTTTAATGGCCTGACCATTGAAATGAAAAAGCCACAGTGTCGACCGTCAAAAAATAGCGTAACGGTCCAGGCCGCCACAGAGAGATACCGTTTTTTGTTGTTTTTTTTAATACTTACTTTCCTGAGTTTTTCCTTTTCTTCCTTTTTGCCATTTAAGACGGTCATAAATCATAAATAAAAGTCTAAACTTAGAATGAACCAGTGGTTTATAAGCTTCCATCCTCTTTTTTTGTTGTTTTACTCTTTTTTTTTTGACTACCGGAGCGTCAATCCGACAACATCGGAATATTCCAGACACTGACTTTTACGTCAGTTGAACTGGAAGACAAGCAAACTAATGTAATAATATGATGACAATGATTAGAAAATGAGATTTTCGTTGTTTTAACAATGGTGTAAATATAGTTATTGGTGTATGTCTGAAAGTTTCATAACGACTACATTTCACTGGGAATTTTCACAAAACTATGGTTTCGTGCATGTTTGATTTTATAAAAGATAATTAGTTAATATATATATATATATATATATATATATATATATATGCACACATTTAAATGCCTACTAGACACTATTCCTGAGTGTCTAAGGTCTCTCTGTACAGGGGTTGCCAGAACAACCTGGCCTGAGAATATTTTCTCTTAAAGTAAACCTTGACCAAATATTCAAATCACATAGTATTCGCTGTCCAAATAAGATCTCTTCACTGTGGCTTTTACGAAGAATGATGCACCTTCTCCAAGTGATGTTACCTCAAGTAATGGCACGAAGCTGGATAATTGATAAATTCTTGTCCTGGAATCAAAATTAAAGATACAATACAATATATGAAAATGGTTAATTGGGAAGATGGAAATTATGTTCTCAATTTCTTTACTAACTCAGTGTCTGGTGGGTAAAGAAGTTTAATGAAACATTCGAATATCTATGTATCTCATATAGAGTGTTCAAGTGTTAGTCCCAACTAGTTGGCCCCTTGATTTCTGAGAACTTTGACTGAAGTAAAATAAAACGATATATATATATATATATATATATATATATATATATATATGTATTAATGTTTCAACAAAAGTTTCTATGCATTAAAATTTGGTAATGCTCACATACCAATAAAATTAACGTCAATATAAACTGACTAAATTAATAAAACTTCATGATTACAGGTGCTCATTATCGAGCATGCTATAACATTTGTGAAAATATCAGGACACTAAAATAGAAAATAATATGGTGTATTTCGTTATGTCTTACAATTGTTCTACCCATTGGGAGAGATTTAAACATTATATTATTTTTTAAATAATTCAAAATAGCTACACACCAGGCACTAAAATACATTTCTCATATACTTATAAATATATTCATAATCCTTATTTTAAGGAAGCAACCAGTTTCGAATCACCTCGTTCATCCTCATTTTATTTTCTTTGATTATTTATTTATCCGAGTCCTTTCGAATCGAGTAATATCCCACTTACGTATTTCTTATATTAAGATGTTATTTCCACAATTATTATTTTAAAATACATTAAAATCTTGTAATTTTTATTCTATTTTTAACATTATATATTGATTGATTTATACCCCAACTCCCAGCTTTTCGTATCTATTTATTTGTTCAGCTATTCATTTCCCAATTATCCTTAGTTTCATATAAATTTTTTTATTAACGTGTTACGATATCTTTATTTTTCTATTCCCTTTTCCCTGCTATTTAAAAAAATAACTATGAATCAAAAGGTTTATTTAAATACTTTTAGTTAATATTTATTTTCACCTCATACAGGTTATGTAATTAATTTGAATGTTAAACCTATGATTTTCAGCCTTATCTTAATATAAATATGATATATTTGTTTTAAACTTTTAGTATCTCTTTATCCTTCAGTATATCGAGAGAATGTAAGGGACATAACTGGATTTTGCCCACATAATTTTATTTACAGTCTTTTATATTTTTACTTCACTATTTTTATTTCTTCTTTATTAGTCTCTTCGGTTTAGTTTAAAACGTGTAGTTATCACTTTATTTTCTTTATAGCAATCTAGGTTTAATTTCCCACTTAATTTATTTCAAACTTATATTCTGATTTAATACGTTTATCTCAATAGTTTGCAATTACTTAATTTTTTATCACCGTTTTGTGTTATTGAAATGTCTTACGTGTAAGTTTATTACCAATAACAATTAAAATTTAAATGTAATTCTATTTTCTTTATGCAGGTTATATTTCTATATGCTAAGTAGCTAAGCTAATGATTTAGTTATTGCATTATCTTTAATTCATCTTGTAAAATTTTAGATTATATTAGTGCACTTAAATTTAAGTCACAATATATTCTTTATTATTATTTTTATATACGTTATTTTTATCATTTCTGAGGCGTTATAATAGGAATTTATTCCTATGAAGAAAGCTTCGTATTAAATCAAACCATTTGTTTAAAAGTTCTCTCTTAAGAAATTACTATGCGGTATGACTCAAGTAAACACAGATTACATCTTTTTCATTTAATAGGTTTATATTTTCTAGCGTTTTCTAATATTAGCCATTTTTATTCTAATTTTACTTTATTCTTATTTTTAATATTTATTTGTTCCCTATTATTTTTACTATACTTATCATCCTTCTAATTTTATTTCTTTCTCTGGTAAAGTGTTAAATGATGCAATATTGTTTCCGTATTGCTCCTTACAATTACATTTAGTTCCCCTAGGTATATCTTTTTATTATTATTCACCTTAACTTCCCATTGTATACAATTTCAGAAAGTGAACAGTTGCCTTCCGATGGACATGCTTTGGGTATTCTACAGCTACATTTTTCTCAATATTTAATTCTTCTTATTCATCCCTACTTTTATTCGCTATTTTGTTAATTTCACAATTATCTGAACATATTACAGTATTTCTTAAGTTTGCAGAGGTTGAGAATAAAAGTTCATCTGTGTTTTTAAAAATTATTTTACTTAATCTATTTCCTGAGGACGTTCTTATCAATCAATTGGAAAATAATTTTAGTGACATTATTGTGCATATATTCATTAAAAGGTGGATTAAACCAGACTTATTTTATGCATCTATACATATTTAGTATTAATGAGTTTTAAGAATCTAATATTTGAAAACTTTCATTTTTAGTGTTTCGTTGAGGACTATATATTTTCAATTCAAAGATTAACAATCGACAAACAAACATGTTTGTATATGCTATTGTTGGCTAAGTAAATGTATTGATAAAAACCGTTAGTGAACGCTTTATAGTTGTTGACTTTATACACGTGTGATTACACCTAAGCCCAGTGAAAGATCATATTAGCCGCCTTCGAATGTCTTTTGTTAAACTTATTAAAGTAAATCAACATAAATGACTTGCATTCTTTTTCGAGAATAATGACGTAATTCGTAAAACGCTATTCGTATATTTTTAGATTGTTTACTAATCGCCATATGTTGGTGTGTCAAAATTAACTCACGTGTAAGAGTAATTAGTAACACATAATAAAATATACGCCTCAAACACTCAATAACACCAGACCGATTTACGTATACTAAATCAGGAGTACAAAACGAAATATAATCATACTCCTTATCTTCCTTCATTATCTTGTCTACTCGCTATTTTTTACCTTTTTCTCTTGCTCTTGCGTTTTTCTCTGTAATCGAAATTTCACTTTTATGTACTTGAGTGTCTCATAATAAAAATATATTACTTCAATCGAGGTTACCAGAAATCAAGGGGCTCCTACCTGAGGCTAACACTTGAACCCTATATGAGATACATAGATATTCGAATGTTCCATTAATGTTCTTTATCTCCCAAACACTGAGTTTTTAAAGAAATTAAGAACGTAATTGTCCTCTTCCCAATTAATCATTTCTATATGTTTTATTGTGTCTTTAATTTTGGTTTCTTGATCTTACTGGATTCCAGGACAAGGATTTATCAAGTCTGTTGGAGTATCAAGCTTCGTGAAGTTACTTGAGGTTTGGAGAGGGTGCACCATTCCTCGTATAATCTTATGTGGGTTTGTCATAGTGAGGAGATCTTCTTTACACAGCGTATACATTGTGATTTTTAATATTTAATGACAAACCCTTGTACAAATAGACCTTAGACACTCGAGGATAGTGTAATGTACTAGCCGTTAACAGTTGATATCAGTAAGCGAGAAACGATTTAGGTGTGGGAAATTCAGAATTTATCGGTTATAGCATCATTTTCACTTCAAGATTTTGGACAATTTTAGGTGTCCAATCTCGTGAGTTGCGAAATGCATTAGCGCAGCCAATGCCTACATTAAAATCCAACCAGGCAAAAGAAATCATAACATACTTACTTGTACGGATGTATATTTAGTGCATTGTATTTAAGTTCATAATTTATATTATATGTATGTGCGTATCTGTAATGCCATTTCTGGCTTATGTTTAGAGAGGAAGAGTTATACATTAGTTTGGCCGTATATTGCTATAAAGTTACTATAATAAAATAAGATTATCACGGGCAAAGTCAATTCGGATCAACATGTTTTGAATTAGTATTTGTAGAATATGATTTTAAGGTCAGTTATGTCCGTATTCATTTTTAATTTATATAATATTTTAAAAGTTACAATGTATTTTATAGTGAATCTCTAGAAAACCGAATCTTTTCCTCCTTTTCAGCATTAATGCTGAAACATTTTGTTTTTCTATCTGACAGAAATGGCGAAGTTACGATTGAATAATTATCCGCAAATGTTATCGCATGAAATTGTATTGTTTACGAAAAACGAAAGTAAATTGAAAATAGGCCGAAATTTAAAAAATGGCTTCCAATGTGATATTATAGTATCCGTGCGAAGCTGTAGATGATGAATGGCCAATTTTATTCTAATCTTCCTGGAGGAAAACTTGAACCTCTTCGGAATAGATTCGATTGGAAATTTCTTAAAAACATAAAAAGAAAGCGATTCTGATTCCTGTTAAGAAGCTCACGTGTATGACAAAAGTATTAGATGATAGAAATACGTAGAAACCATTAGTGCATTTAGGTATTAAACATGCAACAATAATATAAATAGGTAGACATTATTAGTGCATATACAGATGAAAAACATACAATAACTATATAAATAGGTAGAAATTTTTTGTGCATACACAGATAAAAAAAAACATACAATAACTATATAAATAGCTAGAACTTATTAGTGCATATGCAGATATAGAACATACAATAATGCTAAAAATTGGTAGAACAAGTTTTCCCGTCGATGTAAATGTGATCTAAAACTCAAACATAAGTGTCATATCAGTTTTTATTACGAGAGCTTCCAAAAGCAAATACCCCCATTTTTTTATTCCGCTGGAATTTATCAGACTCGATTGCAAATTGTATTATGATGACTGAACATGCATTGAATACCTGCACCTTTTATGTCCCACTTTCAGATATTGACGGTGCAAACGTCTAGGAAAGAAATCAAGGGGGTTGCGTCAAACAAAAGATACGTCATTGAATTTTTGGCAAAATTATTTTCAAAACGGTGATTAATATGTAGAAAAAAATGTTTGAGCAGAAAAAATTGCTCATTTTAATTGTATTACCTCGCTATTTGTAGCACTTTAGGTTTTTGAGTAAAAAAAAACTGCACCATACAATGTCGGTGACGTTACCACTGTACCAACGTGACTCGTACATAAGCTGACTAAAAATAAACTAAGATAAATGTACAAGATATATAAAGATTATTTTAAATTTTGACCCCTTTCTGACCATTTGAAATATTTTTACTGTGTAAACACACGTAAAAGAACGATACATAAAAATGTCCATAATTTGAGGTTCCTAAGCGCTGCTCTGCGACTTTTAGTTTCGGAGGATATAGATTTTGAAAAACTCATGTCGAACAAATAGACAGAAAGACATGCTGACTTTTATAAATTAGAGTTGACGAGGACCGGCTTTGCCCGGGCGTAAAATACGCTTAAATATGATATTTTAATTTGTCCAGATTTCGTATATATTACTATCGAGTCGTGATTCTAAAAGTAAAATAAAAATATCTGAGTGCCATCAGTTTGAATCGAAACCGAAACTGCAGCATGCAAAACTGATGTATGTACCAATGCGGCATGCATTTCAACTAATTAAAAATTAAAAAATATGTAAAATATACTAAGAAGAATGTACATCATGTTTAACGATTTTTTTAACCTTACCTATTTTTGACCCCTTACAAACCCTTTTAACCGCCTAAAGACCCATAAAAAACGGTCTGTAAAAAATCCACTCATCTAAGGCCCCTACTCTGACTTACACTTTCAGAAGAAGATAGAGTTTGAATATAATAAGACAGACGACAGGCATATAGCGTTTTCATAAATAAGACAAGCAGAGAGGATGCCTGGCTTTTTTCCCTTCGAAAAATATGCTTAAATATGATATTTTAATTTTTTCAGATTTCGTATATATTATAATAGAGTCCTGGTTTTAAATGTAAAAAAATGTATTTGAGTGCCATCAGCTTGAATCGAAACCGAAAGCAAAACTGTAACACCCGAAGCTGATGACGTTACCACTGTACCAACGTGTTACTCTTAATAAAAATGTATAACTTAAAAATAAGCTAAGATGAATGGACAAAATGTATAACAATTTTTTCAACCTTTATTCATTTTTGCCCCCTTTTAAACTATTTAAACCGGCTAGAGACTCATAAAATAGCGGTCCATAAAGAACCCACTCATTTGAGGCCTCTACCTCCGCTCTGCGACAGCTAGTTTTGAGAATGATAGAGTTTTAAAATAATAAAACAGACAGACAGATATATAGCCTTTTTATATATTAGAATAGTTCGGGGAAGGGGGTTTGACTAGTCGAAAAAAAACGGCTTTGTTTAATATATTGATTTGTCCAGATTTCGTATATTATTATTATGGAGTCGTGATTTCAAAACAAAAAATAAAATACTTGGGTGGCATTTGCTAGAATCGAAACCGTAGGATTCGGAGCTGGTGACGTAACAACTGTATCAACATGACACGAATAAGAACAGACTAAAAATTGAAAATAAACTAAGATGAATGTAAAAAATGTATAACGATTTTTTCAATTTGGACTTATTTTTGACCCTTCAAAACTATTTTAACCGATAACATAACTGTCCATAAAAATCCAATTATTTGAGGCCCCTAGCGCTGCTCTGCGATTTTTAGTTTTGAAAGAGATAGAGTTTAAAAATATAAAGACAGACAAAGAGACATATAGTCTTTTATATATTTATTATTTTATTTTTTTATTTTTTTACATGGGGGTCACCACTTATCAAAGCCCGAAGGCCACTCAGGGATAAGGGTTATTGCGTGTACAGTAATCAATGAGATTGTATTGTAGTAATGATTAGTATCGGGGGTTTTGATAGAGTGTCTTACTTAAGGGGCCGGTTTGTCAGGAGTTTGTGTATGTTGAACTTGAAGACGTCCAGGCTGTAGTCAGGTGGGAAACAGGCAAGCGGAAAAGAGTTCCACTGGCGTGCAATATTTAAAAGAAATTTTGTTTACCGATCGTTTTTTAATTAAAGTATGATTTTAAAAAAGTCATCAATACCAACAAAGAAATAGCATAATAAGTGACACATATGTTCATGCATGCAGAAACACACAGACCCGTGTGTGTGTGTGTATGTGTGTGTGCTTGTGTGTGCGAGAGAGAGAGGGGGGATAGAGAGAGAGAGAGAGAGAGAAGGGGGCAGACTAACATCATTATACACAGCCAAGCCATACCACCTTATCAAAGCTGGTTAACCATGTAAGTAAGTCCAATTTAAAAATGGGCGATTCTAAAAAAAAAAATAAAACACCGGATCTCCAAGGTGGACACGTTAACCTTAATATCGTTTAAAATATCAACAACAAACACTATATATATATATATATATATATATATATATATATATATATATATATATATACATATATATACATATATATATACATATATATATACATATATATACATATATATATGTATATATATATGTATATATATATGTATATATATATGTATGTATATATATATATATATATATATATATATCCCTACACAATATATATATATATATATATATATATGATTTCTAATATGCAGGGGCATATATATATATATATATATATATATATATATATATATATATATATATATATATATATATATATATATATATATATATATATAAAGCTGAACGTGTGTGTGTGGGGTGTCTGGTCATGAATAGGCTCCTATGTGGTTGGCTATTTTAAAAAGCTGATTACATATAATTATAGAAGATGTATCGCGAATCAGGAATGGGTATGTTTGATCTGGCATAATGATGATTCATAAAAATTGCGGGGTCTGCGTTCGCGCCTTGGCCCCAAAGTATGGAAATAAAAAATTAAAACAAAAACGTTTACAAGGGTTTTTGATATAGATGTACATAAGAATACTTTGATAAGCATGTTTCAACTTAAATATTGATGGTATAATAAAATTGTGGGGTCCGCGTTCGCGCCTGCACTCCATGGAAATATGGCACAAACTTTAACATATACTTTTCATATTTATTTGCGTAAGTATACTTTGATAATCATGTCTCAGTTTGGTATAATAAAATTATGGTGTATTCGTTCGCACCTGACCTCCTTAGGATGTAAATATGTAACAAAGTTTAACAAGGTTTTTTTAAAAAGGGTGAGGGCTCACAATAACAACTTAACTTTAATCTTAATTCACGTTAGCTGTTATTAATTTTTTTAATTGAATCATATTGTGTCGAATAAATTCACCTCATGAATTCACGTTCTTATTAAAGTGAAAGCCAAAACAAAAAGTCGGAACTTTAGACAATTCTCGACACAAATTTTGCATGACTCTGTTTTTTTTCCTTCTCCACTTACACATGGCACTCTTTCGAAAATAGATAAATAATAAAAATAAGAACGTTACTTGTTATCGTCTCAAAAGAAGGAAAAATCCTGCTCACGTGATTACGTGTCTTTTTAAATACATTACATAACCTTTTTATTTTTACTTATATATCTGTCAAAGCTTTTTTTGTCAGTGTACTGGAAGGAGTTTAGTTGATTACACCCTTTTCTGCGTGTTCTTTGCATTACAATAGTAGAACCCTGAATCCGACGGCGCAATACAACACGGTTCAATACTGTAAAACTGAAACGAAGCTGTTCTACTTGAAAAGGCCGCCATTTTCTTCTTAGTCATATTTATATCGATTATTAGCTTTAAAAAACTAAAGCAATTACGCTTTTACTTTTTTAATATCCCATTTTGCTGTTTCGGGTTAAGTAAAGTGTAATTATTTTTCGAAACTGTTTTTTTTTTTTTTTTTTGCTTTTCGATATTTCGTCGATATTATTTAGTAAGAGTTTTTAGCAGAAAAGCCAACGAACGACTACCCGAAAAAAGAAATATACAAGAAATGAATGTTACCATAGTCAATAAAAGTTCAGTTCATGTTTTCTTTTTGTTTTGAAATAGTTTTTAATATCTTTACTTGAAATAATTTCAGCGAACCGAAATTAAAACGATATTTGAGGCGATTACTACTTAAATGAATGTTTATATAAACAACACATGCCATAATGCAATATTCCCCAAGCACAAAATAACGGAAAACATTAAAATGTGTTTATAAATATTCCGTACGTTGAAGGAACTCTCTTATATTGTTAACATAGAATGCTCAGGTGCCCCTCCTTTAAATTGAAAACGGGACTCTCAATTTCAAAGTCGCTGCCATTTTGATTTTTTTAACAGGTTGGTGAATTAAAAAAACATTTTTGCAAACTACTTAAAAATACAAACCAATGAACTATTCTACCATAAAAGTAATTTTTATTGACTTTGGTAACATTTATTTCTTGTATATTTATATTATTACATATATATAACATTTTCTCTTTGTAAGGAAACATCATTTTGTTGGTAACTCTTGGCTACGAATGGAAACAAAGTTGATATAAAAAATATATTTTCGCGAAAATTAGCTTTACTTTCATCATATTTTGCTTAGTGTAATGTTTTTGAGTATCAAAACCTATCTCTTTACAATCCCCTCCTTTTCCTAACCTATCATACTTTCATTAATCACAGTCCATTTTCTGTAGGCTGTTTTTGAACCCAGTAAACGACGGGTTCTTTTGCTAGTATATATATATATATATATATATATATATATATATATATATATATATATATTATATAGTTGTTGTTATTGTTGATTTTAAACGATATTCAGGTTAATGTCTCCACCTTGGAGATCCGATGGGGTTTTTTTTGTTGTTTTTTTAGAAAGTCGCCCATTTTTTATTTGGACCTATTTTTTATGTATTTTTTTTGTTCACAGTAATCTGCGTACACGCGTGTTTCGTGGCCCTACCCATCTTCAGCGTAGCTTGACTGTTATTAGGATTCGAACCCCGGCTCTTATGTATTTCAGTCCAGCGTATTAATCCATTACACTATGATGACATAGAAAATTTACTGTTTAGTTTTTATCTTTTATCTATTTACGTAGTTTTTGGTGTTGATTTTTAAACGATATTAAGGTTAATGTTTTCACCTGGGAGATCCGTTTTTTTTTTTTTTTTTTTTTTTTTTAGAAAGTCGCCCATTTTTAAATTTGTACGTAATTTTAATTTATTTATAATTTTTTAAAACAATAATTTACGTACACGCGTGTTTCGGGGCCCTACCTTAGCTTGATTATATATATATATATATATATATATATATATATATATATATATATATATATATATATATGTATATATAGCCATCCACATACATTACTGTTTCGAATCTCATCAATGCGGCTAGACAAGCAACTTCCTCAAACTAGGATCGAAACCCGATCGCCCGAACGATAATCGGAGCTTCTAACCGTTGCGCTATACGTCTGCTGCTATGCGGACAGTGAATGAACAACGTTGTGACATTGTCCAAAGTACCTAAGCTCAATTTGTTTACAGAAAGGGTATCGCTTCATACGCTAATGGTAATTTGTATATCACTTCCCAAATGATCAACCTAAGATAGAGAGCATTATACGTGTTCTAATAGTTTGTGATGGTGTAGTTTCTTGAATGTTCCTATAACGTCTATTGATCCTCTCTAGTGTCCAGATGTTTGGGTAGTTTTATAACAGCGTGTATAACAATTATGGACAATGACACCGTACACAGACAGTCCTTATCAAGGAGACGGACAACATCAGCAAAATACAAGTTCGTGTTTCCCGCAATTAGAGATGAATTTCTTTCGAAAAGATGAACGCCGAGACGTGAATTATATTAGGATATAATCATTTATTTCTATGCTGAGTCCTTCTCGGGGTGAAAACATTTTGTTATTTTGCCCCTTTGACTGTGACGGACGTCAAGTCCAAACTCTTGGTAACTACCGAAGTAATCGACGAAATGTCGCATCACTCTGTCTGTTTTACAAGTATTTTAATCGTGGATACTATGACGAACTATAAGCCCTTGATTCCTCCCCCCGACGTAAATACGCCCGACAAATCCCACAAGCAGCAAAATCGCACCCCTACACATTAGATATCATTAGATGTAAGAAGGCCTTTATAATAGTGTCTTCCCCAGAACTGCTAGACTTTGGAATTCCCTTTCGGGTTCCTGTTTTCCCAACTGAACTGATATGCAGAAGTCCAAGTATAACGTGAGCAGATATTTTGCTGCCCGAATCCCTGCATAGTATCCCTGAAACTTATGTCCCCGATAGTAGCCCCTACATCAAAGTTTAAAAAAAATCTCCTCGCACCCACACGTATATCTATCTCATCCATTTTGTTTCTATCGTCCTTTTATTTCACCAATAAATCATATTTATTGTTTATCTAAAGTTTTTTGTATGCTATATATGAAAGCTACAATTCATCATCACCAAATTAACATTCCTGGTACATATTTTTTCATGAATATTTTACCTTTAAATTACCTAATCCGCTTGGATAAATTTCTTTCTTTTTTTTTTATTAAACACCTCCACCGCCGTATTATGTGTATATGAATGTTTATTAAATAAACCAAGTTGTTTTATAACAAAGCGTCTCGTTATTCATTGATAAATGAACAGCGGTCATTCCATTCACAAGACGACTTACAGCAAACATATATGCATAAATGTCAAACGAACTATCTCTCTATCTATCGAGATATTCAAAAATCTCGGATAGTTAAAATACAGGCTTGGTGCTAATAAAATAGAATGTACCCTGGCTAGATGAAACACTAAGACTCTTCATAAGACAAACAACAACAAAACGGAATAGACGGCATCGCCATACCACCCAGTATATAACACTGGTACATATTTTAACATGAATATTTTACCTTTAAATTACCTAATCCGCTTTGATAAATTTCATTCTTTTTTTCTTTTATTAAACAATTATTTTTTGTTATGGAAATATTTCTACTTACTAAACACTGACAATAACCCACGATGGCTACCTCGCATTTTCTGGAACTAACAACAGAACACACGAACGATCTGTTTGTCTATATAACAAATATTTACTATAGCTAGACGAGAGAAACTCTAGTTATAAATATTCCGTGAATAAACCTGGTTTTATGATCGAGCTATATCGTCTATTTCCTTTTTACAGATAATAATTAATGATATCTCACAGCTATGGAATTCAATAGTTAATGAATATCCTTTGAATGTACGCCACACAAAATGGACACTTGAAGTGTGCATTCTATGAATCTATTATTATGCTTTAAATATAATTCAAATAACTGCCTCGCTTTTCGATTAACAATATATCCGGGCTGAAATGTCTTTGTATTATTGCGATTGTTCGAACTACTGTTATTCCTGCCATGTTTCGGCCGATTTAACCTTCGACATTTTTTGAGCATGTCTTGGAATATTTATGCCTAAGTAATATGTACAGAATTTCGAAAGGACCTATTTAAGTGCTACAAGCGGGTACATTGTTCTCGTTCATCGTCAGAGACGAGTACAGAATTCTTACATAATCACTGATTATATCTTCAGTATTGCATTTACCGAGACGTAAACATGAGTCCCAATTAATACTATAACATAGAATTTATTAATGCGTCACGTGTCCATGTAAACATTTCGAATAAAATTTTAGTTGGCTTAAAAAGAGTTCATGGTGCATATTCCCAGAATGCGCCTAAAGAAGATCAACATTTTGATAATAACATCCAAGACAGACATAATAATATAATAATCCTAATAATATTGAAAATCAATCTGGAATCGATGAATGAAATAAACAGCATGAGAAAGAAATAATGAGAAATTTATTTTTATATGCATGTTGATAAAAAGAAAATGTTACAAATTGGCTTATATAGTTTCTCTCTACAATTATATACATGCAGCATTGTCTGTGTGTGAGTTCATTCCTTATAGACTCCGAAACGGCTGGACGGATTTTCGTTAAAATTTACAGAATTTAGCTTAAAAGTCTAATCGTAGTTAAGCTTTGTCTCCGAATATCCCCGAATAATCACCGATAATCGAAACCGTTATTTTAATTTATCTATCATCTGCAAAACCATTTTTCCATGTAATCGCTTAGCAACAATGATAGAACAACGGGCCGTGAACATTCTACTTCGAGTAAGTTGATAGCTTTTTTTTCTTTTTTTTTTTTGTATGACGTGGTCTGTAGGTCTAAATTTCGTTAACTGGAAAGAAGTTTATACAAAATTATTTCATAAAAAACACAGAAGGTTCTCTAGAGTGCAATGTAGAATAACGTATATTTTTGACTAATGTATTCTATGGAGGCATGTGAAGCTTCCTCCTGAGCGATTTCACTGATATCGATGACAATAAAAATATAGGAGTGTGAAATATTCGTTTATCCTGATTCAATCCCGGCCAATGTCGAGTCTCCCTGCTATATATATATATATATATATATATATATATATATATATATAATATGTATATATATAATATATATATATATATATAATATGTATATATATATATATATATAATATATCTATATATATATATATATATATATATATATATATATACTTTACAGGGTTATATGATACTTACTCCCGCAACATACTGAAAAACGTTCACAAAATATAAGAAACAAACTTTTATTTTTTTAGTTATAGTGGTTGTTTGTACTAAAGAAGTTGAACTGTTTTCGAGTTAAATGATGTAATTTTGGCGAAAGCTTTTTTTCTTTCTTTATTCTTTATGGCTCATTATTTTTCTAAGTCTAATTATTATTATCAGTTGCTTATCAAGGGCATAGGAGGGGCACTCGAAGCAGAAAAATTGAAACTGACATGCAAGACACTATATATACATATGTATGCAAATTCGTGCATGTTTTATTGGTTTGAATATATAGTTTTTTTTATAAATTGTCATAAAATTTTAACCATAAAATTGTATTAGAATCTTCCAAAAGCCTGCAAATTGTCATATAGTTTCGTCGAAAGTAGCATATGTAATTTTCACACGAACGTAACATGTAGGTTCACGCGGAAGTAACGTATATATTTTAGACAGTATTCTGACTCGACAACTACTGGGGAAACCAGTGCAAACAATAGATTCCTTTGACTAATGCGAAATGATTCAATGAAGCATCAAAGTGATGTTGGTACACCGACTTAATTCAAACATTGTACACTTTATTCTCAAGTTCGACTAATAAAACTTTTAAGCAGTTACAACTCCAAAGATAGGATGAAATTCGAGACAATTATTGGGGAGCTGGATTTTTTCCACAAGATTATATGTCGAAATAATACAGAAATTATATTGAAAGTTTCGGTTTTCTGTTCTTCTATGCCCATTTTCCCCCATGTTTTTCATCAGTTACATGGTTAGGAATCCTATACTCCACCATAGTCTTCGTTTTCATATTAGTGCAGAATACATGAATACGAAAATGAAGTTCATATAACTAAAGAAATAATATCACCATGATGTGAACATTGGTTAAAAACTAAGAAAAAGTGGTAAACATCTACGAGATTAAATCAGAGTGGTAGTAAATTTGAGATTATTATTATTATTATTATTATTATTATTATTATTATTATTATTATTATTATTATTATTATTATTATTATTTCACTCACTACGAGTTGTCTCACAGGCCATCATCAGTGATCGTTCACTGGCAGTAACCTGTGGTGCTTCCTGGCGATCGAGTGACAACAAGTCTCCGCATATTTCCAGTATTCTCCACCTTTTTACTACTCGTGCTGATGATTGCGCCTTATCGCAACATCCGTCTGCCATTGATTTCTCGTTGTCATCAGACATTGGTGTTTCCTGGGGTTTGGGTGACAAAATGCCCCTCAGGTACCAGATTTAAACTGTACATTTCCTGTGAAGATCTGGTGAATACTCTCCCACCTCGGTCTTTCCATTCTTCCTGATCTTTCATAATTAGTTGATGTGGCACCAGTCGATGTCATCTACACCAGCTTTATTTTATTATCATTGTAATAATAATAATAATAATAATAATAATAATAATAATAATAATAATAATAATGCTTGTGCAGTGTACGCACCGTGCTATATTTAGATAGTATTTAAAAGTTAACTTTAATTTTTACCTTTGGGTAACTGTAAATTTGATACAACGTCTAGGACCACTCGGCCTTATGTCTCTAGGACAAAGGTGCTGAGTTCAATCCTGAACGAAGGTAGTAAAAAGTAACATTCAAAACAGAGAATCAGCAACTATGTCCCAGAGCCTAGCTGGAGTCCGAACACGGTACCCCCGTAATAATAATAAAGGGTTGGGTTCGAGACTCCTAACAAACGGTTCCCCAGTACAATACAAAACACCTGATGAAAGCCGGAGGGCAAAACGGCTGAAACGTTGTGACGATAACAACCAAGATGAGGAAGTCATTCGGATAATCTCAATCAATGAAAACACCTCATCTCAAAAATACAGACAATGAATTCAATTATGTTTGGAGAACAATGTAGATCATCCTCATATACATGAATGATACAACGATTTATCCAGACTCGGCGTGGTACATACAACCTTCCCAAATGGTCACCCATCTGATAATGGCCAGGCTAATCGTTGCATAACTTCGGTGATCTGGCAGGAACCGGCGTGTCAACGTGATTGTGTCGTATAAATAAAAGGGTATTTTTCTAAACCATATCGGCATCTGAGTTTTTATTAGTGACTTAATCGCCAAAGGCTAAACAATTTTAAAGCGACGTCTCGCACTCACAAACCATCATCCAAAGTTTATTCCAGTAGTAGATAGAAACCACATAAAGATGTATTGATTTTATATAACGACCTTTCTCTGTTGTATAGGCGCTCAAAATAAATATTGTAATAATGCAATATGTCAGCCCTTTCATCTGAATCGTGTTCTTATATGATTAAAAGTTTTTTCATCTTTACATCTAGCGTGATTCCATGGCATAATTCAATGATTATCAAGACTCCGTCTTCTGATTTAGACGTTCGATTATACGCGACACATCAATGTATTCATTTCTTTCGGAAACTAATTATTTTTCGAAAATAATTATCTCTGACTCGTCAGCCGAATTATCTTTCTATTAATCATTTTATTGAGTGTTATAAGTAGGGGAGGCTAATTTACTTTTTTGTGTTGCAATCTCACAAATACAAATCAATTGTTTGTGACACATAATTTGCAAAGATCGTCGTGATAATATTATCAGTTGCGTGCATCATCACCATAAACGTTCAGTGAACGTCCAGAAAATATAACAGTGCATATCCAACAAAATAAACTTTAAAATATTACATATCTTTTACACATTGTTCTAGTGTAAAATTTACATTGTAAAAGAAAGTTTCATCCGTGAAACTACCCTTTTGAATAAAAGCTATAAATTCCTAAATCGCACCTGTCTGTTTAAATATATGTATTTATGTATGTATGTATTAATGTATGTATGTATGTATTAATGTATGTATGTATGTATGTATTAATGAATGTATGTATGTATATATTAATGAATGTATGTACGTATGTATTAATGAATGCATGTGTCAGGTCAGGTCATGTGCTACTGGTACCATGTAACCCAGTACTACCTGCCTCATGGTCGGGTCGCCGGCGACTAAACTGGTTCCCCCACCAGACTTGTTTGGTGAGGAGGGTGGCTAGTCTCCCTGAAGGATAAAAAACAAGACCTTCCAAAAGGGCGAATGAACTCTTTTTCTGGGTCAACGGCCAACTAGCACCGTGTATATTTGTGTGTGTGTGTGTATATGTGTATTGTGGTGGAGAGGGCTCCCGTAAGCCGTGGTGAAGGCAACCTTTCTAGGAGAAGCAAATCCCTGATTTAAAAACCATAAAGCGGAAGACCATTACCCGCATTAAGCTGGTCTGCAGTTTAATTTGTTGCTGGCTAACTTGCTCTTGCTTGTTGTTGGATCTCAACATTTTGAACCGAGAGAGAGACTTAGCTGTCGTACAAAGCTAAGACTCTGTAACATCATATTTGTATAGATACTCCCTCAGGCATTTGGGCTCATGGATTTTACATGTCTGAGGGAGTGGCAATCGTCTGACAAGACGTTGCAATCATCATGTATGTATGTATGTATGCATGCATGCATGTATTATATGTATGTATGTATGTATGTATGTATGTATGTATGTATGGATTATGTCTGCCTAAAACATTCCACAGAGGCAACAGCTTTTCACGAGATCGGTAGCATTTATAAAGCCCGACTCTTTAGACGAAAAATATCTAAAAAATAGCAAAAAACATTAATTCCTTGCCCCTGAACTGGGCACTTTTCACAGGGATGGTCCATTTTTTCGCGGACACATTTTAGCAAGTCATTCAACACTTGCGTTCACAACGTTGCTGAAAAGAAGTTATTTCAACCGCCCGTGACGTCACAACACGGTAGGTACATCGGTAAAACGGTTTGTTTGTTTTTTTCACCACTTTTTCCTCTCGCGCGTTACGAGTTCGAGCCTGCTTACTATCCTATTTTTCATTTTTTGCTGAACCAACACCCTTACACACACCTCCACTTTCTTTTCTGCATTCGAGTCGAGCCTGCCTCCTTGCCTACTACATTTTTTTTTTTTTTTGCTCGACACACACCTCCAAACACACGGGCAACGCCAGGCACGTAGGCTAGTATTTAACAAACGACATATCACATAAGTTACATTGACATATCTAATGAGGTAAAGGACATCAATTATATATATATATATATATATATATATATATATATATATGTGTGTGTGTGGGGGGGTGCGTGTTAGTGATGGAACACTTCCAATACTTTTTTTCTGATTTTGTCATAATTACCGATTGTAAACTAAATTCTCGATTTCAATACAATTATCGATTCCGATTCCGATTCCGATTCTTTATGAATCTTTAAATATTTTACAATAAAATTGCTTTTAAAACAGATTACCGTAAAAATACGCGATAAATCTGCAGATAGTTTCTCAAACGGTAAACACACACATGTTGGAGATGATCTTTAGATTATTGTTTCATTTGTCGTTCAAAATTAGTAAATAGTTGTCATTGCATACAAGCCGTGGAAGAGTTTGTTTTAAGCAAAATCAAATAAAAAGATTACTGAAGGAATCGTTTTTAGCGTCGGAAAATAGTCACAATTTTTGTCCGATATGGATTTCGATACCGCCAAAAGTCGCGAGTTTTCCGATTCCCGATAAACGTCTCAACATCTCTCTCCCTCTCTCTCTCTCTCTCTCTCTCTCTCTCTCTCTCTCTCTCTCTCTGTATATATATATATATATATATATATATATATATATAAATGCGTGAGCGTGTGTGTGTGTTTGTGCGTGTGTGTGCACTTATAAAAATCTAATCAGTTCATGGCTATATTTCTGTCTGTGGATCGGTTTGTCTGTCATTTTGTCTGTCCAGCTGTATCTTTCCATATTTTCAAACTCCATATCCTCCGAATTTAAAACTCGCAGAGAAGCGCTATGGACATCAAATAATTGGATTTTTTACGGACCGTTCTTTCCTTGGTCTTCACCCGTTAAAATTGTTTCTAAGAGGTCAAAAATAGGTAATAATTGAAAAGTTGTTAAACACTCTGTACATTCATCTTACTTTACTTTTAATTTTTAATATTTAATCTGCTCATATGAGTTTCATGTTGGTATGGTGGTGACGTCACCAGCTTCCAATGCTACAGCTTCGTTTTCGATTCTAACTGGTGTAACCTAAATACTTTTTTTTTTACTTTTGAAATCCCGACTCTATAATAATATATTCGAAATCTGGACAAATAAAAATATTTTACGTCCAGGCAAAGCTTGGCTCCCCTCCCCGCAGGTTAAAAATAATTACATTAAAAATTATATCAGTCCCTTTAGAACTCGATTCTTATTTTAACGAACTTCATGTGAGAAATGAAATAAATAGTTCACTTAAACCCATTGCATCATGATGTTCAAATACTAAGATCACTCTTGCCCGTATTGAATAATATTAACGCTTCATATAAATGTTGATTTTAACTGAATTTTACACTGAGTTAAGATTGGCTAAGCGATTTTTTCCTTGTTAATGAAGTCAGAGATGGGTTCGTGGCCGGGTTCGAACCTTCCGACTGTTGGTAATAGTGAGTTCCTGCACTGATTATTCCCGAAAGGAAATTTCTATTTTAAATACCTATAGACACTCTAGTTTAGGAAGGTATTAATATATATATATATATATGTATATATATATACTAGTAAAGGTACCCGTCGTTGACTAGGTTCAAAAACAGCCTACAGACATTGAACTCTGATTTGTTAAAGTATTGGAGGTTATTAAAAGGAAGGGTTGTAAAGAGATAGCTTCGAATTTCGGGGTATAAAAACCAAAGCAAAATATGATGAAAGTAAAAATAAAATAGATAAACCCCATAATTTATTATACCATACCTGTTCACACTGAAACACTTATCACAATATTCTGTGGCTCTATATTAAAAAACCTTGTTAAACTTTGTGACATATTTCCATTCTATGGAGGTCAGGTGTGAACGAACACCTCATAATTTCATTATACCATATTTCTTCAAACTGAAACATAATTATCAAAGTATACTTACGCAGATATATATGAAAATCTTTATTAAGGTTTGTGCCTATTTCCATTCTATGGAGGCCAGGCGCGAACGCAGACCCCACAATTTTATTATACCATTCCTATTTAAGTTAAAACATACTTATCAAAGTATTATTATGTACATCTATATCAAAAACACTTATAAACGTTGTTCTTTTTAATTTTTAATTTCTTATTTCCATACTCTGTGGACCAGGAGTGGACGCAGACCCCACAATTTTAATGAACCACCGTTCTGCCAGATCAAACATACCCATTCCTGTGTGTCGATACATCTTCTATCATTATATGTAATCAGTTTTTTAAAATAGTCAACCATATAGGAGCCTATTCGTGACCAGACGCACACGGTATTTATTTGCTCCTCCAGCGAGCAAATTAGGCACAAGGCCGATTTTTAATGTGAGGAGTGAAGGGGAAATGGGGACCAACTCCCCGGGGAGTAGGGGAGCTGGATAGTGACAATTGGTATGAAGGGTGCCCCTACATTGACCAAGGTCTTATATGTGGGGTCTCCCCCACATATGGTCTTTGCTTACAGTATCTGCCGGACAGATACTACACTTTGATCTTGGCCCGAACGCCACAAATGTGGCCTATTCGTGACCAGACACACACACACATTCAGCTTTATATATATATATATATATATATATATATATATATATATATATATATATATATATATATATATATATATATATATATTAGAGCATGTGATAATGTACAGGATAACCCGAATATAAGAAACTCGGATGTAAGTGTACTCCGGATATAAGAGAGTCATGCGTCCCGGTTAAGAAGTCTATTTTATCCGGGTTACACTGTGTATCATTTATGAATATCATGAATGTTTAAACTCCTGCAATTGAGCCCTACATGTTGTTTAGTACGTGCAATAACTGAGAACACCCTAGATTTTTCTGTTCTCTTGGAAGGATCTGATTGTGTTGAGAAATCTTCCAGAAAGGCCATCGTTTACTGAGCTAGGTTATCATCTTTCAAGTACAGGATATCAGCTAATGCTTAACTGTCGCGGCTATTTGATATCTTTTACTTGAACATTTCTACTCGTCTGCTTTTCGTATCCTTTTGGTTATTTATTTACCTATATTTACACAAACAAGACGCAAGGAGATTGTTTTATCAATTAGGTAACATACCTACCCACAACATAATGCGATTTATAGGTAAGGGGCCACAATGTGGAATCGTAACTAGAGTGGAAATTATGTAGGAAGTTAAACATCGCGATGCATTTGCATTTTTTGCATGCAAGTGCAGTCGGAACGTAGTAAGCAGAAAAGAAATTTCCAACCCTAGAATTTTGAAGGGAAAAACTGTCATGGTAGGATTGACTCCAGATTTGAGGATCTCTATCTTAAAAGCGCGAGACATTGATACATTTCGTGTTAGTCGGGGCTATTTATATCGATGTGCTATTTGCATCGGACACATTCTATGAAAGCATTTGTGAAATAAGCGCAGTGATGCAACAATATGCAACATGATGGGACAGAAGTTGAAGCTTGATTCACATTGCGAGACATAATAGAGTGGATGATGTTTAGAGGCACTGTTCAATATGGAGAAGCAAATAGTTGATGCACCGTTTTGCATATAAATAGAAAATATTAGATCCGTGAAGCAATGGCCGCCTCGGAGAAATACTAAATACCCTCTGAGGAGAGTACATTTCTAGCGCGATAGAATAAGTTTATCTTCTTGCAGCAGCCTTACCAATATCTTCTATGTATTTCTTCTAATTCTTGTTACGTGGAACTGTTAAATCGATAAGTTTATGAGATTAATATTCAGCTAGAGTGTTATTTACCTGAGAAATCAGTGGCTGATAGGTTGCTTCGTAATTGTTGAAGGAAAACGGCTTGTATCATTAAATGCGACGATAAATCGAGGTCCAAATTCAACTACAAATTTGAGTTATTTTTCAAAATTTAAACCAAAGCCATTGCTTTAGAGATATTTACCAGACTCTGGTCTAGCACATGATGTCATCAGCACATATACAGTTCTCGCACAAAATTTGATCATGAAGGTCTTTTATGAATATCATGAACAGTAGAAATCGAATTGTCGGCATTATTTACATCTTATTTGGATGATGGCTGTCGAAAACAACTTGCAGTATTTTCATGCCAAAGTAAGGTGCGATTTTATTAAATGTTTGCTTGAATATTTCATCAGAAAAAAAATAATGCAAAATCATTATAAGTTATTTCGGACATGTCAAACGTTTAGTATTCGTTCCTACGATTAAATGTTTTATGAAAATAGCTTAATTCCAGATTTAATCTAATATTTTACATATGTTAAATACAACCACCGTAGATTCCATTCCTTGTCTGGTAATTGTATATGCGTTGAGAAATGATTTGAAGTATATCTGCAGAAGAACGAACCTGTTTGTCGTCTCTGCAGTCTCTTTGAACATATGTATGTTTCTCAAGTATTTTAGACGTCATTATCCGATATTTGTCTACGCTACGCTCAGATGACCACTACAATTAGTTATAACAACCTATTATCCAGCTCACTCTCCTCACTATTATCTATCTTCCTAGAACGCTAACAAATAATTGCCATTACATCATTTGTTTGGGGAGTTTATTCAATCCTTTTATAGTTCTTCACCTATCTACTTCCTCTATTGCATTTTACAAACCTTTTTTCATTGCCTATATCATCTAATTTGATATAGAAGAGTTGACGTTTAATCAATGTAGCCGGCTTCAGCCTCAATCACCGCCTCGATACGGGTCCGGAACTGGGAGCATGTCTTTTCCATAAGCGCCGGCGAATACCCGGCGGATGGCGGGTATCAGGCTGACTTTGGTCTTATGTGAGTTTATGTGTGGGGTGTTCTCGACGTTTCACCGAACGAAGTAGTTTAGGTCGTATGGCGGATGACGAAACGAAGTAGTTCAGGTCGGCGTAGGAAGGAGACAATGAGAGAAGGGTACAAACTCATAGAACACCTTCTTAAGCCAAGCCTGGGTCTCTTTGGAGCCGGCACCGAGTTTACTACCACAACCAAGCTCTGCCAGCAGCCACCTGATTTCACCAGCGAATTACTACATCTTGCAACACATGCCGGTACACTTTGGTGTTGACTTTCGAGTCGACTTCGAAGATGTGAGGTAGCATGATTGTGCCTTCACTTGAAATCACAATAAGAACCATAACCATAACCGGAAATTTTGTTTATCTATGTCCTCAAAACTTGACCCATCCGGATTTGCATTTGAGGATGCTAGCAATAGCCCTGTTGTCATAACTTGCATCGGTAGAGAGCAGGAGTCGTACAGCCACGCATCTCCGATCTCGCTCGTTGAATGTGGTCACTTCCAGATATAGTAACAACCTCGTATCGCTCTTGGGAGTTGTACCCAACTGGTCAACTAGTAGCTGATCTGCAACAAAAAATTAAAATCGGTTTTCATCAAACGGAAATTGAATCATGTCGTCTTTTCTAAGGCGACAATTTTATAGTTCGACCGTGTAGTTGGGCTCAGTTATGGACAAGGCACTTATCTGAAGAATGTCGCTGGCGTAAGCTATTTTTTTTAATCTGAAATCGTGTCACAGAATACTGAGGGGGTATTTTCTATCACTATTTTTATCACAGCATAAAATTACCGAGAAGTTTTCTCAATATTTATAAGTTGACCATTCTCCAATGCGCTTCAAACTATTGTTGGTATTATTATTTTATTATTCTTGTTTTCAGTTGCACTATGCTTATTAGTTCGTTTGTATTGAGACAAGTCTTCACATTGCGTGACTACTCGTCACTAATCTTGGTCACTATATCCGCCATATTCTAACATATAATTAATGTATCTTTTTTTATTTAAAAAATGAAGGGCAACTTAGGACAAAATAAAGGTCATACTTCTACGATAAGTTCGGTTTTGTTCATCGTAGATAATCATCTTATATCGTAGCAAATAATGTATCACCCATTGTATAGATTTGGGATTAACCATAGATCATGCTCTTTAAATGTAATGTAGGATCAATATTTTGTGAGAATTTTACTTCCACATTTGATGAATGCATTTTATCGAATTAATAATCAGTTTTTACCTAGAAATATCTCACTCAATATTAATAAAAAAAATACATCATTTAGTATATTTTCAGCCGAATCAATCAAACCACTACAATAGAAAATCTATACCTAAATTAATAACCATTTGTCAATAAAAACTCAGCGATTGAAACACCTCTTTGGTGTAATTCAAGCTTAACGCCGCTCTGGAGCTTTTTTTTTCTTCTTCCACCTTCTGCTGGTTTCACTCTTTTAAAAATGGCGCGCTCAATGTTTTAGCCAATCGAATCCTGCGTGGCACAGCAAGAAGTAGTAGCACCAGATACACCGAGAGAGGGGTAGAAAAGAAGGGGAGAAAAAGAGAAAAAATACATCAATTAGAGGGGGGAAAGGAAGGGGATGGAGAGAGTAGAAAGCCACTAATAGTGGGAAAAAAGGAAGGGAAGGTAAATAGAGAAAAAGGAAAGTAAAATTTCTACACGATATTGTAAATATGCATAGCTTGGTTTAAAAAATGAGATAAACAATTTCCTTATATGGTTTGGACATTAGCCTCGAATTCTATTACTTATGAATGAGTGTTTTAATTATATCGCTATTATCTGATTATTTCATCAAAAATTATATCTGAATCATGTTTCTCAGAGATGAAAGTTAGATCCCGCAGATATCTAGATTATATTATTTCTAGTCTTGTTTTTGTCTCTTTTATTCGACATCTTTTGGAAAACAATTGAACGCTAACGAGATACTTCTTCAAAGACTGGCATTGCTAAATATCACAAGTAATATAATTAGAAAAGAATTTGTACAGGAAAAGGCACAAAGAAGTAACGCATCGTTAAAGAAAATAAAACAATAGTACGAAGAGACGATCTTCTCTTTCATCACAGAGTCACGAACTACTTCCTGCCTAATGGCGATCAGTGATTAATTTCCCTAGATGAAAAAGCAAAACAAGAAAAGGAAGCTAATAACAAAAAGTGAACACAAAAAAAAAGTTACCAAACATATATAAAAAAAATAAGCTGCGAGAAAAAATCCTTTAGTTATAAGGTATGAATATTTCACACCAAATGGAACAGAGTTTATGTTTATAAAATGAAAAGAAATGGAGGAAACATGTATAAACAAATTTTATATGATTTATAAAAATATATACAGAAAAAAACAGGAACTATTATCTATAATAATATGACGTATATTATTTTGTGAGTACTAGGCTAGGATAAATACTACATTAATATATAGAAACATTCGCACACATAATTTTTTACTCACGTAATATATATATATATATATATATATATATATATATATATATATATATATAGTCATCAACATGCAGTACTGTTTCGGTGTTCTACAGCTCATCAGCGCGGCTAGAAAGGCAACTGCCTCAAGCCAGAATCGAAACCCGATCGCCCAGCGCCCAAATGACAGTCATGGATTTTCACCATTACGCTATACGGCTGCTGCTGTGTGGGTAATGAATTAACGATGTTTTGATATATATATATATATATATATATGTATATGTGTGTGGGGGGGGTGTATGTACACGCTACACAAATCGCCTGGTGTTGCCCGGTGTAAAAATACGCGTAAATAATAAATTTAATATTTTAATTCAAACAGAAACTTGAATATGTGAATGCGAGTATTAAATATTTATTCTTAAACAATTTACTTTTGTAAGTAAGAAAAAAACAATACTCGTTCTTTGATAGAAACTTAAAGACAGTAAGTCAAGTACGATAACAATTAGGTCAGCTTGGCACGATGTTTAAAAAGTTTTGAAAAACCTACATTCTTAATATAATGTAAATGATTCGCGCATGCGCAGCCGTGAAAACAAAAAAAAAAAAAAACTCCTACGACTTCCACGTACCAATTTTTCAATTTTGACACCTTACCAGCCCTTTCTCCGGATGCAAGCCTATAAATCGGATGCAAGCCTATCAAAAAGCTTTTGATACATCTTAACTTATATAGAAAATATCGAGTCTGTAGAAAAAATTTTCATTGAGTATATAGGTTGAGAGTTGTCTTCAAACACATTTTCACTTATATATATATATATATATATATATATATATATATTAAATAAAATAAATAAAAATAAATAAAAATAAATAAATAGTGTTAAAAAGTAAATAATTATAATATAACCTTAAATTAGTGCAGTAAAAATTTGTGAAACTTAATTAATGAATAAAATGAGTATTATATGTAGAGGCGATAATAGAGTATACATTTAATGCTGAATATCATCCTTTACGCTAAAAATAAACCAAACAGAACGAAAAGTTCAGAATCTTTTATATTAATAAAAATATAAAGTTAATTTATTCTAAATTGTATCAAATAATATTTCTGCGTAAACATACGAATTTGCCCAACAAAATGTATTTACTCTGTGTAATAATTCGGTTAACACTTAACATACTTTAAGATTGTACGACATAAGTTAAAATAAGATAAAACAGAAACAAATTCTATGAACTTAAAATTAGCTTCTCCTTAAAATCTTAATATACATATTCTAGACTTAACTATTGTTAAAATTATCTTAGAAATAAATATTAACTATTTATCTATTACATAAAAGCGAAAATGTATATGTTTATATGTGTGCATTTGTGGTATGTCCGCCAAAATTTGTTGGAAGGAGGCGATCTGGGTGTGTCATTAATTCTTATACTTTGTTATATACTTCTAGATTATAATATCTCCGATTTACGAAACGAGGTCGTCTCTATCTTTTATTTGAGCAATTTTTATGTTACCAAACTTCTGCTGTGATTTCATTTCTCTATGACGTGATGTCTGACCTAGAATAGCAGACGTTGACCTTCGTTTCATCACCTGCTTTTTTAACCGTTTAATTTCTACCTTCTCACTTCTCTGCACTCTTAGCGTTGTTGCATGTTGCCAGGCTTTCTTTTCCGACTTCGCCTCGAGGCTTCGGGTTCGAGACTACCTCCCTACGAAAACCTTTTTTTCTATTACACCTCCAAACACCCGGGAAACGCCGGGCACCCACGCTAGTAAATAATAAATTAATTAAAAAAAAATTATATAAGCTATTTCAGTGTG
>NC_136508.1:48217749-48250249 GCF_053919585.1 Euprymna scolopes
CACTTGAAAATGGTAAAGAGTTATACCCGTTTTAATAAATGGTTTCTGCATTATGTGTAGAAAGAGCATTTCACTATGATACGGAGAAGATGGCTGATTATAATATATATTAAGGATTGAGGATCAATGCTTTAAAAAAATGAGTAATCGCAGCAATAAGAAGTATACGTTATACCACAGAGAAATAGAGAGTGTGAGCCACCTGGCATTTAGCTGTAAATTTCAACTTGGGAACGACTTGTTAGGATTCATAAATTCCCAACCGGATGTTTACTCGTTGACTCTCACAAAGTGTGTAAACGCGTCACTATGCATAGGCTAGACGCACGCATCCGGTCAGAAAAGAGAAAAATAATAAAAATGAATTAGCCAATAGGTTCGTGGTTGGCTAAAAATAAATTTAACAACCAACGTGTCTGTGGAAGTCAGTTCAAAATGGATAAAAGCCGAGCATTTTTATAAAACGAGAGAGAAATTAAACAAACAGCAAGAGGTGAAGTCAGGACAGAAGTCAGCTTGCGGTGTTAAAGCCAGCAAAACTCACTTTCTGGCCGTTATTAAACCAACAGAAAGGAATAAGTACACTTTATGAACATTTTTCCTCGTTGATTCTAACGGCTAAGTCTCTTCTCTTTTAAAGGCTGACAACACATGAAAATGAACTCTTTTTGAACACGAACAGTAAATCTAGTCTTTTGTTAATGATAAAAGTTATTCAAACCTTAAATGCTTTTCGTTTGCATTGTGTTAAATGGGGTTCTATTTGAGGTTTTCTTATGTTGTAATGCACACAAACAAAACCTATAGGTTACTATACAGTCCGACACAATAGCGTGTGTATCTCCATTGAGTCTTCTGTAAAACGTTGTATGGCTGATGTAGTCGCAAGTCCTGGGAAGATATGCCTGATATAACAGTTGGAAAATAAGCCATACAGCATCCACTATGAGCATGCAATCCTTACAGTTAGTAACATGAAACAATGAGAGGGAAGCAACCTAAGAAGATTGAGTCTCCAATGATACTGATGCGCGGGAAAAGATAACAAAATACAAAGATCGTAGGCACGACTGGAATCCTAGGAAGATCACCATGATACCAGTAATTTAATAACTCATCAAACTCATGCAACATATTTTCTAAATTACCTGTCAAATATACTCGGTGAATCAAGTGCAAGAGAATTGCGGTTTAGGCGAAAAGGAGTTGGTACTTGGTCAGAAGAATTTCTAACATTTTCTGTTTACAACGGAGCAAAATTCCTCTGGAAAATTACTGAACGGCTATGAAGAATTTAAATTAAAAACGTTGAAATGAAGTACGATTTATAGTTACCCACTAGGGCTCATATAATAAATGTTATATTGCCAACGGCTGAGTTTGCTGGTAACGTAACGGGTTTAAGCGAAATCGTCCGAAAGTGGTAAATTGATTCACGAAAAATATCATACAGACCGTGACAATCACTAAACAAAAAATAAATAAATAAAACGTTTTCACTATTTCTGTGTGATGCAATACCAAATTATGCAAGACTCATTAATTGAGCAGTTCATTTAATATTATTGTATTGATAGCGTAAAACCAATGGATCGGCATTAACCCGGAACTTTTGCTGCTCTCGATTTATTGATTTCAGGAAGCTTAATCGAATTTGCTTTCTGTGCGTGCAATTACCCGAATCGTGATGCAAGATGTGCGCGTGATTGCGACGTGTCAAAATTATCGAGAATGAAGGTCGTCGAATATTCCGCGTCGCATTTATAAGGGGCGATACACTAAGGACGCTACATATGTAGAACCTGGCCCGGGATCTAATTCAGCTCAAGGGAGTCCATTTTGATTTGCATTGAGGAATACGATAGTACCATCATTTACCGATTAGGTAAAACAGCGTCTGAATCAATAAAGACTGAAAGCATATGTTGTGTCTGCTTGTAAGGACACAGCCGTGTGATCATCATGCAACCCAAAACGATATTTACAGATATTGATCGAAAGTTGTTGCATAGCTCCACGTTTTTATAGCAATGGTTACCAACCTCATTTTTTTATGTTTGGTACTCCCTTACGCATAGAAATTTCCCTCGAACCTCGAACCCGCTAAACTTTCTGAACTTGCGGTTAAATACGTGATTGGATCAAATCTATTCAGCCATGTATTTAAATATGCGTTTAATAACAATGTTTAACATTAAAATGAAATCAAGAACTTTTTACATTGTAAAAGAAAAAAAAACCCAAAAAAACGAAAAACACAAAATAGTAACATATAATCTAACCCCTATCTTTTATCTAAGTTTTACTCACACGCAAGGAATATCTTCTCGTACTCAAAGTCGGTGCGAGCACCCTAGGTTGGCAACCACTGCTTTATAGAACCGAACCTGTAATTTCTTCTAAAAAAAAAAAAAAAGCTCATCTAAGATAAAATTATACATTTTTGACAGTTCGTATCATTTATTTTTGTTATTGACGTTATGTAACTCTCCCCAGAGTCTAGGTTAATCGTACTCTTGACTCCGCCAAAATGCAAGTACTCACATTAACCACATGATAAACGCTGTAATTCTTCAAAACACAGAAAGAATTGATAGACATAAGCGTAAGTACACGTCTTCTATGGAAGTTATCGTGAGGATAGACTCTACTGTTGCGTTAAGTAAACCCCGTCCTTCCTCCTAAAGATCGTACGAATCACGTAATCCCATCGACAACGAAAATATTTGCGTTTATTGACGAAACCGTTTACAAGCAAAACGCCTATCAGATGTTAAAATGACATCGTACAATACTAGCCATAGAACAATGGTGTTTTATTGCGAATTGCGATTGAATTGTCAGTATTATTTTCATTCTTCGGAATGAGTCATCCTCATCAGTGTTATTTACACAACGTTTCGCAAGATGTAATGTTAAAGAGCATCTCTCCTCTCTCTCTCTGGCTCTTTCATACTCTCTCTATTTTCTCTCTCTGTGTCTCTATTAGATAGTAGATCGAGAGAGAGAGGGAGAGGGTGGGAGGAGGTCAGAGAGATATTTTTGTAGTAAATCCACGTTGCAGGAAGTGACGTTTCATCTAACCGGATGTCATGTGATGCTACGTGGCAAGGTTGGTGAAACGTTGAGTCTCTCAGAAAAAGCCGAGCCGAGCAGAAGTCTAAAATGGTTCTCTCCTAAGTAAGGGGGGAGATGCGCGCCCCAGACGTGGGACGTGGTAGGTACCCACAGTGGAGACCATCGAGTGCGACATCTGCAGATCATGCCTGGGAGAATAAAAGGTTGAAAACCCAACATCTGTCTTCATCTTGTGTATTCCGGCAAAAACAACAAGAGAGCTCCACCCAGATGAAGACTCTCCCAGAGCAGCAAAACCAGGTATGAACTTCTATATATAAACACATACATCCACAAGTGTCCTAACCACCAGACAAACGGTTTAAGGGATCTTGGGTCCCGTTCTCTCGTCTCTTAACACTTGTAATATCTCTCTCATCGTCATAAACTTTTTCTCTTCATTAGTAAAATGGACACGTCATCACCAGGGTACCAGTATCCCTCAAGTAAAGTGTCCAAGACCAAATCCGTTTCTTCTCCCTCCCTTATGTAACAGTAATTCTTAGAATTTCTTTAGTTTGTTCTTGTAATAACCGAGATTATTTTTTGTTGAAATAGGAGTCTACATGATATTTAGAAGGGAAACCGCTATGTAAGCCAATAAATTATATGTAGAGAAAAACGGTTGAAAATAAGACGACCCGAAGAAGTGGCGCATAGGCTGTTTAATGATCATGTACTGAGGCCAAGTGCAGACCTAAATACAATGAGAAATAAGAATTAGACAAGGTGGAAAGATAAATTTGTCGCCATAAAGAAAATATACACTAGAGCATTATTTTAAAAGTTTTATTGAAAAAATCAATTCAGGGGTTCAGAATTGGGAGCATGTCTTTTCAATAAGTGCTGGTGGGAGCTCGGCGAATACTCGACGAATAGGGGCAATCAGGCTGGCCTTTGTGTTGTGAGAGGTCATATTGGTGATCTTTTCGACGTATGACCAAACAAAGTACTTCAGCGAGTTCAGGTCGGAGGTGAAGTGGGGTTAATAAAACGTACAAATTTGTAGTTCTCTATCAGGAGCCAAGCCTGGGTTTCTATTGGACTTGTTGGTCGGCACCGAGTCCTGCTGCCACATCCAGGGTCTGCAACGGTCACCTGATTGTACCAGGGTATAACTACACTCTTCAACAAATCTGCGTACACTTTGGTGTTAACTTTTAATCGTTCTTGGAATGTGTATACCACTGGCCAACTAGGAGATGGTCTGCAAAAAAGAAAATATAGAAAACAGATTTTCATCAAACGAAAATAGAATTATGTCTTTTTATCTAAGACTACACTTTTATCATATGTCTGTGTATATATATATATATGCATATATATATATATATATATATATACATAAAATGCTTTATTATATATAGTAATAAATGGGTAAATATATATATATTTATATTGATGTAATGGAATAACCTAACATCCCTTCATAGATGAAAGGAACTATAGATATAGTGACCCTCTCACGTGACTGAGAGAGAAGGAAAAAAGACAGGAGGAGAATCAGAAAATATGTCGACTTACTCTTATATCACATGTATTCCCTTGTAAATAAACCCCTTTGTCTTTCACCCATCAACCCGTGTTTCTTGCTATATTCTAATTTAAAGTAACGATATAACATATATATATATATATATATATATATATATATAATGATATTACAAGAGAATATTATTTTCATAATTTTGACTGTCAAGTATATATCAGTGTATATCCCATATGTTTTTAGATAGAGTGATGTGGTTCTCGATTGATCAACTGTGTCTAACTGTGATGGATATATACTCGAGAGTTCAGGAAAATGATAAGAATAATCTCTTGTTATAGACCTAATAATAAGTAATAGGCTTGTACAGAAAAAAACAAAATAGGTTTTAGGTTTTGAATATTCACACTAAGGTCGTCCGCAAGATCTGTGACGTAGTGGATAACGTACTTATTAAAATTCAGTTGTAACTTACACGCTTCTGTAGATTGACATTTCCATCCTCAGTATGCGCGACACTCAGAATACAATTGCGGATTTCTTCTACCCAGTCATGACTGACGAAAGAAGAACCTGATAACCTCTGTTGATTAAATAGAAGTTCTCGTAAAAAGATCCCCAAGTTCGACAAAATACAGCTCAGGAAGGTCAGTATTTACATCGAGCAACACGTTGTAAAAATAACACTCAAGATTGGAACAGCAGTCGTAGAATTTAAATAATACGGATAATCAACCTTTATCTCACAAAAAATCAAAAACCTAATTCCATTAAACTTTGTGTTGGCTTAATAATAATTGTCTCTACAAAAGAACGATAAAGACTATAATAACACTTGGCCTTGAACGTTCAGCGTTCAATCCTTGGTCAAGTCATGATAAAAGCTTAACGATTGTACTTAATACCTTTTGACAAACATATGTGCGATTTGTAGATACTTTTGTAGTAAGGAACGTGAGAAATTGTTTCACTTTGTTGCTTAACCGAATATTTTTAGTTGCATAAAGAAGAAACACAATTAAATACAATACACAAACAAATATAAGAGTTTCAGATAAACCTATAAATTGATAAAGGTAACGATAAACTTCTTAGTTCAACATTTTAAAGAGGAAATAGTTTAAATAGCTCGTAGCATGAATTATTTGAACGCATTAAATAGCAATGTAATAATCGCTTTAAGCCATATAAGCAAATAGAAAAGGGAATACTTAACTGAAAACTCTTAACAAAATAAATGTTGCGATAATCGTCTTTATAGTAAGTATTCAAGTGCATTTTCCCGCCAAATGATGACATTGAAAAAAAGGTGTAAGTAATTTACTAGAGGTAAAATCATTTCTTATTGCTTAATCGTAAAAAAGAAAACGAAAACTGAAATATTGATTCCGTAGAATCGACATTTATTCAAAGCATTAGGTATATAAATCAGACAACGTGTTATATTATTCTAATAATAAACCCTAGTCTTTGCACAAGAACGAGTAAGGCTATTTTACACAGTTAACATTTGCCGCAAACCAGATTAAATATTAGATATTAAAAGAAAAACATAATTTTGTTTGATCTGGAAGGCCAGTGGTCAAACATCGGTTGAATCATAATAAAGGCTTCAAAATTGTACTTGATGCATTCACAACTCTGGGGTAAATTTTCTTGGATTTTTGGACGAGATCATAGTACAGTATCTGTTCTGATGCAACACTTTATCTTTCCTGTCCTCGGTCAGTGTAAGAGAAACCCTTCCTGACTGAGACGATTTTATATTTGTTCCTAATCAGAGTGTGTTTTTTCGGAGGGGCTGGATCTTTCCCACAAAGAAAACCGACCTTTCGTCTAACTTTGCTCTCGTGGAGAGGCAAGTGAATAAAAACTATGAGGTAAGTATCAAGTATTACTAGGGAAATCCTCCGTGCATGTTGTAATTCTTAGACTTTTTGTCAGTGTGGAAGATAATGAAAAGGGAGTTTGTTCGTAGCCGTCGACTATAATCAACGACTAAATCAACAAATAATTGTGTGTGATTTTGAATGGTTATTGTAATAAAGAAAGCTGGGGAAATTGTTGCAATTTCTTGCTTACAGGATTACTGTTATCAAAAGCTTAAAATGGAGTAATTAATTTAATCTGATTAACCGAATAATTTAAAGATCTGAAGTAGTAAAAATAAATACAACAGACTACACAGAAACACGAAAACAAAAACAGATTTCCAGATAAATATTCAACTTCATAAAGGTGGCGATGAACTTCTTAGTTCAAACGTATGAGAGAAAATAGTTGAATTAGCTGATGAGAAGATTATTTGAACGCATTGAAAAGGGAACGAAATAATCGATTTAAACCATGAACGCCAATAGAATAGGGAATGCTTACGTGAACGGCCTTAAAAAAATAAATGTTGCGATAATCGTCTTTATTAAAAGTTTCCAAGTGTACTATCGCGCCAGGTTATGACCTTGAAAGCTTCATCTTTATCCACGTTCAAAAAGTGTGAATAATCCGTAAGGGGTGAAATAGGACGCTTTGTTTTCTGGGTCGTTTAAAAGACAATGGAAAACGAAAATATTTGATTGGGTACAATCAGAATTTCATCGCACAAACTGAATTAATTATTGACATCAAGTAAAATTAAAATTAAAATAATATCAATATCTATTATAGTTTTTATGTTAATAAAAAAATCGTCATAGTTTGTGGAGTAAGAAATATGAGAAAAATGCGTGTTTTTTTAATGATACGGAATATATCACAATTTTGCTACTTCCTAATTCACCAACCACTTTTTAAGATTAAAAGGGTATCAACGATGTCTATAACTGCAAAAAAAAACATTGGTGTCGAGAAGGGTTCCATATAAAATTTTAGTCTGATTTTATTATGGATTCTTTTCTGAATTCTCGATGCCGATTATAAAAAAACACTAAATATTTAAATTTAAAGTTTTTAAGTTTTTTGGGGATTATCGTGAAAAAGTATTTCAAAATGTCAGTTATAATAATATTAATATTAAATATATATATATATATATATATATATATATATATATATATATATATATATATATATATATATATATATAACCTTCAGTACTTGAGAGAATATACAACTCAAATATTTCCACAGCCAGACAACGTAGCAGCTCACAAGAGCCATGGCAGCAAATGAACCGGATTATATATATATATATATATATATATATATATATATATATATATATATATATATATATATATATATATATATAACTCATACCGTACTTGTAATGAGTGTTGTATCCCAACATCCGGTTTACGATTTCCGGTGGCACATGCGTACATAAACATTTTTTGACTGTGTACGTTTCCAGCGTCCCAATTTCTTTTTCACGTTTAAATTATCCAAATAAACAACTGTTAATACTTTCCGCTTTATTTCTTTACATCGTTCATTTCCGTATTACGTTTAGCATTTTACAACGGCGATATACCCACCTCCTTCCTTTTTTGTACATTTCCTTCTCCGGTTTTTAATACACATATAACCTTTTTTTTCTACACTTTTAACATAAATAAATAAATCCGAACACATTATTTTTTTTAAAAGTTACATTTTATTTCCATTTTCTTAACATGGGGGAGTGTTTTTAACTATTCTGTACTTTCAAAAACAATTTCATTTAATTGTTTTTTTTCCGCGATTAAACTAAAAGATATATCAAAATTTGAAATATATATGTTAAGTATTATGGTATCTCTTCATTAGACATTTACCTATAAGTATGACAAACAACTTATAATTCAATGGCTGTAAGTTTTTGTTCCAAAAATAAAGAATTATAAATAGAACGAGTCATAGAAATCTATCTATATTCTTTTTTCCTTTTTAATATACTTTCAAAGAAATGTTTCTGTTATGTCATAAAAATCTATTTTCTTTAAGTCACAAGTGTCAGCTATTACATTTATTCTATAGCTAATATAACATACTGCCCCAACGGGTCACTGGTAATCTCTCTCTCTCTCTCTCTCTATATATATATATATATATATATATATACATATATATATATATATATATATATAACTGGCATTTTAAAATATTTCAGATTATACCTTTATAATACTGTAAACTATAATTTCGTATAAATATTAGTGTAATATATATAAGAAAATCTAAATCACATGAAAAAGCTCTATATATAGAATAGAGCAATATTACAAGTGAAGATGTTGAATTTAATTCAGTAAATTTAAAATGATAGTATTATTAGTGTAATAATATATTTGTCGTAATTATTTTTATTTGCCGAATTTTATTCAAAGTATCGATCTATCTCTCTCTCTCTTCCTCTCTCTCTTTCTCTCTCTCTCTTTCTCTCTCTCTCTCTCTCTCTCTCTATATATATATATATATATATATATTTATATATATATATATATATATATATATATATATATATATATATATATATATATATATAAAACAACAAAATCTAACGGAACAGGGGAAAAAAGTTTTGTTTTTTTTTCCTGTGTTGCTTTTAATGTCAAAAGAGTGACGCTAAATCGAAACTGAAAATGTCCGTTGCGCATAGGCGTGTAAACGTGTCATAGAAAAGGGGAAGTAATGCAAAAAGTGTGTAAATTTTTATATATATTTTTTTATCTGTCGTGTTTCTCTCAGGGTTCGGAAGTAAAAGACAACTCCATATTTAATAGGAACAAAATATATTGAACAGAAAAGCATATACAAAAAATAAATTTGACCTTTACTCCTGATCTGAAATGGAACACGTACATCGTCTGTTGCCCAGGTCGCTGGAAAGATGGTGGGATCCTTCTACCGCTCCAGAAGATATCTCACTACTGATGAAATTCTCTATCTGTATAAAACAAAGTACGTCCAAGGATGGCATAATGCTGTCACATCTGGTCTGGAACTGCTAAAAAAAGCCTATCCTTCCTTGACAGAGTACAAAATAGATTTCCTGTCTTAGTGGGGTGTGCCCTTTTCCCTTCCCTGCAATCTCTTTCCCAAAGAAGAGATTTTACGAGCCTGTCTTTGTTTTATCGTTATTTCCATGGCAAGTGTTCGTCTGAGTTCCAATCTCTGGTCCTCTCTCGCCAATCTTTCACGAAAAACACTCGTCTAGCTGCGACGTAATTTCCCCCACTTTTATCTGTTCCTAAATCAAAACTAAATAGATTCCATGAACAAAGCTTCTTTCTTAGAAGTGCACGCCTAATGACTGCTGTATGTGTTTCGTGTAATATTCGGTTTGGGTAAAGTAAATGATCTAAGGGACATCATTGTACTTGTGCTTGGATTTATTGCCAAAGTGTATTCGCCAATATGTATACGCGTACACGGCTACGTATATGTGCGTTGTTACACAGGCGACAAAAGGTGGGGATTTAAGCAACAAATAACGTAGGGGTATGATAAGAAATTTCCGAGAAGAATGAAAACTGTTTATCTTTGTAACACGTTGCCCAAAAGGGAGGTACAAGGGAATTTACGGGAAAGCAAACATCCAAGTATTTTCTCTTTTTCGCATATGTGACACAGCAAAAATAAAATAATAAAGCAAGTGGATGGAAACGCAAGGACGAACACAATAAAGAATTCGAGAAAATAACGAAATAACAAACACTTTTCCAAACGATACAAAAATAGATTTATTCAAGAAAAAAAGAAGAGTTTAACGAAGGAAAAAGAAGTGTATTCAAAGTTATGGAATCTGGAGTATATCTACGCGTATCGAAATGAGCGAAAGTCCTTTGGGGAGGCGGCATTAATCAAAGTCTTTGCACTTACAGGTTTCTTTTGTTTCCCTTTTTTTTCTTGTTTTATTTCTTTTGCTGGTGTGTTTCATAACTCGACAACGACGCAGTTTATCCAAGATATTTCCTTCGGTGTGGAAAAAGTTCACATAGCGATCTCAAGTGTTTTTTTTTTTTTTTTGCTCGCACGTTATATATCTGTCTCTTTCGTGAGGAATAAGATATCACATCGTGCATTCGGCACATCTATATCTCTTTCGCATGATGGGAAAAAGCCATCGCCTCTTTCTTGAGGAAGTAAATTCATCGCATTCTCTCACATGACTAGAGAAGGTCGCGTCGTTCACGGCTCATGTATCGGTATCTCTTTTTTGCATGAGGGGAAGAAGTCTACCCTCTCCTCCTCTAACGAGGAGAGAGACATCTCAACAGGTCGGCGGCCCAAGCCGAAAAGGGCGATTTCCCATAGTGTCCAGTTAAAAAAAGGAAAGGGTAAGCGATAACTCTTCCGGTTCCCCCCTCTTCTTCTCTGCTGCACAATCCGGTCTAAAAATAGACTAGGCGAAATCTCTGGCGGGTAAAGTCTCTGCAAGTTTTAAAGGAGTAGGTGTATATTAGTAGACCTCGCTCAGTTCCAAAACGACTACTGCACTAGCCTATCTTGTGAGAATCATCTTTTGTTTTACCTCGGTGACGAAATATAAAGAACAAGAACGATATATCTCGTCAGCCTTAAATTAAGTATTTAAATTTTTATTTAAATACACAATTCAATTTAAATACTAGGTAACAGCGTACACACATTTATAGAGATACACATAGAAATCCATATGCACTTTTTTTTATAATTTACTTAATTTATTTCATTACATTTTTATTTGTTTTCTATATATTAATTTTTTATTTATTCTATTTATTTATTTAATTATATGTTTATATACACACATATACCGTATATTCTGGGGTATGAGACGACCTCTAAAGTTAAGAAGCCATCTTTAAAACCAATATTTCATAAGAGACCGGGTCTTGCAATTTCTAGCCTAGGCTAAATAAACATAGTATCCTCATTTAGCATTCTTCTTATATAACCGATATATGATGAATTTATGAAAATTGGCTCAACTTTTTTACCTCATCTTATCTGACGGTCGCCTTTTGCGCCGAAATATATGGAATATATATATATATATATATATATATATATATATATATATATATATATATATATATATATATATATATATATATATATATTAAGTAATGTGATTTATAATTTATTAGCTCTAGGACATTTAACTATCGAGCTTATTATATATCTAAATTACAACGAGCACGTTCTATTTCCTGTATTTTAATTAAACTAGTAATTTTACTGTTACATTAAAATACACTCAGCTCTTTAAACTATTGTTCTAATCTCCTTTATATATATATATATATATATATATCTGTTCTATTAAACGCTGTTATACATCTCATATATAAAAGGCTATATGTACGTGTGTCTGTCTTTCTATCTTTATCCATATTTTCAAACTCTACCTCGCCCGAAAACAAAAGTCCCAAAGCGGCGCTAGGGGCATCAAATGATTGGATTCTTCGTGGACAGTTCTTCCTTGGATCTTTAGCAGGTCAAAATAGGTTTAAGGGGTTTACATCGGGTCAAAATTAGAAAAAAAATCGTTATACATTTTTTACAATCATATTAGTTTTTTTTTTTTCATTTTTAAAGTTTAATCGGTTCATATGCAGGACACGTCAGTACAGTGAATGTTATAGTTTTACTTTTGGTTCGGATTCTAGCTGATGCCACCCAAATATATATATTGTTTTTTTTTAATTTTGAATCACACCGAATCTTTCACTCCAAACAGCCCGTGTCAGTGGCGGACAATTTCAAAATAGCTGATAGCCAAGTGAAATGCAGAAGCTGCCGGAAGTGTCAACGTCCTCGATCACACAGCCTCTGGCATTTCCTAATTGCCCGATCTGACACTATTCAATCTCAATTTTATTTTACTTCAGTTGATCTACTGAGAACAAGCGTTTCACCGTGAATATGTGGCACACCCACACAAACATATATATATATGTCTGCACACACACACACACACACACATACACACACACACACACACACATATATATATATATAAAGTGGTGCCTCCGTTTAGTCTCGAAAGACAAGGAATACCTACCCCTGTACGGACAGTTGCGCGTGTACTTGTTAGGCAAGGGTTGAGCAATCGCTTCTCACACTTCTCCTGAATCGGAACTGTCTGTGTCCAGTCGCAAGGAAAAGTTTGGATTGATTGAAAACAATGCCGTGATAAGCGTAGAGCATATAGAGCACTTTGTAGTCCCAAGTGATCACCCGATTATTACTGACTAGGTTCAACGTTGGTTAACTTCGGTGATCAAGCGGGAACCGGTGTTTCGCCGTGAATATGCCGTTTATATATATATATATATATATATATATATATATATATATATAACTACTTAGTTTACTTACATAAAATTAATATACGTGTTACGTTGTGTAGGACCCCAGGTTGGGAACGGAAGTAGTTAGTAAGTTCCCCGCTGCAACAAAAACCTAGTAGCCGACTTTTACTGATCGTCTAGTTTGTTTATGACTTTGGTTGTCATGGCAACTGCTAAGACAGCAGAATTATTTCCCCCTTTACCGTGCATTTTTCTCTTACTCGCTCGTCAGTTGTCAACCGCTTGTCATAATATCGTTGCCGGCTGAAACAAAATTAACATGCACACAACAATCAGACGTAACTCAGCACACCAATCAAGACGTAAGACACGATGGCTTTTTGTATAAAAATATATTTTGTTATAGAAATATTTTTCTCATTCTGTACATAAATTATTTTCAACAGTTCACAGTTCAACGGTGCGGCTTGCTTCTCTGTCATTCAGTGATGGAGAGGGAGGGGAAAGAGACGTTATGCACTCACCAAACGCACGTTCTTCTGTGGTCCTAAGACCTGCTCCTTCTGCTGGACTCCAAAAATCACGTCATTATATTGACATGATTTTTGTTCGGTATTTTTCCATTCCACTGGTCGATCAACACTGTTATCGATAATGGATCACGCAATTCTCGGTCACGTTTTAAGTTTTGTTGACTAATGCATTGGCTGCATTTGACCCTTAGACTCAGTAACCCATTTCTCTTCAGCTGACCGACTATTGAATTTGTTTATACACGTGCGTCGCCACCTCGTGCCAGCTTTACATGACATTCCGATCCTTCATTGTAGTGCAAGGAATGTCACGTTTCAGCCCAAAAATGCGTCTCCGCACAAACCTTCACTTTTGTAAACAAAAAATCGTCGTCCGATTTCTCTGTTTACGACGCAATTATTTTTGCCGCTTCGACTGGTGGACAATCGATATTCGATGCCCACCTTTCAAATCTTTTTTTTAAGAAAGTTTTTATTTTCACAGTTATGTATCGGATGGTCCCAGGCATCCATTACATAACATACGAAAGTATAGATTTATGCGTAAACTTTAAGTATTTACTTCAAAAGTGCTCAATACGTAGGTAGAGCTAGTTAGTAATTTATAAAATATATATTGCGATTAAGCTACACTGAATATTCGGCGTTTCATCCACTCTAGGATTCCGCAGGCTTATGCGCGAATTTTGTGGTTGTTTCTTCTTTTCCTTATATTTCCCGTCATATATATTTATATGTGTGCATGTATGTGTGTATGTACGCATGTATCTTTGTAGGTATATGTGCGATAATAAACAACCACAGAATTCGCGCATAAGCCTGAGGAATCCTAGAGTGGATGAAACGCCGAATATTCAGTGTAGCTTAATCGCCATATATATTTTATAAATTACACTATGTATATATATATATATATATATATATATATATATATATATATATATATATATATACATATAAGGTATATTATATAGCAATTAAGCTACGTATAATCTTCTGCGTTTGTTCCTTGTAGGGAATAGTTCAGGTAAAATGGCTGAATCGCTTGTAGTGAATCGTCAGTCTAAACGCATATATTGTCCGCATTGAGCACTGCGGAAGTAAATACTAGAACTATATACATAAAATATTATAGTTTCTTATAACATTTGTGGTGATACAACAAATATCACACATATACCGACAAACATGCATACGTACATACACACATACATGCACACATATAAATATATATGACGGGAAAGATAAAGAAAAGAAGAAGCAAAAAGACAACAAGAAGAGATGCGCAAACTTATAGATCGATAGATATTAAAGAGGCAGGATATTTATGATTCACTTGTGTGTATCAGTGTTTTAATGGATGGAACTAGAATCGAAAGATAATAATCGAATGCAATAGTGATTAAGTGAGCTTAACAGGACTAAAAAAAGATTAGCGCAAGTGAAAATAACATTTCGGCAAAGAAGTGACTGACAAACGAAACACGTCCGGTTATTAATAGAAATGCCTGACACAATAACGTTGATTTACGAGTTTTTTATGATCGCTGCAAAATTTAGTATAAACACGAATCGCGGCGATGACCTGATTGTTTAGTGCAAGCATCATAAAAATATACATTATCTTTAGTGTTATAGAATGGCTGCTTGAAGTTCCAAGTGCGAAAAGTAATAATAATATAAGATGTTTGGTAAAATAATAACTACAACACATGTTTAAGTTACCCGATGTCTTCAATAAGATTCCAGACTTTTTTCGTATGATTACTTTTATTGATAGTACAAACATAAACTCTGATACTCTTTGAAGTATTCTTCTCTGTCTGCAATGCATATGTTGTACCGATCCATTTACTATTTGAAAGTCCTATTGAAATCTTCTAGTGTGATCGTGTCAATCATCCTCCTCACAGCCTCTTTCATCTCCTCAATTGTCTCATTAGGACAGTCTCTAAAGTTTTCCCTAAGATCAGGGAATAAACAAATGTTACAGGGATCAAAGTAGGGACCATAGGGAGAGTGATGAACTGTCTTGATGCTTACCTAAGTCAAAAAGTCTGTGACACGAACGAAGTTGCGGACAATCGCACAAATCATCCGTATCCTCAGTTCCTCGTGACCAATTGTGTATAGATTGTTCACGAACCCACCCGTCTGCCCGACAATGACGGCCAGTATGCAAGTCTCCAAGACCTTTTTCTCACAACTTGCCCTGAACTATGTTCAGTTTCCGTTCTGTCCCCTCTTGGATATTCCGACCACTCAGTTGAATCAATTAAGATAAAAATGAAATGTAATAAGTCCTCAGACGTACCTCTCCATCGTACAGTATATCGATACACTATGGCTGACTGGGATAGTTTCCGTACATTTATATCGGATCTTCCTCTGCGTTCCATGTTTAAAAAGGATGTGTCGTCTATAGTATCAGACCTGACAGAATGGTTAATTGTAGGTATAGACAATTTCATACCCTCGAAACAGTTCCAGCAAAAACCTAACAGCCAGCCATGGTTTTCTCCAGAATGTGCTGCTGCTATTGCGCACAGAAATCACTTTTTCCACTGTTTCCAACGTAATAGATGTATGGAAACAAAAGCCGCTTTCAGGACTGCCAGCAACCATTGTAAGAAAGTAATAAAGAATGCAAGAGAGTTGTATGCTCAGTTCATCAAGTCCAAAGTAGCTGAGCAGTAGCTTGGTTCCCACCAGTTTTGGCAAATTGCAAACAGAATCCTGAACAGAAGCATGTGCTCTATCCCAACTATCATCAATGGACCTGAGTTAATCTCGTCAGCATCAGACAAAGCGAAACTCTTTGCCAAGAACTTTGCAGCCAATTCTACCATTTGCGACCAAGGCCGCCAACCCCCAATATTTCCTCCTGTATCAGAAAACAATATATGATATACAAATATCTGTATGTGATGTTGCCAAGCTAATCAAAAACATTGATTTCAGTAAAGCAACCGGCCCTGACGATATTCCAATTATAGTACTCAAAAATCTGCAACCAGAACTAGCACCCATACTTACAAAACTGTTTAAACGTTGTCTTAAGGAGAATTGCTTCCCATCACCCTGGAAAATCTCATCAGTATGCCCTGTATTTAAGAATTCAGGTGATCGTTCATCCCCCTATCAGTACAGGCCAATAAGTCTCCTGTGCGTCATGAGTAAGTTGCTGGAATCTGTGTTAAATAGAGAAGTAATCAACCATCTCAGCAAAAATAACCTTCTTAGTGACACACAATATGGTTTCCGTTCTGCTAGATCTACAGCAGATGTGCTTACACTTATATCTCATAGGATTAGCGAATCTCTCGACAGAGGCAACCTTTCTAGGGCAATTGCTCTTGACATATCAAAGGCCTTTGATAGGGTATGGAATAAAGGTTTGCTTCACAAGATCTCCAGCTATGGTATTGCTGGAAATGTCTTCTCAATTATTAAATCATTTCTCTCTGATAGGCTCATAAGAGTAGTAGTTTAGGGGCAAAAATCAGAAGCTCACAGTATAAATGCTGAAGTCCCTCAGGGTTCCATCCTGGTCCCAACTCTTTTCCTGATCTACATTAATGATCTTCCAAATCACATCCTTACATCATTCGTAGACATTTTTGCTGATGACACTACCATCTATGGTAGCACATCTAAGACAGTAAACGACCAAGTTCTCTCCGATTCTCTCTCCTCTGATCTTGATCACGTTGTACAATGGGGAAAGGAGTGGCTGGTTTCTTTTAATGCATCTAAAACCAAGCTTCTATCTTTACATCATCAACGTTCTGATCCCCATCTAGCATCAATTAAAATGAATGGCTCTCGTCTTGGGGAGGCCTCAAGTTTTGACAGGCTTCTGGGCTTGACCTTTACTCCTGATCTTAAATGGAATACGTACATCAAATCTGTTGTTAAGGCCGCTGGAAAAATGGTCGGATCCTTCTATCGATCCAGTAGATATCTCACTGCTGATGCAATTCTCTATCTATATAAGAGCCAGATACGTCCAAGGATGGAATACTGTTGCCACATATGGGCAGGAGCTGCTAGAAAAGACTTGTCCTGCCTTGATAGGGTTCAAAATAGACTTCGTGGCCTGGTGGGAGATGTCCTTTTCTTTTCGCTGCAACCTCTATCTCACAGAAGAGATGTTGCGAGTTTGTCTTTGCTTTATCGTTATTTTCATGGAAAGTGTTCAACTGAGCTTCAATCTATGGTCCACCCTCGCCAAACCTTCACAAGAAACACTAGACTAGCTGAAAACATTATCAATAATTTTCCCCACTCTTTATCTGTACCTAAACCTAAACATAGATTCCATGATCAAAGCTTCTTTCTTAGAACTGCACGCCTGTGGAATTGTCTTCCGTTTTCCTGCTTTCCAGCTGTCTATAATATGGTTGTCTTCAAGTCCAACGTGAACAAGTTTCTGATGAGCCGTTCCACTTAAGTTAACAAATTTACCGAACATCCATTACTATCGATTACTATATTGTCCTTTTGACTACTCTACACTCTTTAACCCTTATCCTTGAGTGGCCTATCGGCCTTGATAAGTGGTGACGTCTATGTAAAAAAAAAATTTCCTGCATTGAACCAAAAACTGTACATCATTGACTTTATAGACATACGACGGTGCTCATCCATGAAATTCTTTATTTGACCAATCAACTCTGGTGTTCTGATTTTCTTACCGCTGTTACACATTTAACCATACCCCACAGACTCCCTGCCTTTCTTTATATTTCTAATCCCACTCAAAAGTTAATGCTAGCTTCTTGTAGAATGGTCCAAAAGCAGTTTAAAGCATTTTATATGTTTTTGTGACCCTTCCCCCAAGTTTTAAACATAACTTTATTGCATATCGTTCTACTAAAGTGTCTTCATGTCATGATTGCACTTTTGAAATTCACCAGGCTTTAGTAAAGTGTATTCCAATTCCTGCTGTACCTGTTCATTAGAACTTTAAATTAGAAACAACTTAGTCATTCATCTGTTAAGATGTATAGCAATAACAGACTGGATTTTCAAGAATTCACTGCAATTTTAAATGGTTGTACAAGAATAATCTGTAAACCTATTTAAATATATATATATATATATATATATATATATATATATATATATATATATATATATATATATTTAAAAATATGTTTTACTAGCCGGCAGGGCTTTGTCCGGTCATAAAATACACTAAAATATATTTTATTTTGTCCAGATGGCGTATATATTATTATAGAGTCCTGATTTTTAAAGTTACAAAAAATATGTGTATACCATCGACTAAATTCGAAACTGGAATCAAAACTATAAAATTCAAAGCTGGTGACATTGCCACTGTACCAACATGACACGCGCATATTAACTGACTAAAAGTTAAAAAGTAAAAATAAAGTAAGATGAATGTACAAGAACATTTTTTTTCAATTTTGACCAATTTTTGACCTCTTAAGGACTATTTTAACAGGCTAAAGCCTCATAAAAGATCGTTCCATACAAATTTAACTATTTGAGGCAACTGTCGCCGCTCTGCAACTTTAAATTTCGAAAAAGATAAAGTTTAAAAATATGAAGATAGACGGGAAGACATATAGCCTTTTATATATAAGGTTATCATACGCCAGGCGTAAGCTGGTCATAAAATACGATTAACTATATTTCAATTCATGTGAAGTTCGTATTTATAATTATTAAACAATTCTGTACTGTTTATTATACTGCACCCAATATATATTATTTATTTCAGAAATAAAAAAATACGACTTGGATGTCAGCAACATGAATCGAAATTAAAACAAAAAGCGCTCCAACCTACGTCGCTACCGTTGGAGCTACCGCTAGATTAGTAAAAAAAAAAACTAGCTAAAATGAACCAACTTATATGCATAAATGTATATTAAATATCTATTTACACAAGCGCACAAGAGTAGTTAGCGTCGAATTACGTCGGCCAGGTTCCAAAATTTTGTATTATTTTGACCCTTTGCAACTATTTTCAGCGGCTAAAGACCAAGTAAAAACGTTGCACAAAAATGCAAACGTTTGACACTTTTCGCGCCGCTCTGCGACCTTGCAATTCGATGCGGTTTGAAAACTATGAGACAGCAAACACACATACAGACATAGTAAATTGTATATATTAGATTAATAATGGTGTTTTAGAGGATAAAAAAAGACACAATTCGAAAATTCAATTTAGTTTTTGTTCTATTGCTTTTTTATTTGATGACTGTATTGATATTGACAATGAACTCATAATTATTGAAAGCAATTCCAAGGGGAGCAATGCAGCCTTAGTGGAAATAATTCTTAGGTTGACTCGTAAAACGGAAGCAATGATAGTGAAAGGTGAACAAAGTCAGTCATGATTAAAAGAAAATAAACGTTCAATCAATTTGAATGGTGGAAAAAATATTGAAAAATCTCTGGAAAAAAAGAACATTATTTGAATCCGAATAATCATGATTTATAATGACGGAAGATAAAAGATAGACCTATACATAAGTCTATGTGAGAGAAGGCATGCTTCAAAGATATACTTGCATGTTTATCTGTCAGATCTCCTTCGGCATCCTCTCTCACTGTGAATATTTTTTTTACTTGGGAGTTACGCTTATTAAGGCCCGACGATCACTCAAGGATAAGTATTAATGAATGCAATTTGGTATTGTAATAATCACTAATGGTGTAAAAAATGTATACGCAAAATGAATATCTACGATTATGTAAGAGGAACTTTGCGCGTGTGTGTGTGTGTGTGTGTGTGTGTGTGTGTGTGTGTGTGTGTGTGTGTGTGTGTGTGTGTGAGTACCTTCCCTATGGAGTCGAAAATGGCTGGATTGAGAATTTTTATTACAACACAAGCCGAAAAGGTCGACGTATAAAATCAACAGTAATGTCTTAGATAAAAGAGGGGTGCACTAAAATACTAGTCTTTGCACTTTAAACTTAAATCCAAGTCATTATCACCGCAGAGGTAGTTTAAACGGGTATACAAAATCAACAGTTAGTTCTTTGATATGACAGAGGCGCGTCCGAAATATTTTTTTCTGTTTAGAACACAATTGAAGCATGATATTTCATTTTACACTTTAAACTTTGATACAAGCTATTATATAAAATAATTTTATAACATCGACAATAGATTCTCTAAAGTACAATGTAGACTGCAATGTACTGTGGACTAGGTCACTGCGTTCAGTGCATCGAGATGGTTTCCTAACTAAAGCGGTTAATCTGGCGATTTCATTGACAAATAGGCGATTTCCACGATTTTGATTAAAATACAAATATTGGAGTGTGAAACATTCGTTGATCATAAATCAATCTGGGAAAACATGGAGTCTCCCTGGAAGTTACTAATAACGACAGGTGTACCATATATATATATATATATATATATATATATATATATATATATATATATATATATATATATATATATATAAATGTGTGTGGGGGGTGTAAAATTATAGTAGATACTTCGAGCAACGCCGGGCCGCCTGTCTGTTAAAATCAAGAATTACATAATTTGCGTTTTACGCATGCGCTATAATTTTGCAATGTGTGTCTCCATGTTTCTAAACAATTAGGCCTTACTTCCACGAATAAATTACACGATTAACTAAGTCAGGCCAAGTAAAATTTCCAATTTCACCTTCGACGTTTCCTGATGAAAGATCTCACACAGCATTACATTAAGGACAAATTGTAAATATATTCTACTAGCAGGATCCGTTTAACGGCTTTGTCCGGTGGAAGCATGACAGATCTAGAACAAAATCTCTACTGGCGGCCTTGGCTCAAATGAAATAATCTTGCTTCCACTATCGGGCATTAGTCCCCAGTGACAGATAATGAAAGCAACTGTCTGTGACTGTCAGCACTGTTAATTACTAACACCTAGTGTTAGTTTGAGACGAGAATTTGCAGGTACTGGGTGATTATTTGGAAAGCATTTATTAGCCTTTTAGATTTAACGAAATCGAGATAGATAACTGCCTTCTACTGAAGGCAGTATATGTCAAGTAGCGCAGTGTTTTCTTCTCGGTATATTGCAAGCATTATGTTCTAAACTTGGCTGTAACACATCTTAGTAGTAAGAAAACTATGTGTCAAATAAGTGTTTCAATAGTTGATACTAATGTACGCTGAGACATACCTGCATATTATTGTCTTAACTTCTATGAAATCAATGGGTCAATATGAACTAGTTGTTCACTCTACAATGGGTGCTGAATACGAAAGCTCTTCTTAACATGGGTAAGTTAAAAATTATAAAAAAATGCCTTTGGGAATAAACACCTCTAACCTCCCATGTTAAGAACGGCTTTTAAACACACTTTGTAGGTTGGCCAACCAGTGCACGATGACCACACAATGCTGTGTTTACATGCCAATAGTTCTGAAAGCTTTTGTAAGAATTCACTGTAACAAAATTTTTAGGGTTTCAAGTTGTAATATGTGTGAGCGATTATTGAGTTTTAAAAGAGGTTATGTATATTTTTATGCTTATAGTGGTGTATCTGTTCTGATACTACACTTCACCTTTTCTGTGTTAGTGGAAGACAAAACCTACATAACTGAGACAATGTTTATTTTTGATCCTATCCAGAGTGCCCGTTTTTGGGGAGGTTGATTGTCCCCACATGAAAAACCAACCAAGTGTGTAACTCTGCCCTCATCGGTGAGGGGGGGGGTCAAGTAAACAGGAACAACAGGATAATGTTAAGGTTAGCAGTATTTACTAATCTATTTTCTGAGCGATTATCATGGTGGTATTTGTTTTTTTTTTGTTTTTAGCACTATTGCGTCCTATAGCGACTTTTTTTATTACGGCATCTCTCATTAATTTGTTAGGTGAAAGCATACAATAGTAGCTAAACAGTATCCCCTTCTTGCGGTTGTAATGGATCGCTAGATGATCACATGATTATTTCAGTTCGATACATTCAATGAATAAGTGTCTGAAATATGTATTGAATGTACTAAGATGGAAAGTATTAATATAAAAAAACATGCGAACAATAAATATGAAACTGCGGTTTATATGTATTGTACAAATATCGGCCTCCGATTTTAGGTGATCAGAATCAGTAGTTTTAGCTCTAATAAATTATTTAATGGGTATTTCTGCAGTTTACAACCCGTGTAAAAGTATTAGGAAAAGAAAATTGTGGTTTATCAAATTTTGTTTGAGGTGTCAACGAGGGCAAGTTACTGTGGAAAAATACCCGACAAACTCTACGTTAAAATCCAAACAAAAACGATATTTATGTACACTAAGTATAAGAAAAGGAACATTTAGAACGACAAAAAAAAACAGAAAGTAACAGTTGGCAAGGAAAATCTATGAAAGTGAATGTGTCTGCGTGTGTGCCTGTGTGTGTCTGTGTGTGTACATTTCCCTACGCAATACATTTTCATTATAAGTTAGGTAGAGTTAACGCTGTGCAATCTGTAAGAAGCGGTGACGATTTTTATCCTCGGACCCCAAAATTAACAGATAATATACCATTCTATTCATAACATAATTTCTGTTTATTGGGGTGTTATGCTGGTTCTGTGCAGTTCTATGTTGTCACCACTGCTAAGCTTTGTCTTCTTTCTTTAAGAATGGTTTAGTTTATTGCTAATCGCCTGAGGCATCGTTACCGAGGGTTGCCGACGGGATTTCCCAAGATATTTGAGAAGGTCCTAGTGCCCCTCCTCGGGGCCGCTTACCCTTCAATCTCACTGTCAGTCTTAGTCTCACAGTTCTTGCAGTGGGAGAGAACTAAATATCCTTTACATATGCTATTGAAATCTAGTGTATATAGTGCTTATGCAATTCAATGTATCACCGCATGAGAAGCGGTGTTTGATATAATTGACCAAATATTTTACTTATTATATAATTTAGTGTCAAGGTCACCCGGCGTAGCCCGAGACAAAAAAAAACTTGATAGAGGATATTAGATAGTATGAAGTTCCTCCCAATTAGAAGAAATTTCATTTTTTTAATAAAAAGTAGAGGGCTTCCAAGTCGCTACTGAGTGTATCAAATAAAATTAAGGATGTCTCCAGAGCATAACAAAAACTACATTTTTGCAAACTGTCCCTTTTTGTAGAGAAATGACAATAGTTCAGAAATTATGAATTAAATCAGGAGTAAATATCTTTAAATTTGAAATTTTTAAAAATCCAACCTTTTTTCCGAACTGTACTAACACATGATAACATTAAAATTGTATGTATCTATTTATCTGCGGAATGTTATCTTCATCTTCATATTTCTTGTTATTTTACAACGTTTTGGCCGATTCATCATTAGGCCTTCTTCAGGTCATTAACCACGACGGAATAGGAATGCCGAGCCTTTTAATTTTATCCCTAGTAATTACTGTTTTCCATAGCTGTTGTTGTTTCACAGCGTTTTCGGTCAATCAAACCTCTGCTCTAATTTGGGTATAGGTGGAATAAGTTAATCACTTGAAGAAGACCACAGGCCGAGTCGGCCAAAATGTGGTGAAACAATAACAACTATTAAAATGAAAATAAAAGTTTGCAAATAAATAAATACTCATTTCAAATGATTCAAAAAAATAATAATTAAAAATCGCCATTGTCATGATTACATTTATTTGTATAAGGGACAATATGACCTATAAAAATGATTTTTTTCTACATTTTAGATATAATTTTCTATAGTTATGCTAATTAAAATAGAAACTTAGTAGAGCTATGTTTAAAGTTTTAGCAGAGCATGTACACACCCAGACAACTGCCCTTTATATTATAGACAAGCAAACCGTCCGACATTAGCCGGTCGTAAAATACGCTTAAATATGATATTTTAATTAATTCAGATTTCGTATTTATTATTATATTATATTAGACACATTATATAGTAATTATTAAAAAAAGTTTTTACAAAATAGACTCGGGCGGCACCACCAAAAATCGAAACCAAAACGTTTAGCTTACGATTTACTCTTTCCGTTGACGTTAATGCTTGAGCTACGAAGACATGCTTGTTAACAAAACTATGAAGTAGTAATCCCTAATCACTGCTGGAGCAAATTAGTGTGCCGCGGAACGATTGCTAATCTGCTTTGAAGAGCATATAACTGGAAGCCATTTTATTTTATTTTGCTTAATACATACATTATATTTCTAAATCCTGTGACACCATCCAATTTAAGATCGCCGAATATTTGAAATCTAAACATTTCGCGAGACTAACTTTACTTTTTTCAACTTGCCAGTTCATCATTTATAAGGGTCTTCAGGCCTCTGTAGAACAAAGTTTAAGTGTTGAGTAGATAATGAGAAAGCAGGAGCGGTTATGGTGGAACTTACGGAGGGCATACACTATTATGGAGGACGACTCAAGAGAAATTTATTTACATTGAATATGAAGACGGGTTAGGGTTATAATCATCGTCAGTCGATAAGTAAAAGCACGGTGCTGCATTTCACAGACGACAGTTCCGAAGAAGAAACTTTGCCTATGGAATTCTCGTTTATTTCTAAGCGTCGATAGGATGTGAGCGATATTGTTGTAGCCAGGTAAGTATTTGTTGCAAACGTTTTACAGGAATGGACTATAAATTAAAACGCAGTCGAGCACATACATTAAAATTAACGATAGCGTAGAGAGAGACTTGCACTATCTCTCCAGTGAAAAAAAGAGGACGTATGAAGGCGAAATTGCCTTCGCCCAATAAATTCCGGAGGCGGTTTGGTACGCTGTCAAGGAAAGGAAGGGTACGCCACCCTAGATGTGGCAGCACGTATTTTACTCTTGTACTAATAGAGGATAACATCGGGAGTGAGATAATTTATGAAGCGCTAGAACGATTTCCGTATTTCTGCGTTTTCGTATTTCTGTATCATTTTATCTTATTTTAAAGTAATTTTGGCAACGGATCTGTTGTAGGTCTTCTATGTTAATTCAGGATTAAAGGCCAGTCATAGAAGTTTGTCAATATTGCAACGTTTCAATAATTTTCAATGACAAAATGTTTATTCACAAACATAATGTGTCGAACAAGTATGGTAATGTGGTTTAAAGTTCTCAGACGTTTAAGTTATTTTCAAAAGGGGAAAGATAAAACATTAAAAATCACTCAATGTAGGCGTTCAGGTCTGTGTCGGACTGTATAATCATAGCGTTCAAACACAACACCGTTAACCTAAGGTACAATACTTCAAGCAAACTAAAGCACCCTCGAATGTACACACATACACACATGCTAAGACACACACACACACACATACACACACACACACATATATATATATATATATATATAATATAAAGCTGAATGTGTGTGCGTGTGTCTGATCACAAATAGGCTCCTATATGGTTGACTATGTTAAAAAACTGATTACATACAATGATAGAAGATGTATCGAGGATCAGGAATGGGGATCTTTGATCTGGCAGAACGGTGGTTCATAAAAATGTTGGGGTCTGCATTCGCGCCTGGCCCTCAAAGTATGGAAATAAAAAATACTACATGGAAATATGGCACAAACTTTAACAAAGACATTTCAGATCTATTTGCATAAGTATACTTTGATAATTATGTTTTACTTTGAAGAAATATGGTATAATAAAATTATTGGGGGTTCGTTCGCGCCTGACCTCCATAGAATGTAAATATGTCACAAAGTTTAACAGGGTTTTTTAAAAGGGGTGAGGGTCCACAATAAGACCTTAACTTTAATCTTAATTCACGTTAGTTCTTATTTATTTTTTAGTGTTGAATCATATTGTGTCGAATAAATTTACCTCATTAATTCACATTCTTATTAAAGTGAAAGCCAAAAAAAGTCGGAATTTTAGACAATTCCCGACACAAATTTTGCATAACTCTGTTTTTTCCTTCTCTACATGCACGTGGCACTCTTTCGAAAATAGATAAATAGATAAATAATAAAAAATAAGAACGTTACTTGTTATCGTGTCAAAAGAATGGAAAATCCTTCTCGCGTGAGGACGTATCTTTTTAAAAACATTTACATAACCTTTTTATTTTTATTCATATATCTGTTTAAGCTTTTTTTGTCAGTTTACTAGAAGGAATTCAGTTGATTACAACCTTTCTGTGTGTTCTTTACATTACAATAGTACAACCCTGAATTAGACTCCCAACTTGATAAGATCAGGGAAATATTTATCACTAATGTTTATCCTTTGGACCTTATTGATGTTTGCATTGACCAGAAAGTTTATGATTTTAAATCCCCTGAAAAGTATGGACATACGAAGTGCCCTGTTTATTTAAAATTACCATGGATTGAGGTACAGACTGTTTAATAGTCAAAACAGATTGTTAAAAGTGTTTAGAAGTGCTTCAACACTGTTTCCTTTTGTTTGGTATACGCTACAAGACTTGCCTTTCCTTCTTTTCGCAAAGATAGTTTGCCTTACATCCAAGTTAGTAAAATTGTTTATCAATTTAAATGACAGTGCGATGCTGGTTATGTCGGGAGAACATCTTTGCATTTGCTAACTCGTATTAACCAACACGTTCAATCTAATATCAGACAGGAGAGGGTAAGATCTGGTTGTCTCCCGCTTGGACTCTGCTATTGGCTAGCATTTGGTTGACAATCCATGCTCTGCCGACAAATATAAAATGAGGTGTTTCGAGGTGTTACACAGAGCACACTCCAAAAACCATGTAAAGATTTTGGAGTTTGTCTATATTGAGGTTCGAAAATCTTCTTTATACCGGCAAAAGGAGACAAAAAAAGCAGTATTTCTCGTTGGGGGATTTTGATCTCTTTTCACCCTCCTTTTTTTTCTCCCTCGTTGTGCCCAGTTTGTGTCGCTTTTAAACGCCGTATTTACAGAATAAATATTTCTTTTAATCGTTTTTATTTCTTAATTTTTTCATATCCAAATTTCCCCGTAGTGCTCTTTAATTTCGCCAATAATATTGTTTTGTATGCTATCGATTTTTACCTGAAGAGATGATAGCCGAAAGAGCCCTCGAAAAATTTCTGCACATATTATTAAATATATATATATACATATATATATGTATATATATATATATATATATATATATATATGGACTGACATTAAATATAAATAAATACTTTACTGTACATATTTGTAATCATTCTACACGTTGTAGTAAAAACTCCTGGGAACATATACCTGAACGAACAGTTGGGAATGACAACTACACTATTCACTATGACTACATAATCCCTACTGCTACATATCTTGAAAACGCAGCTGTTAAACCAGATATAGTGATTTGGGACAGAGCAAACAAAAACTCGACCGTAATAGAGGTCAGTGTACCCAATGATACAGGGCTTAACAGAGTTGAGAGGGAAAAGATAACAAAGTATCAAGGACTTATGTATGATATGAAACGAAATTGGAAATTAAAAGACGTTTCAATTATACAAGTCATCATAGGAGCAACTGGGCTTATGAAAAAGAACTTTAAAAAGTACATAGCAAGCATACCCGGTGAACCAAGTGCAAGTGAAATACAAACGATTGAACTGAAAGGGACGGCTAGAATCCTGAAAAGATCTCTTGGTTGGACTCACTAAAATAGGGGTAAATGTCAGACATCTGGTTGGATGTCCCATCCCCTAGAAGAAAAAGTTTAAGGAAAATGAAAAAAAAAAGAGAAACAAAAAAAAACGTTATTATTTTTTAGAAGAAACTAAAAACTTGAATCATTTCAATTATTTAGTTGTCAACAGAAACGCTCGTGCGAGTTCATTTTTTTTTTTTTCTAAAACTTGAGTGATGAGTTAGAACAAATTTCAAGAGCATCCACTGCTTCGTCACAGATTACATCTACCAAGTGCTTTCCAAACCTTAGGAACGCGTCAGTTGAGTATTATTCCCGCCGTTTTCCAGAAATAACCTATAGAAATCGTTAGAAGAATGAGAAAGCCTAAGATAAATACGTCAGACAATAGACTGCAATCAGAAAACTTATCCGATATATAGATTTTAAATGTTTCTCGTTTTCCCTTTGGCATCAACACAGATGGTCAGTTCTCGACGAGAACTATTTTGCATCACACAGCATTTTATACACTTGATTACTTATTTCAACGATATAAGTAAGTTTACATTGATTTGTGTGTATATATATATATATATATATATTTAGTAAAGCATGCAAACGAAGAATAAGAGACTATATATATATATATATATATATATATATATATATATATATATATATATATATATATATAACACAGATTTTTCCCCATAAATGTGTTTTATAAATAAAGAACAGAACAGAATAGTAAAACGTAATCGTATTTGTTTATGATCACATGTATTGACTCATATTTTCGTTAATACCGCGCCGAAATCCGACTGTGAAATGAACCTACTTCGTCTCGACATATATACATATATATATACATATATATATACATATATATATATATACATATATATATACATATATATACATATATATATATACATATATATACATATATATATATACATACATATATATATATATATATATATATATATATATATATATATATATATATATATATATATATATATATATGTCGAGACGAAGTAGGTTCATTTCACAGTCGGATTTCGGCGCGGTATGCTTGATCTGCGTTGGTTAATAGAAATTTTTGTGTGCGGGGCGTTTGCTCCGTTATAGAGTGCTTGCCTCGCATGCAAAAGGCTCGGGTTTCGAATCCTGAGTTCGGATGTGTCTAACTGATGAGCCCAAATGAGGGCGAAACTCGAGTCTTGGACTTCCGGTTCGTTGACTGTAATTGCTCTTGTGATCTGCGTCGTTGTTTGGCTGTGGAATTTATTATATACAATCTCTCACATTCTGAAAATTATATATATATATATATATATATATATATATATATATATATATATAAGGAGAGACACAAAAGCAAAAAAATCAAACAAACAAAATTAATCCCAAAGCGTCAGAAATAAAGTTGGCCTTCAAGTGCAAAATTGTGCATATTTTATTGGTTTGAAAATATAAGTTTTCTTTTAATAATGGTCATAAAATTTAAACCATAGAAGCTATATAATTATAAAGCTCAAATGACCTTGAAACGAGTGATGTAACCCACTTTCCGGTTTATGAGCCCGGTTTCGCATGCGCGTATAAACATTAACCCATAACAACGTAAACAAATAAACACAAATCGCTTCTTTTGCAGATTTTGACCTGCGCACTGAAATATTACCGTTATTATTTCGAAATTATTATTTAACATGGGAAGAGTGGGGGTGTTTTGCAACTATTTTTATTACAACCATACTGTCGCTATTTTCTTACAACTAAACAACTTTAACCCGTTGACGAACATAAGGACAGTTGTAGTAAATCCAAGACTTCTACTACGACTACCACTACTCTCTATCTGTCCCCTTTCCTTCCTTCCTTCTTTTTTTATTTTTTGTTTACATTTCTAGATACAAAATAGTTGTGTAAGAACGGTGATTTGGTTGACACATTTACTAATCTGTTTTAATATTAGTTTTATTTTATTTTATTTATTTAGGTTTTATTTTCTTGCTGCAGGTTTTAAGAATTAATTTTTTTTAGATTTTAAGTTTCTATAACTTGGTTGAACTTGGATATGGGTTTTTCATTCTTATATTTCTCATCGGTGCGTTCATGTGCGATTTTGCTGGTAAATGACTTTCGTCGGCGTTCGATTCGTAGGAAAATCATGTTTAATTTTCGATTTTAAGCGATTATTCGGAAAAATAGGTAACTTTACACGAATAAGGAGGATTTTTTTTCATGTTTGAGTGACCCGTCCGTGATTTTTCACTTTAATATACTTTCATGGAAATGTTTGGGTTATGTCAAAAAAAAAAAAAACTATTTTCTTTACGTCACAATGTGTCACGCTCATACATGAATTCCATAGCTAATATAACATACTGACTCAACGGGTCGCGGTAGTCTAGTGGTATTATAATCTTCAAAACGTTTGCAATTTTTTATTTAGTTTCATCCCATAGAACAGTCGCTTTATTACAGATTAGTAAAATATCAATATTTCTCTAAATATATGTCACAAAAAAATAAAAATTATATAATCAAATAAGTGCTTTAAGTTTAGTTATTCCCCAAAATGTTATTCAAATTCATGCGATATTCACAGTTATGACATTTTATTCTTTATCGTGGAATTCCCATCGTTCATCCCTGAATTGCAGGGCCCTTAAAATGTTGTATTAGGGCAAAAATACAATGTCGAATCATGGAAAGTACTTTTTATTATATTCTTGTTAAATAGTAATATAAAAGCACAACCCACGTGCTAAAATAAATAATAATAATAATAATAATAATAACAACAGCAACAATAATAATAATAATAATAATAATAATAATAATAATAATAATAATAATAAATTATCTATCGACATATTCACCATTTTTAAAATAACTTAAAAATGCGTTTTGTCCACCGAAGAAGTCAATTTTTTAATCAGAAAAGGAGTTATGGTTCTGGCGACATCAACTACTTTCCTCCACAGGACATCCTTTGAGGTAAATTGTTTTCTTTCCTTATAAACATTTCTTTGCAAAATTGACCAGGGTCATCAATGGGGATAACATCCGGAGAACACGGTGGTTAGCTCACGAAGGTTTCACCAAATAATCCCATAGATTCAAAGAAGGCTACAGTCGCCCTTGCAGAATGGGACGGTGCATTTTCATGCATAAAAATCTTCTGAAAGCGACGTGACAACGGTAGGAAATCTAGGTATAGTGACAAACTTTTATCTAAAAACGGTGTGTACGCATTGCTGGAAAGTTTTACACCGTCTGGAACTCGGGATAGTCCAACCAACTTATCCTCAATGATTCCCGCCCAAAACATGATGTCTTAACCTCCTTGTTTGCGATGAACTCTGTAAGGAGTTGGAGTTCGGTTCAAGTTCCAAACTTTGGCCCATCCATCCGGACAGTCGAGAGTAGCATGGGTCTCATTTGTAAATAAGACACGTTGAAAATCCATTTTCCTGTAATTCTATGCCAAAGCCATTCGTTTCCCCCTATGTTGTCTGTTCAATGGGGGCCTTGGAATCGTTTTGATGCTCCGTGCCATCTCATTAAACACATTACATCGAGTCTGTCTGGATCTTGGAGTTATTCCAGCTCTTGCAAAATTGGAAGCACTGGTACTGTTTGCGTTTCGATTGATTTCCCTACGTATTTTACGATTATCACGATGTGCAATGTTTCTCTTACCCTTTCTGGATTTGTGTTTGGGTTGTTCACGAATTAAGCCAAATTTCTCGAACCCCTTTCCAGGTTCATAGCTAAATTTTTTGATGAACAATCCTTCTGCGAGGCCAGCAACAATCCTTTCGTTTCCGATAACCGTTAATCGCCCCATTTTTAGCGTTTTAAAAAACCTGCAATAAAGCGATGGACAGTGTAAAATACTTGATAAAATGTCATAACTTCGTGAATATCGTATGGATTAGAATAAACTTTTGGGAAATAACTAACTTTGAAACAGTTATCTGATGATAGAATTTAATTTTATTTTGTGTTTGATGTACATTTAGCGAAATATTGATATTTTACTGATCGGTAATAAAGCAATTAAATCAGTTTATATATATATATATATATATATATATATATATATATATATATATAAAGCTGAATGCCTGTGTGTGTGTCTGGTCACGAATAGGTTCATATATGGTTGACTATTTTAAAAAACTAATTACAAATAATCATATAATCATATATAATTACATATAATCATAGAAGATGTATCGAGACACAGGAACGGGTATCTTTGATCTGGCAGAACGGTGGTTCATTAAAATTGTGGAGTCTGCGTTCGCGCCTGGTCCACAAAGTATGGAAATAAAAAATTAAAAAATTAAAAACGTTTACAAGGGTTTTTGATATAGATGTACATGAGAGTACTTTGATAAGTATGTTTTAACTTAAATAGGGATGGTATTATCCAATTGCGGGGTCTGCGTTCGCGCCTGGCCTCCATAAAATGAAAATAGGCACAAATTTTAATAAAGACTTTTTATATCTATCTGCGTAAGTATACTTTGATAATTATGTTTTACTTTGAAGAAATATGGTATAACATAATTATGGGGAGTT
>NC_136508.1:48255249-48337749 GCF_053919585.1 Euprymna scolopes
CGGAAATGTACTGTGTAGGGCGAGGTGTCTATGTGTACGTACTAAAACGTGACGTATCTTTTGCAAAATAGTTTTCAATGCAACTTTGTAATAGTTGATAGTAAACCTAATAAGATGGTTCATCGTTGAAATTATACAGTCGCACGTTTTCAGGCATGTTACTTCGTGTCAAATGTCTTATTCATTCAAATATGACTTCCAACTTGGAATAAAACATTTCTCATTATTAACTAATTTCCGGATTAACAGTGGCGTAGTGTTACTGTGTAATGAGGTTGATCTTTAAAATGTCCGACCGATTTTTTTTTATATAAACTATTTTGACATCGGTTAGCCATGATTTAAGTGGAGAATACCAGATTTGTCGCTAAGCGTATATATTAATTCGATGCATAAGCTTTATCTGCAGTCAAGAATAAACGATTTTTTTTCAATTTAGACCCAGTTTTGACCACTTATAATCCATTTTAACCGGCTTAAGCCCTATAAAAGAACGGTCCGTAAAAAATACATTCATTTGAGGCCCCTAATGCCACTCAGCGACTTTTAGTTTCGGGGAAGAGAGATTTGAAAATATGGAGAAAGACAGACAGACATACAGACACACACATTGACGTTTATATATTAGATTATATAAAGGAATTTTGTCTGTGTATCTGTGTGTTCACCTGAGTTCCTTTTCTATGAACTCGGAAACAGCTGAGCCGATGTGTATGAAATCTCCCACAAAGGTACTTTTGCGGCTGGCAGTGTTCTTAGATCGGTTTTGTATCAGAATGTTGATGAAAGAAGGACGAAGCGATTTTGGCCGAACTTAATATCTTAAAATTCCTAACATCCCAAGTGTATTTAAGAAGTTTTGTTATCACACAAGCCAAAACTCTCGGCATATAAAATCTACAGTAGGTTCTTTGATATAACAGGGGCGAGTTCAAAATGAATGTTTCTCTTTGGAGCACAATTAAAGTATGGCACTTGATTTTACATTTGACAACTTTTATTCAAGTCATTATTTATAAAAACTAATTTTATAAAATCAACCAGACACAATAGACAACATTAAACGCGTAATTGCCGAACTACAACATAATTTCATGCGTAAATGTTGCGAAAATCGGATCCCTAGATTACTCCATGTATGTACCGCCCATGTGACCAATATGCCCTAAATTATATTTACATTCATACCAAGAAATGATCTTTGGAGTGAACCACAATAAATAACTGCAATGTACATTAAACCACGTAAATTACTGCAATGTCTTGTCACTGCGAAAGGTATGTGAACTTTCTCCTGATGTACCACGATGGGTCTTCAATTAGAGCAGATAATCAATCGATCATCATTCAATACTGGACAACTATTATTGCTGCTGCTATTATTTTATAAAATAGACGCCAGAATTTCACTGTAAATTACTTTTTACTTAGTGTTGTTGTGTGTCGCTCATACGCTTAATGAACTTTTCCACTTGTTTCCACTTATTGTAAAGACTAAGGGAAATATGTCTCTCGGCGTTAGAAAATATTAAGCACGACTTATGCTCACTTGCCTGTCGGAGTGGCGTGTAACCCTCGTCTTAATTTGTTGCATTTATCATCCTGTTCAATATTTGGTTAGTTGGTTGGTTGGTTGGTTGTTTTACGACATATCAACCCTTTTCATGTTATTTAATGCCGAATCAAGTTATTTTGAAGAAAAATCTTTTAATAGAATTTTTTTTTTTCAAATCAGTTTCTATTTAACCCATAGTTGGGACCCTACCAGGTACTGTCCCTCCGGGTCAGAGTGAACGTGGGAGCAATGACAATTAAAGGGTGGCTCAACACTCTCCAAAGCCCGAAAACTGGGGTCTCACCATCGGAGATGATTTAAGGTCATATCCAGGGCCTAACAATATTTACACGTTCATCAAAATGTTTTAAACGATTGGTAAGACGTCCCCCAGTACAAAAGGGCAAATGCGGTATTATGCTGAAAGACGATACTAGGTAAGAAAAACTTTTGTTTAGTTCTGAAATGACAAGGATGAGGTGGCCTTGTGCCTACGTTTTTTGTTCAAGTTTAACTTTTTAGTCCGAATAAAATATTTAATATCTCAAATACCGGAATATGTATTTCTTTTCAGACATTTGCGAGACCGAATCAATTAGAAGAGATGTATATTCATTTGATTTCTTTTAAACATACTAATAGAACTAGTCTTCATCGGCCAAAAAGTGTCTTCTTTTAAAGCTTAATAGTTGAGGAAATATAAATCTCTCACAATCTGATATATTTTTAATAGTTTCTAAAATTAATACTTATTTCATTTTAGACATACTATGAATCTAGTTTCCATCGACGACATAATATGTTTCTTTTAAATCTTAGATGCTACACGAATATAAATCTCCCATTATTTATACGCTTTTATGAGATAGATGCTAAAATGTCACTGCAAATTACTTCTTTTTTAACTTTTATTTCTGCGTCCATGTTTTTTTTTCTCATATTAAATTTCATTAGCAATATTTACTTTTTTAATCAAAGTTGCGTCTCCTAGAGCATAATAGTAATAAATACCAGCAAAACTCGTTGAAAATCCACGGAAGATGAAGTATATTTAATCAACAAATATGTTTTGATACAGTTAATATTTTTCGAGATAGCGCAACATTCCCTTTCACAAAAGCCAATAACCCGCGGCAAATATTTGTTTATTCACATCTTATCAAATAGTGTCGATTCTATTTTTAAAATAAAACTGACGCAAATGAGATTAATTACTCAGTAGCAATAAATGCTCATGAAGTAATAGTGTGTCACATACTTCAATACAAGTAATAATATGTAATAGACAATATTATGCACTCTTTCAGTTCAGCAACTCTTGGCAAATTTCTCTTTTTTACCTCCCTTCCTTACTTCGAATGTTCCATTTTTAAGTTTTTCTATCTGTTTTTTCTCGGTGACGAACCGCGGCACGTCGAAATTAGTACAAGTCCCTTTCTCACACTATACTGACAATGATCATACATTTTTTATTATTATATGTGAAAACTAGGCTACATCTAAGGGGACGCCACTACCGTGTTCTTATCTAGAGTTGACTGATTTACATTTTTAAAGCCAAATTTACCGGATTTAAGCCTTTGTTAAGCAGTTTGCCCACTAAAATTGCATTTAGTCTTTTGCAAAGCATAACGTATGCACTAACTAAGGGATGGACAAGCAGAATATGATTTAAATCGGAGTTTTTGATGAAACATGATATGAACATATTTTACGCTAGGGGTGGGCTTTAAAAATAAATAGCGATGGTTATTCGAATTTCATTTTTGTACCGTCACTTCAATGTTGAACTTGAATACTTTTAATGCTGACTATTATTCCTCTGGCATTCAACAAATGGTAACCGTGACGGGATAGCAACTCGGAATCTCCCAAGTGACTTCTCACAAATTACTGCCATCCATAGTTGTTGTCGTCTCATTACGTTTTTGACCAAGTACGCCTCTGGTCGGCTTTTGAGTAGGATTGAAACCGCTATCTTCAAACAATTCCCACCTGGAACCGTAGAGATTCAACGTCTCTATCCAATGCGCCACGGGCTCAGTAGGGCGGATAAGGTTGGATGTTTTTGATCTTATAAATTCACGTTTTATTTTTATTATCTGATCTTCCATGCTCGGGTCCGTACCGAATGGTATATATATTATTTGATTCGAATTCATTGATTATTTTGGATGAATAAATTAGAATTACTTTCACGCTCATATTCATTTAATGTAAATGGGCATATCCTAAGGAAAACCATATTCTGAGTATACATTCTATTTGTGGAGTGTTATTCTCATCTTCATAGTTATTGTTTAGCAGAGTGTCGACCAACTTATCTTCTAGCCTCCTTCAGGTGATCAACCGCGACGGGATAGGAATGCTGAGTCCTGTAACTTATCCCCAATGATTATTGCCTTCCACAATTGTTTTCTCGCCACATTGTAGTGTAACAACAACTATCACGATGAGGATAACAGTCCGCAAGAAACGAATGAATGTACAAATGATGAAACCTCATATTAAAAGATTCCAACGACCTTCTATAATATAAATCCCACCTTTCTGGTTAAATGTATGTATGTATGCCCAAAACTGCTGACAGGGGCGACAGATCTTCACAAGATTGATACTATTTTGAAGATTAAGCCGTCGGACGATAAATAGCGAAAAATTGGCTAAAAACATTAATTCCTTTACCCTTAACTGGACACTTTTATACAGGGAGGGGTCGCTTTTCTCGCCGATATTTTCCAAAGTCATCGCCTCTTTTCGATTCTTTTTACCAAAATAATTTAAACCTACGTTAGTTCAGGTTTGTCGGTGGTCGCTCTACGGTTCTAGCCTGCCTCCCTGCCTACTACAGCGCTTTATATTTTTTTGCTCGACACATACCTAAAAACACCCGGGCAACGCCGGCACCCAGGCTAGTATAAAATAAAAAAAGAAAAGAAATCATATTCATACAATACTGCATAAGTTATAATAAGAGTTGACAACATAAAACAATTCATTAATTAGTCTTTAGTTCTGGCTGAACCAAGTTTATTTTAGATTTAAATATATATATATATATATATATATATATATATATATATATATATATATATATATATATATCAAATAACACAAAGGACAAGATCTCGTAAAAGTTTCGCTTAATTTTCATCTAGCTCTGCTGGAGCGATAAATTAATTATATTACGTGACAAGACTGAAATTGGTTTTATGCCTATTTTTCTCTCTGTAAAATGCAGGCATCTAAATTGGGGGGAAAAACACGAAATACGCAACGAAGCTTCGACATAAGTTTAGATAAAAACTGACTCGTTTTAAGTTGAGACTGGGTTTTCAATAGCGTCTACAATTTTTCTCTGCTGCGATGTATTTGTATACAATGCTGAATAACAGAAGGAAATGATCCTGTTTTGTTTTCTAGATGAGGTTTGATAATCTCTATTATTTGGAGTATTACGATTTACTGTTCCTATCTTGATTTTATTTTTGAGCGACGTTTCAGCCGATGTAATCGGCGAGCTCTTATGAAGTGAAATTTATTTATAAGTGGCTCTTTTTCAATGATCAATATGGAAAATACAACGAATACAATTGGGAAGTAAATATGATATGTACACGGTCATGGCTGACAGACGTTGAGCATGCTACTCCATGGATTAAATAAAGGTATCGTTTGAAATTCTGACGTGTTTGACAGAAATATACACTGTTCCATCAACTTTACCTAAAGAATATCATAAGTTACAAGGACCATTAAATAATATTTCAGTCTTATTTCTGCTGTGTAGTGGGGCTTCATAATGGAGATATGCTGAATAGTCGGGGTACATATTGGAGTGTGTGTATACATCGGCAATTCAGAACAGAGGATGATAATGACTTTTATGTTCTGAGAGGACATTTATAACAACGCTAAGAGAGATTCAAATGTTTTTGTTTAAATTCAATTTTCACCCCAAACACGGCACAGTGCCACTTTGAAGCAGGGGCTACTATTAGGGACTTAATTAGCGGGGTCATTATAAAGGGAGATGAGTAGAAAGATGCTTGTTAACATTACACTTGAACTTCTGCATATCATTGCAGTTCGGAAAGCAGAATCCCGGAAGGGAGTTCCAAAGACCCGCAGTTCTGGTGAAGAAACTATTGGAGTAAAAGGCTTTCTTGCACCTAGGGATCTCTACTGTAAAGGGATGAGACTTAGTAGCTTGTCGGGTTTGTCGAGGGTAGTTACGTCGGGGAGGTACAAGTGTTTGCAGTTCGTCAGAGCATTCACCATTAAAGTATTTGTAGAACAGGCAGAGCGATGCAACATCTCGTCGATGGGACAGAGGCTGAAGCCTAGATGACAGTTCAGGATCTATCAGGTTGGCGACTCTCTTTTGAACTCTGTCCAGGAGCGAGAGACAAGCAGCAGATGCACCAGCCCAGATGTGACAACAGTACTCCATACATGGGCGAATGGTTGTCTTATAGAGGTATAGGACACTGTCAGGCGTAAGTAGTTTTCTAACACGGTAGAGAGAGCCAACCTTCCTTGCAGCAGCCCTGGCAATGCTCTCAATGTATCTATTCCAGTTCATATTCCCTGTAAACGTTAGGCCGAGGAGTTTAAAAGTAGTACTTTCAGGCAATGTGTTCTTGGCCATTGCTATTGGTGATAGAGAAGGTTTCTTGTAGTTATTGAAGGAAACAAGCTTAGTCTTAGCAGCATTGAATGTGACCAACCATTTTTGTCCCCATTCCACTACGGATTGGAGGTCATCCTCTAGAGTTTCTGCCATTTCCTTGGATATGTGTTCATTTGTTTTCCCCTCATATCTGTTATAGAGAGTGGTGTCACCGGCAAATATACCCATCTCCGAAACAATTTTATCAGGGAGGTCATTTATGAATATCAGGAATAATAGAGGTCCAAGGATAGACCCCTGAGGTACTCCCGCATTTATGTCATATTGTTCGGATGTACGACCGTCGAGGACAGCTTTGATTTTTCTATTACTTAAGAAGGATTTAATTACATTATGAATTCTTCCAGTGATTCCATATGATCTAATTTTCCTTAGAAGACCATCGTGCCATACTCTGTCAAAAGCCTTAGATATATCAAGGGGCACCGCTCTACCCTCCCCTGTTTTATCCAATGAACGGTATATACGTTCAGAAACTACAGTTAAGATATCTGCTGTTGAACGGGCTTGCCTGAATCCATATTGTTTGTCAGTCAGGAATTTAGCAGCTGTTAGGTGCTGGACTAGGGCTTGATTAACTAAGGACTCAAATATTTTGGCGAAAAGCGGGAGGAGGCTAATGGGGCGATAATTTAGTGGGTCAGTTCTTTCACCAGAATTCTTGAAGACTGGTACCACAGAGGCGGTTTTCCAGCAGTCGGGAAAACAAGATTCGTTGAGGCCTTTATTGTAAAGTTTGGACAGAACTGGAGCAACCACGGCAGAGCATTTTTTTAATAGCACAACCGGGATGAGATCTGGTCCACATGCTTTTGAGGTGTCTAGGTTTTTTATAATATCATGTACCTGAGAAGGGATGATTTTCAAATCGTCTTGTGTGGCGTCTGTTCGCAGAGGTAAATCAGGGAGTGAGTGGTGTACCAAGTTCAGTGTGGAGTTTGAGGCAAACCGATTGGCAAGCAGATTAGCCTTGTCAGTTGCCGTGCAAGCAACCTCATGATTGTTTGATTGTGGGGGAATAGTTGACTGTCCATTATTTACTACGCTGTTGTAGATTTTCCAAAAATCCCGGGTTCCTAATTTCTGTGCTTCGATGTGTTTTCTGGTGGTTTCAGAGTAATCTGTGTTAGCTGTCTCTATCACTCTCTTACAATTATTTCTAGCTTCTATAAACTTCTGTTTATTTCAGCTGGACTTATGTCGGTTGAATCTGCGGAACGCATGCTGCCTTTGACAAATGGCATCTGCACAAGCAGAAGTAAACCATTGGGGAGAGTGGCGCTTGCTATAGAATTTCTGTGCGGGAACATGTGCTTCAATAGCAGTTTTGAACCATTCAGTGGTCTCATTTGCACACTGTTCCGCTGGAAGAGTAAAGATATTTTGCACGGGGGCATCTCTGATGAGCTCCCTGATGGCTTCGCAATCAGCCTTTTTGTAATACCTCGTTGTTTTGGGTCTTCAGTTTTAGGACGAGAATTTAGGCTGATTTCTACCATTATCACAGCGTGATCAGCATTCCCGAGTGGTCTGTGGACATTTGTTGTACAGTCATTGGGAACCGTTGTCAGAAAGAGATCTAGAAGTGAGGCATGTTGATCTTGCTGGTCTGGGAAACGTGTCGGAAATGTAACCAACTGAGATAGGGAATGGGATATAGAGAAGCTATGTGTTGCGCTACCAGCTACGTCTGTGTGATTTGAGAATCATAGCCAGTTACTGTGGTGGACATTGAAGTCACCAAATACATGTATTTGTGCGCTAGTATCGAGGGAGAGTGCTATATCTATGCTGTCTGAGACTTTGTTTATTAGGGTACAGTCTTGGTTTGAGGGAGAGCGTTAGAGAAAATACAAGTAGCTAATATTGTGTTGCATATTTAGTCTGAAGCACATAAAGGCCTGGTCCCCTGATTCTAGTTTTATTTCTCTAGTCAGGGGGGTGTTATGAATATAGACTCCAAGCCCATGCATATGTCTGTCCGAGTCCCTACGGTAGAGTGGGAGATAACCAAGCATGTTAAAGTGGTTAGAGGGAATGGAGGAGTTAAGGTTAGTTTCACTTAATGTTAAGATATTCGGGGTGTTTACAAGGAGAAATGACTCAACATCATCTAAGTTAGATCTAAGCCCGCGGATATTAGTAAATGCAAGCCTCAAGGGAGGAGGCAGGTTGGTTTTCTTTGAGTTGGTCCTGGTTTAAATGTAACTTTTGCTTGAGCTGTCATTTCATTTTATTCTATTTAAATGTTTCAGTTAGGGTGAGTGAGTGAGGGGGTGCTTGAGCAAGTAGTTGTGCAGAATACCAGATATGCAATGCAAGTAGACCATCAGTTGTCCTCACCCACAGGACTGTGGCCTCAGGAAAGCCCACCGGGGATGAGTGCAGGGTCCCTTTCCATGCGCGACATAGCACTACAAACATCCCGATATTTTACAACTGTTTATGGAGCAGCCGCTCTAAGCGCTACCAAAGAGTTAGGGCTCCTGTACTATCAGTCGGAAACAGCAGCCAGGAACTGTCAATCCGGTACCCTCAATGCATTAGGCAAAGCCAGCCTAGTCCAACTGCACCGACATATATGGCACTGAAGCACACCACTGTGTCCAGTTTAGGGGGATGAGATGTGGCGGGAGCGGGAAAAAGCCGCGTTCATTGTCCTAGTCAGGAAACAAGGTCAACCAATGGGTGATTCAGACGAGTCCATATGATAGTACCTATACGCCTGGCCAATAGGCAAAGAAGGAGTATGAAAACCGGGCGAAAGACAGAGTCTATCTCCTCCTTAAGCAGTTTAGGTTTGCCATCCGGTAATTTGTTTGAATCACCAGCTCTAGAAAGTTTGTCGTCCAGGACTGAAGAGGCCTCCCTCCCCTAGGTGTAGTTTCAGAGTTTTCCTTCTCCTAGACGGATGACCTGGGAAGACTTTCGGGTCCATCAGCTCCGAGGGGCGTTCGCCCCGCGCCTGGGTCCTAATCCAGGTATTTCTGCGACCCCGCATGGGTAGTTAATATTTATTGGTTATTTAGGTTAATATCTCCTGAAAAAATCGGGCATTTAGGTTAACTTCTACAGAAAATTTTCACTCCTAAAACGTGGTTAAAAAAGGGCATTACTATGCTTTCCATTCAATACTGAGTGGATGTGTAATACAGTTATTTTACATAAGAGGGGAGATACTTCAGTTATGATGGAGGATGGGGCAGACAATGTTCATTTTAGATGGTGATGTACAAAACACATTTACCTTTCAGTTTTAATTACAACACGAAGACAAAATATTGATGGTGATTCTTTATTCATCAGTCGCTTGATTGATGACTCAGGAATTAAAGCTTGTATGTCTGCATGGCCACCTCTTCTTCCCTTCGCCTCTAAGCGCACCAGCTTCACTAAGTCGCTGTTCAACTCTCGTCTCTAACTGGGAATGTGACTTGTTTGGTGCGATCTTGCATTAATCGAACATCCGTTTCTGAGTGGCATAAGAGATTAAATGAAGACAGGGAGGTTGCAAGGGCTAATGGGAGACGTGGGAAGAGTAAAGAAGACAACACACTAGAGTTGATTAACTAAATAAAGAATTTTATGCATAAGGACCATCGGGTGTCTGTGGAGACAATAAGTGAAAAGTTTGTATGTCAGTGTGCGAACTTTACACACTATTATTTTCGAGGAACTTAAGATGGAAAATATTTGGGCGAATGCACTAGTCCACATATCCACCTTTGTCACAGACTATTTGACCAGGATGGGCATCAAAACAGTACTTCTCCATTTCTAGAGTCCATGCTTTATTCCCTGTGACTTTTGGTTATTTCCTAGGATTCCTCAGGCTTATGCGCGAATTTTGTGGTTGTTTATCGTTTTAATATGGTCCTCTTCTATTGAGGATTTAGTTAGCCAATCAGCTTTCTAGTATCCACCGCACCCCTTCCTATCAGGCAATGGGCATGCATTTTATCTCTCGATATCCGAAGAACTTTTTAACATTGCCCTAGAATTTTCCGAGACATACACTGATATATCCTCGGAAGAAATCAACATCATTAAAAAAGTAGAAAATCAGTTCTAATAAATAACAATAACCAATGGATAAAAACTAAAATGGAAAATTCGTTTGATTTGGCGATGGGTGCCAGGGACTCTGCAGAGGTATCAGATCTTGTGGGATTATTCATTCTATATACCCTCACAAGCATACTCGATACTACGGATATCGGCCTATATAGAGATGATGGACTAGCTATAATAAAAAAACTCCAAAAAAGTACAGGGAGAAAACTTTAAGAAAATCATACACAAGGAAATGAAAAAATTAGGCCTAAAAGCAGACGTATCAGCTAACATAAAAATAACAAACTTCCTGGACGTCACGTTAAATTTAGATAAAAACACATATGAACCCTACTTAAAAGATAACGCTACTCCAATTTACGTAAACCCTAAGTCCAATCACCCACCATCAATTATAAAACACATTCCTAACTCGATCGTAAGTAGACTCAGTAATAACTCAAGCGATGAAAATCCATTTAACAGGTCAACCAATATCTACGAAACAGCCCTAGAAAATAGTGGATACAAAAATATCGATATCAAATATAAGCAGCAAAACACAATAACTATAATAAAATTAAAAATAGTAGAAAAAGAACTATAATTTTGTATACGGCCCCATACAATCAAATGTTAAAAACAAAACTTGGCAAGAAATTTTTAGATCTTATTGAAAAACACTTCCCCGCAACCAACCCCTTACACAATATCTTACGTAAAAATACCTTAAAGTTATCCTACAGTTGTCGCGAAAATTTAGAGATGATAATTAAAGCACATAATAACAAAATATCAAATAAAAACAATGTACACAACAACAAAATAAACAATAAAAAAGTAAACACCATGACAAAAATAAAATTAACACTAGTAGAAATAATAATAATAATAATAATAATAATAATAATAATAATAATAATAATAATAATAATAAAAATAAACCAACCCCAGACAAGAACAACGATACTATAAATAAAAATACTAATAACGAACAAGATAAATGCAACTGTAGACACCGCACACTTTGCCCAGTTCAAAATAAATGTCTAACTAAAAGCGTAGTTTATCAGGAAACAATATTTTCGAAAGAAAACCCGAATAACAAGAAATATTACGTAGGCACGACTTCCTTAGATTTCAAAATCGGATACTATGACCACAAAAGTACATTCAGCAATAAAAAACACCGTATAAAAACAACACTAGCGAATAAAATACTGGGAACTCAAAGAAAGCGGACATTCGCCGGTGGTCGAATGGACAATAAGGCAAGCTACCACCTGTATGCATCTAGACGAACCATGTAGATTATGCCTTCATAAAAAAGTTGCTATCGTGTACTTTAAAGAACCCCAACATCTATTAAACTGTAGAAGAGAAATAGCAAATAACTGTGTTCACAAAATAAAATTTACTCTAGGATAGCGACACAAAATAGCTTTAAAACTAACAAAAACAATAGAAAATAAACAAATAAATAAATTAAATAAACATGAATATACATAAACGATCACACATATATGTATATATATATATGTATATATATATATATATATGTGCATATATGTATGTACACATATATATATTTATATATAAACTAACAATAAAAAACACACTAACGTAGTTTTAAAACAGATCCTTTGTCCGATAAAATGCATACCCATTGGCTGATAGGAAGGGGCGCGGTGGATACTAGACAGCTGATTGGCTAACTAAATCCTCAATAGAAGAGGACCATATTAAAACGATAAACAACCACAGAATTCGCGCATAAGCCTGCGGAATCCTAGAGTGGATGAAACGCCGAATATTCAGTGTAGCATAATCGCCATATATATTTTATAAATTACTAACTAGCTCTACCTACGTATTAAGCACTTTTGAAGTAAATAGTTAAAGTTTACGAATAACTCAATACTTTCGTATCTTAATTTTATGTGAGGAAATGAAGTAGTTATATATATATATATATATATATATATATATATATATATATATATATATATATATATATATATATTAGTCCTCGCGCGAAAGAGCAGGACACAAAATGTTTTAAATAATAATAGAAAATAGAATAACAATAACAAAGACTTTCGCTGGCGAGGCCTACTATTGAGCGTAACCAGTTATACCATACTTCTGACATTTACCTATTTATTTTTATCGTTATGTACTGAATATTTGTTAATTAAACCGATATGAAATATGTTCCTTATTAAATTGTAAAGATTTTCTATTCAGAAAGAAGTTTTAAAAAGTTAATAATTAATTTTTGTTAAAAAAATTCAGATTTTCTCATTATTCAGACATTTATTACAAAGAGGGGGTTGCAAAAAATGAGTTGTGGTGTGAGGAGCAATACAAACTGAAACAGAGAGAATATTCAAACCTGTAATAATACAAAGAGCGGGTTGCAAAAATGAGATGTGGTGTGAGGAGGAATACAACCTGAAACAGAGAGAAGGAGAGTTTTAAAATATAATCTTAAAAATATAAGATACAAGTTAGAAAATCATTTCGTCCAAGGCATGAAAATTCTTAAACAAAATGTTTTTACTATGGGCTTTAAAAATAAAAGTACAAGATTAAATTTGAAATTCAAAGGTTACTTTTATAAATTTTACAAAGTAAGGTATAAAAAGTTAATTTAAATTGAATAAAAAAATTACCTTGGTTTTACTTTATGTAATGTACAGTTTGTTGCAATTTAATGTACATTACATAAAATAAATCTAAGGTATTTTTTATTGAATTTAAATTAAATTTTTATACATTACTTTGTAAATTTTATAAAAGTTCACTTTGAAGATAAATAAAGTTCAGATTGAATATTGTACCTTTATTTTTAAAGCCTAAAGTAAACACATGTTGTTTAGCAATATTAAAGTCTTGTACGAAATGCTTTTCTAACTTGTATATATATATATATATATATATATATATATATATATATATATATATATATATAAGTTATAATTATTGATTGATTCTAAATTACTGGGGGGTGAAATCGACTTTACTTTATTATATAGATTATCAATGTCCGTACTTCGCCTTCTAATAAAATTTTGCTGTCGTTTACTTTTTTCCTATAAACAATTACCAGCGTAGCTACCCAGCGTGCCCGTGTTTATAAAAACAAAATATGCATACTCAACATATTTATATCAAAACTTCTATCTCGTTCTACCTTTTTCGATCAGTCTCGCTGTCTGTCTAAATCTGATTTTTTCTCTTTTCCCGTCCCTGTTTTCTCACATCTTCTTACTTATCTTCATTTCACCACAATCTAGGCGATTCCTTCTAAGTTTAATGTATTGAAAATAATAATATTTGTCATTCACCTAAATAACCTATAAAATGTTTTGCAAAGCCGATCTCTACTAATGAAACCTGGCCTAGTCGACCACCACATTATACATAATAATTTTCACATTATTAGATAATACTCATCAAGGGCATCTCTGATCAAGAACTCTTGGTGTGTGTTTTGTGGGTGTGGGCTTTTTGCTGAACACACAAACATACATACGCATAGAGTTGTTATATCTATATATCTATAAAAGTGAAATTGCGTGTATGTGTGTGTCGCTGTGTGTACATTTCCCTACCAAATTACTCTGTTAATTTTCGAGATTTAACATAAGAGGTATTAGGATTTGGGAAAATCTTTTGGTTTTCGGGCAGCAAATTGGCTGTCACAGTGTCAAAGCTCAACGAGTTAACCTTTGAAAGCTTTACCAAACTCCTTCGCAAGTTTCGGGTCTAAACACTTTAAATTTTGAATGTAGATTACTTGGACATGCATCAAACTTTTTACTTTGATTTGAGCCGAAAACAATAAATGTTAAGGGCTCATAATTGGCGTGAATTTTTAAAGAAAATTTGACCTCTGCGGTCTCTACCAAATTACTCAGCGAATTTTTGGTCTAAACATTTGTAATTTTACAAAAAGTGTATTCAGATATAGGGAGAGTTTTTTCATCAGTTTTAGCCTAAAATTTGGCTGCTATGGGTCAATGTTCGAAGAATTTGACCTTTGCGATCTCTAGCAAACTATTACGCCAATTTGTGGTCTAAAAATTAAATATTTTACATGAAGAGTATTCAGACATGCAGCAAACTTTTTAATCAGTCGAATAGCAAGAGGTCAAAGATTAATGAGTTGACATCTGAAGACTCTACCAACCCCCTCCGCCTATTTTGGTCTAAACACTTGAAATTTTTTATATAGAGTATCTAAACATGAGTCCGATTTTTAAATATGTAAATACATATGCATAAAGTTATGAATAGTACATAGGGCCTGAGAAAGGTCGTGCTAAACGTCTACTAATAGATAAACCTACTTTCGTATTTAAATTAGGGAGCCTAAATTTATAGAGATTGTCAGACTGACTTCCTCATCTTGGTTGAGTTAGTCACAACGTTTCGGCCGTTTTGCCCTCCGGCTTTCATCAGGTGTTTTGTATCGGACTGGGGAACCGTTTGTTAGGAGTCTCGAACAGTGTTCGGACTCCAGCTAGGCTCTGGGACATAGTTGCCGATACTCCGTTTTGAATCGTACTTTCACTGCCTTCGTTCAGGATTGAACTCAGCACTTTGGGTAACTGTAAACTTTGATGCAACGTCTAGGACCACTCGGCCATATGTCACTAGAATAATAATAATAAAGGGTTAGGTTCGAGACTCCTAACAAACAGTTCCCCAGTTCGATACAAAACACCTGATGAAGGCCGGAGGGCAAAACGGCCGAAACTTTGTGACTATAACAACAAAGATGAGGAAGTCAGTCCGACAATCTCAATAAATGAAAACACCTCATCTCAAAAATACAGACATTTACCAGGGAGGCTAAAATTTCTATATTAGACAAAAAATGGCATATAAGCAATAAAACTACAGATTCATTCTAACGGAAACAAAACCTTCTACATAACATGTGGGGGTTTATTTATTGCACCCTCTTATTTTATATTTAAATCCGACCAAACAGAAACAAATGAACTAACAAGAAGCGCTTAGGATTCGTAATTTAAATTAGTATCGCATCTAACTTTAACGCAACCTTAATTTTTATTCATGTACAAAGTATCCCAGACAACATAAAAGTATATACATTTATTCGTTGCTTTATTCTGCATGTTTTCGTTTTTTCTTTTGTTTGTTTCCTTCTAACAAATTAAAGATTCGCTCTGATAGTTAGATAGTGTTGTCCGGAAATTTCTGATTAAACAGAAATACGAATGGACGATGATTCTCCTTTACCAAAAAGAGAAATTATAAAAACACTATTGGCAGAAAAAACAGGCATACGTTCTATTATTTAAAATAGTTTTATCCGTGCCTAATTAAAACGTAGATTCCATGAACAAAGCTTCTTTCTTAGAACTGCACGCCAGTGGAAGTCTCTGCCGCTCCCCCCCCCCGACAGCAACCTAGATGTCTTCAAGTCCAACACAAACAAATTCCTGATGAATCGCCCCCTTAAGTAATGACACTTTATCAAATCTCCAATACTAACTATTACTACGATACTATATCATTGATTACTGTACACACAATAACCCTTATCCCCGAGTGGCTAATTGGCTTGATAAGTGGTGGCAACCATGTAAAAAAATAGTTGATAGTTTTTTTAATATACGTTTAATGTAGAATATTGTACCTATTTACTATGCCTCTCCACGGGACAGAGTTAGACACCTGGGTCGTTTTTTTAACGTGGAGAAAAGGTACAAAAATAAAAATTGTCTCAATCGTGAAGGATTTCTCCTCCACTGAAAGAGAATGAGAAATGGAAGTGCAGCATCTGATTTCTGTTTTTGTTTTTGATGTTATACTTTAAATTCCTAAACATCTATTATCATAAAATCGTATTCCTGTCCGTTTGTTTTATCACAATATACGTCGTATATGACGTCATAGATGATGGCGTGATATATGATTACGTCATGTTTGTTTCACAAAAGCGACATATATGACATCATAGAAGATTACATTATATTTCATGACGTCATGTATGACGTCTTAGCAGATGTTATATATAGCGTATATTATTTCGACCTGGCAAGGCTGGGTGTATACAGTTAGTAATATATAACTATTAACAATAACCCTATTTCATTTCCTTCAAACACTTGAACTAAATTATTCTACATCACAAACAAAACACACACACACACACATGTACACAGATTCACTGTCGACGTAAAACCAAACTTTAAAAGAACATTTGCTTCAAATTCGCTAGCAATCCCAGCAAAACTCAAACACACACTTTAGAATTTACAGCAGATAATTCGTTCTCGATAACCTTTAATATAGCGTGTTGCAATTTTCATTAATGTTTACTGTTTAATGTTCAAGAAATGTATGCTAACACATTTTCAATAAATGTTTCAAATTAAGATTTTAAGACGAAGCATGTAAAAGCTCTATCTCTTTCGAAACTAAAAGTTGAGGTTTTAGATTTTTTTATGAACCGGTTTTTATAGGTATTTAGCCGGTTAAAATAGTTTTGAAGGGGTCAAAATTGATAAAAATGGTTATACATTTTCTATATTAACCTTAGCTTATATTTAATCAGTCCGTGTGTGTGTCACATTGGTACAGAGGTAACGTCATCAGCTTTGGATGCTAGTTTTGCTTTCGGTTCTTGCTGATGGCACCTACATATTTTTTTTTACTTTTGAAATTACGACTCTATAATAATATATACGAAATCTGGACGAATTAAAATCTCATTTTTAAGCGTATTTTACGACCGGGCAAAGCCAGGCGCCACCTTTTTTTTTTTTTTTTTTTTTTTTTACAAAGGCATCACCACATTATCAAGGCCCAGAGGCCACTCAAGGATAAGGGTTAAAGAGTGTACAGTAGAAGTTGGTCAATATAGTAATCATTAGTAATGAAAATTTGGTAAATTTAATAACTTATATGGAACGGCTCATCAAGAACTTATTTACTTTAGACTTGAACAAAACCATATTGTAGTCAGCCGGAAAGCAGGAAAACGGAAGACAATTCCACAGGCGTGCAGTTCTAAGAAAGAAGCTTTGTTCATGGAATCTACGTTTAGGTTTAGGCACAGATAAAGAGTGGGGGAAATTATTGATAGTGTTTACAGCTAGACGAGTGTTTCTTGTGAAAGTTTGGCGAGGGGGGACCATAGATTGAAGCTCAGTTGAACACTTTCCATGAAAATAACGATACATCAGAGACAAACTCGCAACATCTCTTCTGAGAGATAGAGGTTGCAAGGAGGAGAAAAGGACATCTCCTACGAGGCTACGAAGTCTATTTTGAACTCTATCAAGGCAGGACAAGTTCTTTCTAGCAGCTCCTGCCCAGATGTGGCAACAGTATTCCATCCTTGGACGTACCTGGCTCTTATATAGATAGAGAATAGCATCAGCAGTGAGATATCTACTGGATCGATAGAAAGATCCCACCATTTTTCCAGCGGCCTTGGCAACAGATTTGATATACGTGTTCCATTTAAGATCAGGAGTAATGGTCAAGCCCAGAAGCTTGTCAAAACTTGAGGCCTCCTGAAGACGAGAGCCATTCATTTCAATTGATGACAAATGTGGATTAGAATGTTGATGATGTAAAGAGAGAAGCTTGGTTTTAGATGCATTAAAAGTAACCAGCCACTCCTTTCCCCATTGTACTACGTGCTCAAGATCAGAGGAGAGAGAATTGGAGAGAACTTGCTCGTTTACTGTCTTAGATGTGGTACCATAAATGGTAGTGTCGTCAGCATAAATGTCTACAAATGATGTAAGGATATGATTTGGAAGATCATTAATGTAGATCAGGAAAAGAGTTGGGCCCAGGATGGATCCCTGAGGGACACCGGCATTAATATTGTGAGCTTCTGATTTTTGCCCCTCAACTACTACTCTTATGAATCTATCAGAAAGAAATGATTTAATAATTGAGAAGACTTTTCCAGCTATACCATAGCTAGCGATCTTATGAAGTAAACCTTTATGCCATACCCTATCAAAGGCTTTAGATATGTCAAGAGCAATTGCCCTAGAAAGATTGCCACCGTCGAGAGATTTGCTAATCCTATGCGATATAACTGTAAGGACATCTGCTGTAGATCTAGCAGAACGGAAACCATATTGAGTGTCACTAAGAAGGTTATTTTTGTTGAGATGTTTGATTACTTCTGTATTTAATACAGATTCTAGCAACTTACTCATGACGCACAGGAGACTTATTGGCCTATACTGAGAGGGGGATGAGCGATCACCTGAATTCTTAAATACAGGGCATACTGATGAGATTTTCCAGGGAGATGGGAAACTATTCTCCTTAAGACAACGTTTAAACAGTTTTGTAAGTATGGGCGCTAGTTCAGGTTGAAGTTTTTTGAGTACTATAATTGGAATACCATCAGGGCCAGTTGCTTTACTGGAATCAAGGTTTTTGATTAGCTTGGCAACATCACGTACAGATATACGTATATCACATAGCGTGTTTTCTGATACAAGAGGAAATATTGGGGGTTGGCGGTCTTGGTCGCAAAGGGTAGAATTAGCTGCAAAGTTCTTGACAAAGAGTTTGGCTTTGTCTGATGCTGACGAGATTACCTCAGATCCATTGATAATAGTTGGGATGGAGCACACGCTTCTGTTCAGGATTCTGTTTGCTATTTGCCAAAACTGGTGGGAACCAAGCCGCTGCTCAGCTACTTTGGACTTAACAGATTGAGCATACAACTCTCTTGCGTTCCTTATTACTTTCTTACAATGGTTGCTGGCAGTCCTGAAAACGGCTTTAGTTTCCATACATCTATTACGTTTGAAGCAGTGGAAAAAGTGATTTCTGTGCGCAATGGCAGCAGCACATTCTGGAGAGAACCATGGCTGGCTGTTAGGTTTTTGCTGAAATTTTTTAGAGGGTATGAAATGGTCAATACCTACAATTAACCATTCAGTTAGGTCTAATACTATAGAGGACACATCCTTTTTAAACATGGAATGCAGAGGTAGATCAGATATAAATGTACGGAAGCTATCCCAGTCAGCCTTAGTGTATCGATATACTGTACGATGAAGAGGTACGTCTGGGGACTTATTACATTTCATTTTTATCTTAATTGATACAACAGAGTGGTCGGAAGATCCAAGAGGCGACAGAACAGAAACTGAACATAGTTCAGGGCAAGTTGTGAGAAAAAGGTCTAGTAGGCTCGCATACTGGCCGTCATTATCGGGCACACGGGTAGGTTCCTGAACAATTTGAGTGAGGTCATAGGCAATGGAGAAATCATGACAGAACCTCCCCTCATCATCGGTCTTGTTTGAGTGGGTCAACCATTCGACGTTGTGAACATTGAAGTCTCCACATACGTGAATGTTAGCTGAAGGATAAGTAGAAAGGACTTGGTCAATTTTCTCAGATATGCTTTGAAAGATAGTAACTCCGCTGTTGTGGGGGCGATAGAGAGTAAATATAAATGCAGTAGTGTGAGCTAAAGCAACCCGGAAGCACATATAAGGTAAGTTAGGATCTTCCCTGGAGATGTCCCTCCCACATGGAAAGCTATCTTTAATATAGGCACATATTCCATGCCCATGGCGATCTTGGGGGTCAGATTTAGAAGTTAAGTTAGAGTATCCTGTAATTGCAAACTCATCAAGGGAAATAGCCTGTCCAATGCCAGTTTCACTTAAAAATAAAAGGTCTGGTTTAGTCTCCTGTAATTGGGTTTCAACCTCTGGAAGGTTAGAACGTAGACCCCTGATGTTGGAGAAGGAGACATGGTAGTAGGGGTCTACGTTGGAAGTTGGAGAACCGGGTTTAATCGTGTATTTTTTCTTGAAACTTGTCATGATGAAATTTTGGAATTTGTGGACTAGGTCGACAGATTTACTTAGAGCAGGACAGAGAGGGGAAACTAAGAGAGAAAAAGAAACGAAGAATTTTTTTTTTTTTTTTGTACCACATGATAAGGTAAAGCCGTAACAATTACCCACTAGTATGGCATCGAGAGGCCCCACCAGAAGCTACTGCATGGTCCAGATTCCATTCACCAAATGGCAATACAGCAGCCCCAGTACTTTGCACCTGCTGATAGGACAGCCTCCTTAGTGGTTAATCCAAGGTTCGGGTCCCTGACTATCAGGCGGATAACGTCAGCCCAGACAAAACGTTTACCTCCAGCACCCTTACTAGTGACATGGCTACAAGGATAGACATAGAAACAGAAAATTTCCACCAACTCTGCCAACTGTTCGCGCAAAAATACTGCCAACCTAGAAAACAGCTTTTTCTTCTCCCTTTGTCAGAAAAATCACTCATTTAAAAATGAGGACTGAGGGACAAATAAGAAGAAGCGAGAGTAACAGGAGCTGCCGATAACGCATCCACAATGCGTTTTCTACTCTCCATTAAAAAAAAAAAAAAAAATAAATAAATAAATAAATAAATAAATAAATAAAAAAAAAATAAAAAATAACTATTAAGTATTGTACTTAATAAAAGTCCAACGGACCTGTTTAAGGGAAAGTATGGTGATAGATTCCCCTCCCACGAACTAAAAATGAGTACAATTAGGTAATCTATTTTTGCAATCAACTCGGTAGATAAATAAACATTTATGGACGAGAAAAAAAAAAAAAAAAAAAAAAATTAAAGCTAGCATTTAATACAACAGAAATACATAAATTAAATACTGAAATAAAATGTAGTTATTAATATTTGAATCTTAAAATAAAAAGTGCGAATTAATAGAGAAAATCACTTATCACAACAACGCATTCCGTCTCCAAACTAGTGAAGAATTTAACTTTTAATAGCGTTCAGAAGATTTTTTTTTTTAATTAACCGTTAAGAGAAAGCGTGATTTTATTCTGAACTTTAACTAATCACGTTTTAAGCAACTTATGATATAAAACAAAATCGGATGGGGGGGGGGTTCTTCCGAAGGTTAGTTGGTGACGTTATAAGTAATTGCGAGATAAGATGGGAGCCAGAAATTAGGGGTGGGGGACTGAAAATGATAATATAATGGATTGATTATACAATATTTAAGATCAACTTGGTAGATAAACATTTATGGACGAGAAAAAAAAAAAAAAAAAAAAAAAAAAAAAAAAATTAAAGCTAGCATTTAATACAACAGAAATACATAAATTAAATACTGAAATAAAATGTAGTTATTAATATTTGAATCTTAAAATAAAAAGTGCGAATTAATAGAGAAAATCACTTATCACAACAACGCATTCCGTCTCCAAACTAGTGAAGAATTTAACTTTTAATAGCGTTCAGAAGATTTTTTTTTTAAATTAACCGTTAAGAGAAAGCGTGATTTTATTCTGAACTTTAACTAATCACGTTTTAAGCAACTTATGATATAAAACAAAATCGGATGGGGGGGGGGTTCTTCCGAAGGTTAGTTGGTGACGTTATAAGTAATTGCGAGATAAGATGGGAGCCAGAAATTAGGGGTGGGGGACTGAAAATGATAATATAATGGATTGATTATACAATATTTAAGATCAACTTGGTAGATAAACATTTATGGACGAGAAAAAAAAAAAAAAAAAAAAAAAAAAATTAAAGCTAGCATTTAATACAACAGAAATACATAAATTAAATACTGAAATAAAATGTAGTTATTAATATTTGAATCTTAAAATAAAAAGTGCGAATTAATAGAGAAAATCACTTATCACAACAACGCATTCCGTCTCCAAACTAGTGAAGAATTTAACTTTTAATAGCGTTCAGAAGATTTTTTTTTTAAATTAACCGTTAAGAGAAAGCGTGATTTTATTCTGAACTTTAACTAATCACGTTTTAAGCAACTTATGATATAAAACAAAATCGGATGGGGGGGGGGTTCTTCCGAAGGTTAGTTGGTGACGTTATAAGTAATTGCGAGATAAGATGGGAGCCAGAAATTAGGGGTGGGGGACTGAAAATGATAATATAATGGATTGATTATACAATATTTAAGATCAACTTGGTAGATAAACATTTATGGACGAGAAAAAAAAAAAAAAAAAAAAAATTAAAGCTAGCATTTAATACAACAGAAATACATAAATTAAATACTGAAATAAAATGTAGTTATTAATATTTGAATCTTAAAATAAAAAGTGCGAATTAATAGAGAAAATCACTTATCACAACAACGCATTCCGTCTCCAAACTAGTGAAGAATTTAACTTTTAATAGCGTTCAGAAGATTTTTTTTTAAATTAACCGTTAAGAGAAAGCGTGATTTTATTCTGAACTTTAACTAATCACGTTTTAAGCAACTTATGATATAAAACAAAATCGGATGGGGGGGGGTTCTTCCGAAGGTTAGTTGGTGACGTTATAAGTAATTGCGAGATAAGATGGGAGCCAGAAATTAGGGGTGGGGGACTGAAAATGATAATATAATGGATTGATTATACAATATTTAAGATCAACTTGGTAGATAAACATTTATGGACGAGAAAAAAAAAAAAAAAAAAAAAAAAAATTAAAGCTAGCATTTAATACAACAGAAATACATAAATTAAATACTGAAATAAAATGTAGTTATTAATATTTGAATCTTAAAATAAAAAGTGCGAATTAATAGAGAAAATCACTTATCACAACAACGCATTCCGTCTCCAAACTAGTGAAGAATTTAACTTTTAATAGCGTTCAGAAGATTTTTTTTTTAAATTAACCGTTAAGAGAAAGCGTGATTTTATTCTGAACTTTAACTAATCACGTTTTAAGCAACTTATGATATAAAACAAAATCGGATGGGGGGGGGGGGTTCTTCCGAAGGTTAGTTGGTGACGTTATAAGTAATTGCGAGATAAGATGGGAGCCAGAAATTAGGGGTGGGGGACTGAAAATGATAATATAATGGATTGATTATACAATATTTAAGATCAACTTGGTAGATAAACATTTATGGACGAGGAAAAAAAAAAAAAAAAAAAAAAAAAAATTAAAGCTAGCATTTAATACAACAGAAATACATAAATTAAATACTGAAATAAAATGTAGTTATTAATATTTGAATCTTAAAATAAAAAGTGCGAATTAATAGAGAAAATCACTTATCACAACAACGCATTCCGTCTCCAAACTAGTGAAGAATTTAACTTTTAATAGCGTTCAGAAGATTTTTTTTTTAAATTAACCGTTAAGAGAAAGCGTGATTTTATTCTGAACTTTAACTAATCACGTTTTAAGCAACTTATGATATAAAACAAAATCGGATGGGGGGGGGGGGTTCTTCCGAAGGTTAGTTGGTGACGTTATAAGTAATTGCGAGATAAGATGGGAGCCAGAAATTAGGGGTGGGGGACTGAAAATGATAATATAATGGATTGATTATACAATATTTAAGATCAACTTGGTAGATAAACATTTATGGACGAGAAAAAAAAAAAAAAAAAAAAAAAATTAAAGCTAGCATTTAATACAACAGAAATACATAAATTAAATACTGAAATAAAATGTAGTTATTAATATTTGAATCTTAAAATAAAAAGTGCGAATTAATAGAGAAAATCACTTATCACAACAACGCATTCCGTCTCCAAACTAGTGAAGAATTTAACTTTTAATAGCGTTCAGAAGATTTTTTTTTAAATTAACCGTTAAGAGAAAGCGTGATTTTATTCTGAACTTTAACTAATCACGTTTTAAGCAACTTATGATATAAAACAAAATCGGATGGGGGGGGTTCTTCCGAAGGTTAGTTGGTGACGTTATAAGTAATTGCGAGATAAGATTGGAGCCAGAAATTAGGGGTGGGGGACTGAAAATGATAATATAATGGATTGATTATACAATATTTAAGATCAACTTGGTAGATAAACATTTATGGACGAGAAAAAAAAAAAAAAAAAAAAAAAAAAAAAATTAAAGCTAGCATTTAATACAACAGAAATACATAAATTAAATACTGAAATAAAATGTAGTTATTAATATTTGAATCTTAAAATAAAAAGTGCGAATTAATAGAGAAAATCACTTATCACAACAACGCATTCCGTCTCCAAACTAGTGAAGAATTTAACTTTTAATAGCGTTCAGAAGATTTTTTTTTTAAATTAACCGTTAAGAGAAAGCGTGATTTTATTCTGAACTTTAACTAATCACGTTTTAAGCAACTTATGATATAAAACAAAATCGGATGGGGGGGGGTTCTTCCGAAGGTTAGTTGGTGACGTTATAAGTAATTGCGAGATAAGATGGGAGCCAGAAATTAGGGGTGGGGGACTGAAAATGATAATATAATGGATTGATTATACAATATTTAAGATCAACTTGGTAGATAAACATTTATGGACGAGAAAAAAAAAAAAAAAAAAAAAAAAAAAAAAAAAAATTAAAGCTAGCATTTAATACAACAGAAATACATAAATTAAATACTGAAATAAAATGTAGTTATTAATATTTGAATCTTAAAATAAAAAGTGCGAATTAATAGAGAAAATCACTTATCACAACAACGCATTCCGTCTCCAAACTAGTGAAGAATTTAACTTTTAATAGCGTTCAGAAGATTTTTTTTTTAAATTAACCGTTAAGAGAAAGCGTGATTTTATTCTGAACTTTAACTAATCACGTTTTAAGCAACTTATGGTATAAAACAAAATCGGATGGGGGGGGGTTCTTCCGAAGGTTAGTTGGTGACGTTATAAGTAATTGCGAGATAAGATGGGAGCCAGAAATTAGGGGTGGGGGACTGAAAATGATAATATAATGGATTGATTATACAATATTTAAGATCAACTTGGTAGATAAACATTTATGGACGAGAAAAAAAAAAAAAAAAAAAAAATTAAAGCTAGCATTTAATACAACAGAAATACATAAATTAAATACTGAAATAAAATGTAGTTATTAATATTTGAATCTTAAAATAAAAAGTGCGAATTAATAGAGAAAATCACTTATCACAACAACGCATTCCGTCTCCAAACTAGTGAAGAATTTAACTTTTAATAGCGTTCAGAAGATTTTTTTTTTAAATTAACCGTTAAGAGAAAGCGTGATTTTATTCTGAACTTTAACTAATCACGTTTTAAGCAACTTATGATATAAAACAAAATCGGATGGGGGGGGGTTCTTCCGAAGGTTAGTTGGTGACGTTATAAGTAATTGCGAGATAAGATGGGAGCCAGAAATTAGGGGTGGGGGACTGAAAATGATAATATAATGGATTGATTATACAATATTTAAGATCAACTTGGTAGATAAACATTTATGGACGAGGAAAAAAAAAAAAAAAAAAAAAAAAAAAAAATTAAAGCTAGCATTTAATACAACAGAAATACATAAATTAAATACTAAAATAAAATGTAGTTATTAATATTTGAATCTTAAAATAAAAAGTGCGAATTAATAGAGAAAATCACTTATCACAACAACGCATTCCGTCTCCAAACTAGTGAAGAATTTAACTTTTAATAGCGTTCAGAAGATTTTTTTTTTAAATTAACCGTTAAGAGAAAGCGTGATTTTATTCTGAACTTTAACTAATCACGTTTTAAGCAACTTATGATATAAAACAAAATCGGATGGGGGGGGGGGTTCTTCCGAAGGTTAGTTGGTGACGTTATAAGTAATTGCGAGATAAGATGGGAGCCAGAAATTAGGGGTGGGGGACTGAAAATGATAATATAATGGATTGATTATACAATATTTAAGATCAACTTGGTAGATAAACATTTATGGACGAGAAAAAAAAAAAAATTAAAGCTAGCATTTAATACAACAGAAATACATAAATTAAATACTGAAATAAAATGTAGTTATTAATATTTGAATCTTAAAATAAAAAGTGCGAATTAATAGAGAAAATCACTTATCACAACAACGCATTCCGTCTCCAAACTAGTGAAGAATTTAACTTTTAATAGCGTTCAGAAGATTTTTTTTTTAAATTAACCGTTAAGAGAAAGCGTGATTTTATTCTGAACTTTAACTAATCACGTTTTAAGCAACTTATGATATAAAACAAAATCGGATGGGGGGGGGTTCTTCCGAAGGTTAGTTGGTGACGTTATAAGTAATTGCGAGATAAGATGGGAGCCAGAAATTAGGGGTGGGGGACTGAAAATGATAATATAATGGATTGATTATACAATATTTAAGATCAACTTGGTAGATAAACATTTATGGACGAGAAAAAAAAAAAAAAAAAAAAAAAAAAATTAAAGCTAGCATTTAATACAACAGAAATACATAAATTAAATACTGAAATAAAATGTAGTTATTAATATTTGAATCTTAAAATAAAAAGTGCGAATTAATAGAGAAAATCACTTATCACAACAACGCATTCCGTCTCCAAACTAGTGAAGAATTTAACTTTTAATAGCGTTCAGAAGATTTTTTTTTTAAATTAACCGTTAAGAGAAAGCGTGATTTTATTCTGAACTTTAACTAATCACGTTTTAAGCAACTTATGATATAAAACAAAATCGGATGGGGGGGGGGGGTTCTTCCGAAGGTTAGTTGGTGACGTTATAAGTAATTGCGAGATAAGATGGGAGCCAGAAATTAGGGGTGGGGGACTGAAAATGATAATATAATGGATTGATTATACAATATTTAAGATCAACTTGGTAGATAAACATTTATGGACGAGAAAAAAAAAAAAAAAAAAAAATTAAAGCTAGCATTTTATACAACAGAAATACATAAATTAAATACTGAAATAAAATGTAGTTATTAATATTTGAATCTTAAAATAAAAAGTGCGAATTAATAGAGAAAATCACTTATCACAACAACGCATTCCGTCTCCAAACTAGTGAAGAATTTAACTTTTAATAGCGTTCAGAAGATTTTTTTTTTAAATTAACCGTTAAGAGAAAGCGTGATTTTATTCTGAACTTTAACTAATCACGTTTTAAGCAACTTATGATATAAAACAAAATCGGATGGGGGGGGGTTCTTCCGAAGGTTAGTTGGTGACGTTATAAGTAATTGCGAGATAAGATGGGAGCCAGAAATTAGGGGTGGGGGACTGAAAATGATAATATAATGGATTGATTATACAATATTTAAGATCAACTTGGTAGATAAACATTTATGGACGAGAAAAAAAAAAAAAAAAAAAAAAATTAAAGCTAGCATTTAATACAACAGAAATACATAAATTAAATACTGAAATAAAATGTAGTTATTAATATTTGAATCTTAAAATAAAAAGTGCGAATTAATAGAGAAAATCACTTATCACAACAACGCATTCCGTCTCCAAACTAGTGAAGAATTTAACTTTTAATAGCGTTCAGAAGATTTTTTTTTTAAATTAACCGTTAAGAGAAAGCGTGATTTTATTCTGAACTTTAACTAATCACGTTTTAAGCAACTTATGATATAAAACAAAATCGGATGGGGGGGGGGGTTCTTCCGAAGGTTAGTTGGTGACGTTATAAGTAATTGCGAGATAAGATGGGAGCCAGAAATTAGGGGTGGGGGACTGAAAATGATAATATAATGGATTGATTATACAATATTTAAGATCAACTTGGTAGATAAACATTTATGGACGAGAAAAAAAAAAAAAAAAAAAAAAAAAAAATTAAAGCTAGCATTTAATACAACAGAAATACATAAATTAAATACTGAAATGTTTTGCTTGTTTTAAATATTTATTTCTAAAGTGTAAAATACTCATTTGTCTAGCGTTTGCATTTCTGGTAAAATAATCGCAGGAAAAAACATCTTATCCAAAAGCAAATTAAGAACAGGTAAATACATTAGACTTCTACGTAGCTGACAGCTAAGCAGTCAGACAATCTTCTTACCGAACTACATAATGTGTTGTGTCTTAATCGATTAAATCAAGTTAAACAAAGAGCGACGAAATAGCAATTCCGGTTTAAAATGAATTAAAAGAAATAGAAAACTATTTTACAAAACAGTTGTGCAAGAAGTTAAACGATATCTTTTTGAAGTCAATCGGATCGTTACGGATTTAGAAGCAAGATTTGACTTAATGTTCCATCTACATCCTGTCATCGATAGATTGTCATCACCGGATATCTTACAAGACAATGAAAATGAGTTACAACAGAAATTAATGATATCGGCAAAGAATACGCTTTGAACTTGTATGTTTCGTATAATATCTGCGTACATTAATATTTCATAAACTAAAATTCTCTACAATCTACAGTCGAATGGAAATAACTCATTTGAGATAAAAGCCAAATTTTAAAGAGACGCTAAATCTTATCGGTTCACTAAAGAAGCAAATTGCGGAATATTTCACAGCATTTTTTGCCCGAATCCATGTGAAATCTATTGGAATAAGTTTTTGTCTATTTTAGTATGTTTACAGTGAACAGACCAAGAACGCAACAAATTCCACGATAAATACAGAAGCAGAACATGATCAAAAAAATTAGCGAGAAAATCGTTCCCTCTGCTCCATCGCGAGATGTAAAATAATTTCCCATGAATATCGTCATGCTGAGATGATCCACACCCAAAGATGAATTGCTTTGCATTGAAATTCTACTTCACGCAAGTAAAGATCAATTATCGATGGCTCCGTTCAGTATCGAAAGACAAAGGATACCCTCTGTAGGGGCTGCTTTGCGTATAATTGTGTGGCAAGGGTTGCGCAATCTCCAGCCACACCTCTCCTGAATCGACATTGCTTGAGTCCAGTAGCTAGGAGAGGTCCAGGACGACGGGAAACAATTCCAATATAAGCCGAGAGGGCATACAGCACCTGGAAGTGCCAAATGGTCACCCATCTGGTACTGGCCAGGCTCATCGTTGCTTAACTTCGGTGATCTGACGGGAACCGGCGTGTCTACGTGATAATGCCGTTAGATCAATTATAGATTCACAATATCAAACATATCTTTCAGTGACGTTCTATCTTTTTCAAAAATGCATTTTATATCTTGGCTTATAGATTTACTAGCATTTCAGACCGGCGTTGCCCGGGTGTTTGGAGGTGTAAACAAAAACAAACAAACAAAAGCGGCCAATTTTTTTTTTAATTTGACCCCTATTATGACCCCTTAACATTTATTGTTTTCGGCTCAAATCGAGTTATTAAGTTAGATCAATGTCCAAGGAATCTATATCCAAACTGTCAAGTGTTTATACCCAAAATTGGCGGATGAGTTTGGTAGAGTTCTCAAAGGTAAAATCCTTGAACAGTGATTCCTTAACAGTGAAATTTCTGGCCGAAGACAGATCACAAAGATTTCCCAAATCTCAGTACCCTGTATATCAAATTTCGAGTCTTTAGACTGAAAATTGACAGAGTTATTGCTTAGGGAAATGTACACAGACAGACAGACACACACACACAGACGAACAGACACTTTCACATTTATAGATATATAGCTATTGTAATTCTCTCTTAAAATATATTATTGTCTATGACGAAATATTTCTGAAACTTTCTTTAAAAATATAATGAACTGAAATCAGGACATAGTTAATTCTCTATTTTCAAAGGTGCTTTTATTAAATCTACATTCATGCATAACAGCATTGCTTTATTCATAATGGAGTATTAAACAAAAGAGTGTTATTATAACACATCACGAGAAAACTGTTATCTGGAATAAACATTTTTAAATATATATAAATCCAAGTTTTTTATTGATTTATATTATTATTGTTGTTATTGAGTATTGTGTTTTATTTTATTATAAAAAAATCTTTTTTCATTAAATTAACATTTAAATATGATCGATAATATCAACATTCATACCATTAACGTCTTTGGTATTTTTAGTAGCAGCTTTCGTTCAGGACAGTCGTATAAGTAAAACTTCAAGCATCAGAGTAAAATTGCCGAAATCAATCTATCATTAGTAAGTCCAAATAACATATGCATACACACACACACACACACACACACACACACACACACACACACACACACACACACATATATATATATATATATATATATATATATATATATATATATATATATATATAGCATTTAAGCCCGGCGTTTCCCGGGTGTTTGGAGGTGTATGCTCAGCCAAAAAAAAAGGTCAATTTTTTTTTATTTGACCCCTATTATGACCCCTTAACATTTGTTGTTTTCGGCTAAAATCAAGTTATTAAGTTATATCCATGTCCAAGGACCCTATATCGAAAATTTCAAGTGTTTTAAACCAAAATTGTCGGAGGAGTTCGGTAGAGTTCTCAAAGGTCAAATCGTTGAACTTTGATTCCTTAACAGCGAAATTTCTGGGCGAAAACCAATAACATCGATTTTCCCAAATCTCAGTACCCTGTATATCAAATTTCGAGTCTGTAGACTAAAGATTGACAGAGTTATTGCGTAGGGAAATGTACACAGACATACAGACAGACAGACACATAGAAACATTCACTTTTATAGATATATAGATTATTCTACGGCTCGTTTTGATTCTTAGAGTTTATCTTCCTATTTCAAAGTGTAGCTTAATAAAACTCAAATTTATTAAGAAATGGTTACTTTAAAGAGTTACAACTAAATGAAACATCACGGGTGTATATTTACAAGAGTTTGTATTTCTAGAAATAGAGAATGCTATCCACATTTTTAATTCGTTTATTGTCATCGAAATCGATGAAAGCAACCATTATTCAATTAAACCGTTTACTTTCCGGCGCTAGTCGATGACTTACTGCAGTGCACCGGAGGGAAATTTTCTTATGCCCCCCTCACTATGACTTATCTAACATTACATTGTCGCCTCCATTGCATTGTAAAGAACGTACTGTAATTTTTATGACATTATTTTATATACTGCCTTGAATTAAATTTGAAAATACAGAAGTCGCGTATCATAATTTCAGTTTGCTTGAAACGTTCATTAAAAACGAGTCCCTACCTCATCAAAGAGCCTGTTGTTGATTTTATACGCGGGTCTTTTCTGCTTTATGACGATAAAACTTCGCAAATATATTTCTAATGTTAGGCGGTATAAGAGTGTAAACTTTGGGAAAAGTCAGCTTTTGTAGGTGTAGACGTCCTCCTACATTCAGCGCCTGGAATTGCCAAATTTTAGCAATGACCAGGCTCAATGTTGCTTAATTTCGGTGATCTGACGGGAACCAGTGCGTCAACGTGATTATGTCGTATGATATAATATAGTACACGACTCCGAATCGGATGAACTATTCATATAAAACTATTGATGCTGTAGTTGCTATGTTTTTACATGCTGATGTCCCCGGTCATTTTGAGAAATGCACAATCCATATTATAAGGATATTTGCATTGTCTAAAATATGAAAAAAAAACGAAAACTATTTAAATCCTATTTTCTGACTTTTTCCCCTAAAAAATTGGCAAACTATGGTGTTTAAAAATTGGCACACTGTGTGCCCAGTATTATCCTAAAGGGTGTGTTGTATAAGACAAGCCTTCGTTATTTTTTATCAGAACAACTCAACATTTTCGTCCCCGGTGTTGTGACGTTGAGGAAGCGATTATAAATATAACAACACGGCTGTATATATATATATATTGGACCAGGAAAAATACCCCTAACCACTTCAACATTTTAATGGGATCGACGGACTCGACTCAGGTCACTGATCTAGTTGGCCTTTTCCTTTTAAATGAAATACATTGTATACTCCATAAACAATTCAAACTTGAAGGAGGGCTATATAGAGATGATGCACTTTTCATAACGAATTCTACTAATAAAAATTATGAAAATGCAATTAAAGCTCTACATAAATTATTTAAAAATTATGGACTTAGTATAAAAATCGACCCTAATAAAAAATTGTTAATTTCTTAGACATAACCTTAAATCTTGAAAATTCTACCTTTGAACCATACCATAAACCTAACCAATCACTTCTATATGTCCACAATCAATCAAACCACCCTAAATCAATATTAAAATCAATAGTTCCCAATATCGCTCTAAGAATTTCTAGACTGTCTTCTACTAAATCAATATTTACCAAAAATGAAAAATACTATAATGAAGCCCTTAAAAACTCTGGATATAATTCACAAATTAAATTCATAAATGAAAATGATAGAAACATAAACTGCATTAAAAATAAACCTATTAAGAGCGTAATAACATATAATATGGCAATGTCTTCCCGTATACGAGTTAAGAAAAATAACCAGGAGACAAAAAAAGATAAAACCAAACTACAAATATTAGATAATAATATAAATAAACAACAAACTAAAACCCGCAAACGTAAGAATAGACACAAGGAGATCCTATGGTTCAACCCCCCGTATTCCAAAAACCTAGAAACAAACATAGCTAGAGAATTTTTTAAAATATTAGATAAGAACTTTAAAGCCCCCCATAGATATAATACGATTTTCAATAAGAACACAATTAAAGTCTCTTACTCTACTATGCCTAACCTTCATCAGAAAATAATTAGCTCTAATAATAATCAAATTAATAAACTACAAAATGCAACTATACAAAATACATCGGACTGTAACTGTAGAAGAAAAAATAAATGTCCCCTACAAGGCTCATGTAAAATTAAAAATGTTATCTATAGCTGCACAGTATCAAAAACTCCAAATATACAAGAACCTATCAACAGCCATAACTCAACTACCAGATTAAATAATAACACCAACTTAAATCAATCTACCGATCAATTATTAACCAACCCACCACATTATAATCCAACAATAGACCTAACGGAAAATAATCATAATAATCAAGAGGTAATATATATTGGTTCCACATCTGGCCCAATAAAACATAGAATTTCAACGCACAAACATTCTTTTAAAAATAACTCTCTATCAAACCAAACTACTCTATCCAACTATATTTGGCAACTAAAAAATAGCAATATTTCTTTCAACTTAAAATGGCAAATAATTGAGACTTGCAAATCATATAAACCATATATATATATATATATACATAAAAGGGCTTTACAGGTACCCATAGTCTGTCAAAGACTGAAGGAGCTTCATTTACAGAAATACAGAAGAGCATATTAAAAAAGAATAATCTGAAATTGCTATGAAACTTCGACGTTGATAATTTTATATTGTCACAAAATAAGAAGTATTACCAGCACATGAACCTATTTAACGTCAAGCCTGTTGTAGAATCTGCTTTCGAATTATTCTTTTATGCTAGCCATCCAACTGTAAGGTTGATGGACTTTGAAATGTAACTTTTCTCCTACAATAGTTCATGAAGTCAAAATTCAATAGATATTAGATGTTTTTAAAATTCAATGTTTTGTCTTGTGTTTTCAATCAATGAAAGTGTAAAGCTTTTAATGATTTCTTTCTCTAAATAAATAGAAGACTACCTAACGAATTAGAACCACTGTTGTATGGGGAGTATTGCTGTGGCGATTAATCGGAATCGGTATCGGAATCGGAAAAACTAGTACCTATATTCCGATGCCAAAACGATTCTTTTGTTTGTCTTTTTTATTTAATTTTGTTTAAACCAACATCTTCCATTGCTGATAATAATGATAAAATAATAAATATTTATTGATTTTTAATACCTGTAAAGCTAAAATCTATAGATCATTCTCAATAAATGTAATTTTTACATTTACGAAGATATTTGCATATTAAACATGTTTTTTTTTAAGAAATCGATGGAAATAAACTTTATAGTTAAATATAAAGAGATTTATGAACAATCGGAATCAGTAATTGTATCGAAAATCATCCCATAACTAATAGGGAGGCAGATTAATAGGAATATATATATATATATATGGATTTCTTTTTCAAAAAAACTAATCATATATATATATATATATATATATTTATATAAATTTAGTTGAGAGATTCAAACGAGATAAAAATATATATTTAAATAAGAAAGATCACCAACAATTGCTATGTATTTTTTAACATTATTTTATTATTCCGTCTTTTAATTTTTCATATAAAAAAATATCATATTTAGATCATTGTTTTGAAATCATTGAAATCGTTTTGTTACGCGTTTCAGATGTTCTGTGTAGCGTCCTCTTCAGAAATTATTCAAAGTGTAAAATAATTGAAATATATTTAAAATGTGTTCAGAATGTATTAAAAGCATTTTCGCAGTCCATTTTGGTTACATGTTTCCCGAGCGGATGAAATGTTTGTAAAATGCAAGTCATCGTATCGATTTGATTGACTTCGCCTCATTTCACCGTTCCGAACTTCTGTTCGGACTGTGGAGATATCGGAAAAGACGTCACTTTTTTTTTCTCCTTCCGTTATGGGTTCGAGCCTGCCTGCCTACTAACACTTTTTTCTCTCTCCACCCAAACTGACTATTGTTGTTTCGCCTCCTCACTTGCTATTACCAATTCATTTTTTAATCGCCCCCTCCCGTGGTTGCTTACTTGACCCAGGCAAGGCCAGGGAACCACACGACTATATCACCTTTTAAAACACCTTTTGATTCCCCGCCTTTTCCTCAGGAGTTCTTAATACACCTCGAAACATCCGGACAAAGCCGGGTACCCTCGCTAGTTTGAAATAAAAGTCACGTGGAAAAGAAAACTGTATGTTTTTTTATAGATTATTTTAAAAAATTTTTTTAAAAAAGTGCAAGCGAATTTACAGCTTTTTCTTTATAATTTCTATTAGTGTGTATGTTTAAAGAAGCTCTTGAAAAGTATTTTTTGTTTCTAAATGTATAACAAAACAAGAAGAAAAGCTCATTGTCTTAAATCGAAAATAAATCGAAGGGAAATTGTAAATGAATTGTTTTCGTAATGCCATAAGAACCTGGTTGATCCGCCAAAAAACATCTCGTTCTCAAATGTTGATTGAAATGAGCCAAGTTGTTGACATTTACAACGTTCATGTAAATGTACAAAGTGCTAAACGTGCTAGAAGCAGTCAATCCAGTTTCCAGAGAAAATTACGAGATTTATCGAAATATATAAAGAAGTTGGCACTTGACAGCACACGGTATTCACAGGATTTCCCTATTTACGGATTAAATCATGAGGCATTTAACTTGTTCATTTAATGAATAGTGGCATTATTTTTTTTTCCTTTTTTGAAGGTTGAGATTATTTATAAAAATAAGCAAAGACGCCCAACATTGCCGGGTCGTCAAATACACTTAAATATAATTTGTCAATTTATGCAGATTTCATATATATTATTATTATTATTATTATTATTATTAGAGTGTCAATTTCCTATCGATTATCATATATTATATTATACTCAATATATAGTAGTGGTTTAAAGGTAAATAAAATATGACTTGAGCGCCATCAGCTAGACTCCGAACCGAAAATAAATTTTATGATGATTTATTAGTAAAATTATTTATTTTAAGAGTCAAGCAAGCAAGGATGGCAAAGTTTTATCATTTTTAAGATTCACCTAACTTAGTTTTATTTAACGTAAATCATATCATGTGAATTGTTTTCGCGGTTTTCAAATCGTAACATTCTTGACACGGGACAAATAAAATTTACAAGTCAAACAAGCTGTACTCCGACTCCGATGTTCAACCCCTACACGTTACGCCTAATCGATTCTCAACACCTACGCAATACTCTCACCAGTAGGAATTTTATACACTCGAAAGGACGATGTCACCCCAATAAGCTAACCTCGCGATCAATCAATAGAATGTTCAGAAAGTGTGAGAGAATATATATAATTATTTTCCACAGTCAAACCAACGTCGCAGCCCACAAGAGCCAAGAAAGCCAACAAACCGAAAACCAAGACTCGAGTTTCGCCCTCATTTGGGCTCATCAGTTAGGCACATCCGCGCTCAAGATTTGATACCCGAACCTCTTGCATGCTAGTGAGACATCGGCTTGGGTTAAATCTGGTTTGATACCTCGTCCCTTGTTCGATAAGAGGTAGGTTATTTCCACTGTCGGATCTGTGCCGTGGGTTGCTTGATCTGTGTAAGTTTATGGACATGCTTGCGTGTGTGGCATGTTTGCTCGATTGGTAGAGTTCTCGCCTAGCATGCAAGAGGTTCGGGTTTCAAATCCTGAGCGCGGATGTGTGTAACTGATGAGCCCAATTGAGGGAGAAACTCGAGTCTTGGACTTCCGGTTTGTTGGCTTTCTTGCCTCTTATGGGTTGCGACGCTGGTTCGGCTGTGGAAATTAATATATATATATATATATATATATATATATATATATATATATATATATATATATATATATATATATATATGAAAGAGATTTAGAAGGCTGTCACAATCCGAGGAATTAATTATAGTCGCTGTTGGTAAGAGGAGACGAGAACAAGTGGTGATTTACAAATCAATAAGTACATACATATATATATATATATATATATATATATATATATAGTAATTTATAAAATATATATGGCGATTAAGCTACACTGAATATTCTGCGTTTCATCCACTGTAGGATTCGTCAGGCTTATGCGCGAATTTTGTGGTTGCTTCTTGTTTTTATATATCTTGAGGATTTCTAGTTAGCCAATCAGCTTTCTAGTATCCACCGCGCCACCTCCTATCAGCCAATGGGCATGCATTTTATCGAACAAAGGATCTGTTTTAGAACTAGGTTAGTGGTTTAAGGGAGATCTTCTCCCTCCTTTTTTTTATATATATATATGAATATACCTATGTGTACACACATACATGCACACATATATACATATATATATATATATATACATATATGTGTGATCGTTTATGTAAATTAAAAAAAAAGGAGGGAAAAGATCTCCCTTAAACCACTAACCTAGTTCTAAAACAGATCCTTTGTTCGATAAAATGCATGCCTATTGGCTGATAGGATGTGGCGCGGTGGATACTAGAAAGCTGATTGGCTAACTAGAAATCCTCAAGATATATAAAAACAAGAAGCAACCACAAAATTCGCGCTTAAGCCTGACGAATCCTACAGTGGATGAAACGCAGAATATTCAGTGTAGCTTAATCGCCATATATATTTTATAAATTACTAACTAGCTCTACCTACGTATTGAGCACTTTTGAAGTAAATACTTAAAGTTTACGCATAAATCTATATTTTCGTATATTAAATTTGTGTGAGTAAATCAAGTAGTTATATATATATATATTTATTTATTATTATTTATTTTTTTTTACATATATACTTATTCAGTTGTATGGTAAAATGTCTTCCTTGTATTCATGCGACGTATTCCATTATTAATTTCGGAAAAAAATTTCCCTTTTCAAATGGTGTGCGTAACAGGTCGATTCACAGCATGCTGGATGAAGGGCCGGAAGTTGTGTAGCTATGTGAGGCCTCGGGGCAAATGTGAGCAGGGGATTTATGTATGGTATGATTAGGTGATTAACATGTTTATAAATTAGCTATTTTTATTTGTCTTTATTTCTATTTTATTTATTTATTTTTTTCTTTTTTGGTTTATAACTTGTTTTAGCGTGAGCTTTTTTGTTGGTCTCTGTTATGTTGTCTTTATCATTATTACTATTATTTATTTATTTTCTGCTGATGTGTGGGTGTCTCTGCTTTTCTGGGTCACTTAAGTCGCTGCTGGGCTGTGTCCGGTCGGCTACTGTAGAGGCGGGCTGTGAAAGCGGAGGGGGGTCGGGGTCGGTAGCTGGGTGTTTAGGTTATATATATTCTTCAGAGTAAAATTATCTAACAATCAACTGGTATGGAAACCTATGATTTTTCCATGTCTCACTGACTTTAGCAAATAAGGTGTAAACCATTATAATTATTTGCTACTATTTTCTCCTGTGACGAGATGGTAGACGTCTAAATCCTATAGGATAAGGAGTTATAATATTGCAAATGTATTCTTTGTCTTACATAGAATAATACAAATCTTTGGATTTGAAATTTAACCCTTTCACGTCATAAATTTTTAACTTAATTGAATGACTAAAATTATATATATATATATATATATATATATATATATATATATATATATATATATGCATACGTGCTTGACTGTTTTATTTATTATATGTTGTGTTTGTTGATCAGAAATATTTTATTGGAGCTTACTATGAATTGAGCGTTTATCACATGATTGTTTCTGCGTTATTTGATGATCAAAATTCGTAGGCTCCACCCATTGAGACATCTGGGCTCTCTTCGCAAGAGATAAGTGATATTTGTGAAGAATTTTATAAACTGCCATCTTATAATAAGCATGCATTGGTTTGGAAGTTTCATTTAATAGCACGCAATTTAAGCAATTTATATGTAATTTTAGACAGCAAAAGCAATCACCCACGTGCATATAAATATATATCTATATATATACGGACATATTCAAATAAATAAATACATATATATATATATATATATATAAATGTATATATATATATATATATATATATATATATATATATATATTTGTGTCTGTGTGTATTCTTGTTGGCTATATTTAATCATATTAGCTAAATGCTGCAAGTTTAAGAGTCGACTTTCCGAATAGTATGAAAATAGGTGAGCTGGATGTGTCAAGTTTGAATTCAATATGTCTTCCGACTTAATTGTTACGAATGTACTTTCGAAAATCTTCGGCTATTTATTTTATACATACATACATACATACATATATATATATATACATATACATATACATATATATACATATATATAGAAATATATATATATATATACATGCTGCTAGAAATTTGCCAATGTCAGTTACAGCGTAATAAAAAATGTGAAAACAATTCTGATTCTGACAAGCTTGTTGTATGTTTTATGCATCTGATGAAGTTACATAGATGACAGCGAAAGTTGTTTCGTTCCTTCTCTATCAAATACAGACCAATGTGTAGATACTAACAATTAGTTGCGATTGTGACCAGAGGTTTTTCCAAATAAACAAAGTTAATGTATGGTATACCCGGACCTTTAAAAAATGTCTTTTTTTTTTGTAATGATGTTAAAATCCCCCCTTTCAAAATTTCCACCTGTATTGTACCAACAATAAAAAAAAGGTCGCAATCAAGGTATTCTTCTTTCTAAGCGAAAATAGAAAAAGTAAAGAGACGTTATGTTTAAATAATGAACCAAAAAGACGTAATATATCTCGGGTGATTATGATGGTTGTGTACTGGTTACATATTCTCTAAAGTATAGAATCAACAAACGTATTATATATATATATATATATATATATATATATATAAATCCCCGAAACAGCGTTTAATAGTAAACGACTGATGACGCATTAAAAATAAATTATTAGTAGTACTATATACAATTCTGCTTTAAGCATTAACATCCCTTTCGAACGGGCCCTTGTCATAGCAAAGAATCTTGTGTTTATTTTATATGTCGAGCCTTTTATTTGTGTGGTAATAAAGCTTCTCAAATACACGTGTGATGTTTACATTCATCCAAATGAGTATCGATACTTATACAAGACATCCTGATAAAAATCTATCTAAGAACATTGCCAACCCCATAAAATACAATCCTGTGAAATTTCCTAAAACCTGCTGTTCTCGAATCTATATGAAACGAATTCACAAACGCACACACACACAAGTACAAAGTTCCACATATATATATATATATATATATAGAGAGAGAGAGAGAGAGAGAGAGAGTGAGATATATAGATAGATAGATAGATAGATAGATAGATAGATAGATAGATAGACATTAGCAGGAATATCTTACATCGTTTGGAATTGAATTAAGATCAATAAATATTTCATTCTCTCATCCTCATATTGCATCGACATCGGGTGAAATCGCCAATTTTTTTATCAAATCGATTGTGTTTCTGCTCCAGTTATGAACGTCCAATAGTGTACCAGGTGGAAGCTTCACATGCTTCCCTGCAATGACTTTGTCCTCAATACATTGTCGTCTACTTTGCACTGTAGAAAATTTATTGTTTTTTTTTAATTATCTATAAATAAGTGCCTCACTGTAAGATCGAAATGCCAAATTCAAGTTCCATGGCTAAATTGTGTACTGAACTAAAACATTCATTTCAAATGCTCATCTGTCTTATCAAAGAACCAACAGTTGATTTTATGAAATTATTTTTAGATCTCAACATGAATTTAAGTTAAACGTACAAAGGTCAAGTATCCTGGTTCAACTGTATTCTAAAATAAATATTCATTTCGCACGTCCTCCCGTCTTATGAAAAAAAGACTTACAGTTTATTTTGTAAGCTGGCCGGTTTTGCTTCTGCGATTAGGAAATTTCTTAAATGGAATGTGATGTTAGGTTGTATAAATGTGTTAACTTTAGTCGAAATCTGATTATTCCTTTTTTCGGATTTTTTCGAATTATATTAATTTGACTTTAGTCAGGTGAATTTCGATACAAAACCTACGTAACACTCCCACTGAAATCACGTAACCTCGTGTGAAATTTCTTTAAAAATTGGCCTAACCGTTAAGTGTCTATAGGGACCAAACCCACATACACAGAGACAAGTTTTCTTTTATACAATATTAGAGATCGGGGTGTGTGCGTTTGTAAAATGTGGGGATGTATATATTATTTGCAAACTATATGTTACGTTATGCCAAGGTTTCACAATCTGATCATACAAGCAGTGATGTTGAAACCATGTTAGAATGGACCACGTATTCTTCAGCACGGTTCTGAACTTTTTCAACTAATTTGAGATAGGTGTTTTCTAGATAGACTAACATGCCGCCCGGCATGTCCGGTCGTAAAATATGCTTAAATATGATATTTTGATTAATGTAGATTTTGTATTATTTATTATGTTATATTGGACACAATATGCAGTAATGTTTTTAAAAAGTTAAAAAAAAAAAAATGATTCGTGCTCCACAACCGAGAATCGAAACTAAAACGTTTCGCTTACGATTTACTTTTTATCTTTGACATTAATGCCTGACCTATGAAGACAAGCAGCAAGGCTAAAAATTAAAACATGAACCAATAGCTATTACATTACACCTGAATATTCGTAATGCCGTCGTCCAACCTTCACCTGGCAAATTCCATTTTTTTTACTTTCGTATATTTGCACCGATTTTCCCGTCTAAAACCCAAATATGCAGTTTCACGTGAGTTGAATAATCTATTTATGAAGATGTCATGTCTATAGACCAAAAACTAACAGAGTAGTTTGGTAGGCAAAGTTTTAAACAAATATATGTATATATATATATATATAAATATATATATACGCATACTTAAATATATATTGAAAGATGTTTGTGTTTACTATAACCTTTTTACGCAAATATTTCGCAAGCATAAATGTTGTAGAATATCTGCATGAATATAATTAGATATAATGGTAAACAAAAGATGATCATCAGAAAATCGAAAAACAACTCATAAGGAATAATTTTTTTCATTAAATTTTCACCCAAAACAAGGCATAATCCTACTTTGTTGTAGAGGGCTACTATCAGACACATGGGCATCAGGGGTACTGTGTAGGGAGTTGGGCAGCAAGATGTCGGTTCACACTGCACTTGAACTTCTACATATGAGTATAGTTGGGGAAGCAGGGACCCAGCAGGGAATTCCAAAGTTTAGCTGTCCTGGGGAAGAAACTACTGGAGTAGAAAGCTCTCTTCCATCTAGGGATCTCTACTGTGAAGAGGTGGGATTTAGCTGCTTGTCGGATTTTTCGGGGGTATTTACGTCGAGGGGCACAAGTACTTGAAGTTCGTCAGAGCATTCACCGTTAAACTACTTGTAGAAAAGACAGAGAGATGCAACATTTCGTCGATGGGACAGTGGCTGAAGTTTAGATGACAGTTGAGAACCTATCAGATTGGCGACTCTCTTTTGAACCTTATCTAGGAGCAAGAGACTACTCCATACATGGGCGAATGGTAGACTTATAGAGCTATAGGATACTTTCGGGCGTTAGTATCTTTCTAGCATGGTAGAGAGAACCTACCTTCTTCGCAACGGTCCTGGCAATACTCTCGATGTAATTGCTCCAACTCATGTTTCCCGAGAGCGTTAGGCCGAGGAGTTTAAAGGATGTATTTTCAAATAATGAGTCATTGGCCATTGCTATTGGTGGTAGAGAAGGTTTCTTGTAATTATTGAAGGAAACGAGTTTTGTCTTGGCAGCATTGAATGTGACCATCCATTTATGTTCCCATTCCACTACAGATCGGGGGCCATCCTCTAGTGTTTCTGCCATTTCTTTAGATATGTGTTCATTTGCTTTCATGTCGTATCTGTTATAGAGTGTGGTGTCGTCAGCATATATACTCATCTCACAGGCAATTCTGTTAGGGAGATTATTTATGAATATTAGGAATAACAAAGGTTCCACGATAGACCCCTGAGGGACCCCCGCATTTATATCATATTGTTTAGATGTACGACCGTCGAGCAGAACCTGGATATTTCTCTTATCTAAGACGGATCTAATTATATCATGTATTCTTCCAGTGATACCATATGATCTGATTTTCCTGAGAAGACCTTCATGCCATACGCTGTCAAAAGCCTTAGATATATTTAGAGCTAGCGCTCTACCCTCCCCCGCTTTGTCCAGTGTCTGGTATATACGTTCTGAGGTTACAGTTAGGATGTCTGCTGTTGAACGGGCTTGTCTAAATCCATATTGTTGGTCAGTCAGAAGTTTAGCAGCTGTAAGGTGATGGACTAGAGCATGGTTAATTATTGTCTCAAATATTTTGGCGAAAAGTGAGAGGAGGCTAATGAGGCGATAAATTACTGGGTCAGTTCTTTCGCCAGAATTCTTGAAAACTAGTACTACAGAAGCAGTTTTCCAGCAGGCAGCAAAGCAAGATTCATTAAGGCATTTGTTGTAAAGTTTGGAGAGAACCGGAGCTACATCAGCGGCGCATTTTTTTAATAGCACAGCCAGGATGAGATCAGGTCCACATACTTTTGCAGTGTCAAGATTTCTTATGATAGCATGCACCTGAGAAGGGGAAATTTTTAGATCGTCTAGTGTGGCATCTGTCCGCAAAGGAAAGTCAGGGAGGGGATGGTTGGCAGGGTTCAGTGTGGAGTTGGAGGCAAGCATGTTAGCCTTCTCAGTTGCAGAGCAAACAAGCTCATGATTGTTGGATAGTGGGAGGATTGTTGATTGTTCATTATTTACTACACTGTTGTAGATTTTCTAGAAGTCGCGGGTCCCTAATTTATGTGCTTCGATGCGTTTTTTTTTTTTTTGTGGTTTCAGTAAATTCTCTCTTAGCTGTCGCTATTTCTTTCTTACATTTACTTCTAGCTTCTATATACTTCTGCCTGTTTGAACTTCTGAACTGGATTATGTTGGTTAAATTTGCGGTACGCATGCTGCCTTCGCGATGGCGGCTGCACAAGTAGAAGTAAACCATTGGGGAGAGTGGGGTTTGCTATAAAATTTTCGTGTGGGAACATGTGCTTCAATTGCTGTTTTGAACCATTCAGTGATCTCATTTGCGCACTGTTCAGCAGGAAGTGAAATGATATTTTGCCATGGGGCGTCCATGATGAGATCCCTGATGGCTTTCCAGTAAGCCTTTTTTATAATATCTCGTTGTTTTGAGCAGTGGCTCTTCAGTTTTGGCTGTAAAGTTTAGAGCTATTGCAACTATTACCACTTTATGATCGGCGTTCTTAAGTTGGCTGTGGGAAACGGGTTGGAAACGTAACCATCAGTGAATGGGAATGAGATATAAACAAGTTATATGTAGTCATACTAGCTGTGTATGTGTGAGTAGAAAATCCAAGCCAGTTCCTGTGGTTGAGATTGAAGTCACCAAATACATGCACTTGTGCGCTAGTGTCGAGGGAAAGTGCTGTATCTATGCTGTCAGAGACTTTGTTCATTAGGGTAGAGTCCTGGGTCGAGGGAGAGCGGTAGAGAAAATAAAAGTAGCTAACGTTATGTAGCACATAAAGGCCTGATCGTCCGATTCTAGTTTAGTTTCTCTAGTCAAGGGGAGGGTGTTCCAAATATATACACCAAGCCCGTGCATATGTCTGTCAGAGTCCTTACGGCAGAGTGGGAGATATCCAGGCATGTTAAAGTAGTAAGAGCGGATCTAGGAGTGTAAGTTAGTCTCACTTAGTGCTAAGATATCCGGGGCGTTTGTTAGGAGAAATGCTTTGATATCATTTAAATTAATTCTAAGCCCACGGATGTTCATAAATGTAAGCCTTAAGGGAGAAGGCAGGTTTGTTTTGTTTGAGTTTTGGGCCTGGATTTAGCGTATTTTTTTTATTATACTGTCAATTTTTTAAAGAGTTTCAGTTTAGGTACGGGCACTGAACAAATGGTTATGCAGAATACCAGACATGCAACACAAGCAGACCATCAGTTGTCCTGGCATTTACTCGGATTTTGGCCTCGGAATAGCCCACCAGGGATGAGTGCAGGGTTCCTTTCCATGCGCGACATGGCACTAAAAACAACCCGATATTATACAACTGTTGATAGCTACCAAAGAGTTAGGGTTCCTGTTCTACCAGTCGGGAACAGCAGCCAGGACTGTCTATCCGGTACCGTCAACCCATCAGACGATGGTCAACCCAATCTACTTGTACTGGCATTATGACATCTACTCCTTAAGCAGTTTAGGTTTGACCGGTAATTTGTTTGATTCACCAGCTCTAGAAAGGTTGTCATTCAAGACTGGAGAAGCTTCCCCCCCCTTAGGTTTAGCTTCAGAGTTTTCTTTCTCCTAGACGGTTGACTTGGGAAGACCTACGGGTCCATTAGCACGGAGAGGGTTTTCCCCGCGCCTGGGTCCTAATCCATGTATTTCTGCGCCTCCGCGTTGGTGGTTTATGTTAACGGGTTAGTTTATAAGGGTTATATATCAACTGAAAAAATTATACTCCTCAAAATGATTACAGAGAATTGCTATTTCATTGTTTGTTACTGGAGGAGGTGTTGAGTAAGAGTTCAGTGGAAGCAGCTATATTTGCAAACAGGTTTGTTGGGAGGAGTTAACATGGTTTGTTTTTTCATTTAGTTAAAAAAACAGTTTCCTTTTCTTATTTTTATGTTGGCTTAGGAATTGGAAAATGCCTTGCAGAATGGTATGGTATTACGAATTAACTAGAAATATTGTACAAGCTCTAGCTATTTTAGATAGCAAGTAACGTCATTTTTGATATGAAGTACATTACAGTACAGGTATAATTGGGAGTGAATTATATGCCATGTCGTATACAGTATGTATAGTACAATAAATAGATATATGGTCATATTTCCAGTAGATGCGAGTATATGGAGAGTGTAGGAATTACGTGGGTTACCATTTATAATAAAGATATCTTCAGCTTTCGTTTAAACATCAGGAAGTTGTATTTTGCATTATAGAGTATCGGTTCAGTTTTTGTATTAAACATTGCTAAGCTAAGGTAGGGACAGCTATTACTATGTAATATAGATAGTTGTATATCTAAGTACAAACTATTGTTAGTATGAATGTTTAAAAGAATATGCAAATCAGCTAGATCTTTTGCTAGAGAATGTAGTTCTACGACTCATATATAACAAAGTTGTATTTTAAGGATTTTTATTATGAATGTTAATTGTGTATTAACATTCATAATAAAAATCCTTAAAATACAACTTTGTTATATATGAGTCGTAGCCAAATTTAAAGAAGTTTAGGCAGATAGATTTTAAATGAATACACATGTGTACATGGTCACCCCCACTCCCAAAAAAAGAACAGAGGACATCCAATTGCTTTTCGGATCATTTTACAGTCAACGGAGAAGAAAAGGTTAAAGACCCTAATGTTTTGACGTGATATTTTGAATATAATAAACTAGTAATTATATTTGTATTTCATTCGGACAAAACACTAGAAAACGGAGCCTAATTGGAGTTGGGACTCGTTTTAGGGGGTTGCCCTGTATAAAATAAAAAAAAGCATGTGGTACATTTTTACTTTCATATGCACCTTAGAGACTGCTTAATGATATACGTAATTCGACAATCGAAACATGTGCTATTAAAATGTGTCTGAATTAAACTTATATCTATTATTCGTATGTGGCTATTGGAAACACACAAATTGTACAAATGAAATTGATAGGACTCATAGATATTCATTAACCTTTATATGGTGCTGTAAATCTCAATAGGTTGAGCCAAATATGGGAGAATGCAATATGTATAGATTATTGGCAGGCATATTTCTGATGCAGTAGACGGCAATTGACAAGAAAACTGGCGAAATATACGAACGAACAATAATCTATTATGCGATTACAAATTTCTCTGCGATATCATGGGTCTTCCACACCACAAAGACTGCAGAGTAGAATCATGGTTTTAAACTTTAAGGTTAATTGCCTCTGAATGCAGCAGAAATATGATATTTATTGAACCCATGCACTTTACATTTAATGTCGTCCGAAATATTACATATTACATACAGACCATTGCACGATATATATATATATATATATATATATATATATATATATATATATATATATATATATATATATATATACAGGGAGTCCACAACATTACATTATGTAGCCAGACTTTGTGGAAGCATCCTGTAGATTATGTAGCCGGACTTTGTGGGCACCGTGTATATATATATATATATATATATATATATATATATATATATGTGTGTGTGTGTGTATATATATATATATATATATATATATATATATATATATATATATATATAGAGAGAGAGAGAGAGAGAGAGAGAGAGAGAATAAGTTATATACATATACATATGCCTGAAGAATCCTAGAGTGGATGAAACGCGGAATATCAAGTGTAGCTTGATCGCCATATATATATATTTATAGCTTACTAACTAGCTCTACCTACGTATTGAGCACTGTTGAAATAAATACTTAAAGTTTACACATGAATTTATTAATTTATGTGAGTAAATGAAGTAGTTATATATATATATATATATATATATATATATATATATATATATATACACACAATTTCAAATTTAAAGGAGTATAGGCAGGTATATATTTAAATAAATAATCATGTGCATAAAATAATAAGGCATATGTTCCATGCACCTTAGTAGTGGCTCAATGATTTACATAAAATTAAAGAATTTGCAACCCTGTGTTTAATAGTGTAAATTGCAGCTTTTAAATTTAATAATATCTAAAAATATTCTGCTTTTAATTCATTTCATTGCTGTTATGAAAATATACAAATGAATATAAATAGAACGGTATTATGCGTCTATGTAAAATTTTTAACCGATAAACCCCTAAACTACTGGTCACATAACACTGATATTAACAGGAAATAGTAATCATTCATCAAGAATTGTTTATAATGAGTAAAATCTTTGTTTGAATGGATGAATAAAGCATACAGAAATATATTAGCAAATTGCAATTCAAAATATTCATTTCAACTTGTCACCATATTTGTTATTTTTGCACATGAGCATATTCATTCATAGCTTGAGGTTTGTTAATTAAAATTTTTATCTATCTGTCGATAGCTTAAACGGTAGGGAACGCAGCTGGGGCGCTAGATCTTTTGGTTTCGATTCTGGCTGACGGCATTCAAATCATTTTTTTTTCTTTTTTAAACTTTTGAAATCAGTACTACATAGATATAATATTCAATAGTGAATTAGCTCTACCCTCCCCTCCCACACCTTACATCCCTATGAAAGAGCGTGCTTGTCCAAGTAGCGAGTTATATCACGTGATGACCGTTTTCTTTTTTTTAAATGGAACGCTGGAGATATTTCAAGCAAAATCAATCCTTATTATCAGTGGCGACGAGTGTTTTTAGCAGATTAGTTGTGAATTTGTAATTATTTTTTTATTTTTTAGATGCAAATGTAATATTATATTTATTTCAGCTTTTAATTTTTATCTTTATTTCATTGTTTTATTAATTGTAAACTCGATGTTAATATGTCATACATACCGGACAAATCTGTTCATTTTCAGTTTGAGAGAGGAATCTATCATCATACTCTATCCTTTAAAACGTCAGTTGGACTTATATTAAGTAAATACTTAATATTGTTATTATATTTTATGGGCAGTAGATAATGCATTGTGGATGCGTTTTCGGCAGCCCCTGTAACTCTCACTTCTACTTATTTGTCCCTCAGTCTTCATTTACAATGAGTGATTTTTCTGACAAAGGAGAATAAAATGCTCTTCACTAAGTCGGCAGTATTGCATCAACAGTAGTCTTAGATTTCAGAAATTTTCTATTTCTGTGTCTATCTTTGTGGCCCTGTTACTAGTAAGGATGCTGGCGGTAAACGTTTTATCTGGGCTGACATTATCCGCCTGATAGTCAGAGACCAGCACCTTGGATTAACCACTAAGAGCACTGTCATATTAGCATGTACAAAGTACTTGGGTTGCTGTATTGTCATTTTTTTAATGGAGTGTGGATCCTGCAGTAGCTTCTGGTGGGACTTCTCGATGCCATATTAGTGGGAAATTGTTACGGATTTACCTTTTCATATGCAACATTAAAAATTCTTCCTTTCTTTTTTTCTCTTACTTTCCCTCTCTACCCTGGTCTAATCAAGTCTGTCAACCTGTTCGACAAATCACAAAACTTTATCATAAAAAGTCTCCAGAATAAATACCCGAATAAACCCAGAGCTCCATCTTCCAACGTAGACTCCCACTACCATATCTCCTTCTCCAACATCAGGGGTCTACGTTCCAACCTTCCAGATGTTAAAAACCATTTACAGGAGACAAACCGGAGCTGTTATTCCTAAGCGAAACTGGAATTGCCCGACACTGACCGTCAGTATGCAAGTCTTCTAGACCTAGATGAGTTAGTAATTAATGGATACTCTAACTTAAGCTCCAGATCTGTGCCTACATTAAAGATGGCTTTCAATGTGGTAGGAACATCTCTAGAGAAGACCCTAATTGACCCTGTATGTGCTTGCGTTTATGGTTTCCTCTACGCGCCCACAATAGCAGAGTTACAATATTTAAGAACATATCTGAGAAAATTAACCACATCCTGGTGTCTCATCCTTCGGCTAACATTCACATCTGTGGAGTCTTCAATGTCCACAACGTGGAATAGTCAACTCACTCAAACAAGATATGATGAGGGGAGATTCTGCCACGATTTCTCCATAGCTTGTGAGTTCACTCAGATTGTTTATGAATCCACTTGTGTGCCCGACACTGACGGTCAGTATGCAAGTCTGCTTGATTTTTTCTCACAGATTGCCCTTACCTATACTCATCTTCTGTTATGTCTCCACTGGGATCCACCAACCACTCCATTGTGTCAGTGAAGATAAAAATGAAATTTAATATGTACTCAGACGTATATCTCCATCGTACAGTATACCAATGCTCTATTACTGACTGGGATAGCTTCCATACATTTATATCTGTTCTACCTCTACGCTCCATGTTTAAATAGGGTGTATCCTCTATTGTATTAAACCTGATGGAATGGTTAATTGTACATATATACAGCTTCCTACCCTCGAAAATATACCTAACAGCCAAACATGGTTCTCTCCAGAATGCGCTGCAGCTATAGCGCACAGAAATCACTTTTTCCATTGCTTCCAACTTAATAGATGTACTGAGACTTGAGCAGCATTCAGGACTGCTAGCAACCACTGTGAAAGAGTAATAAAAATGAGTAGAATTGTATGCTCAGTCTGTTAAATCCAAAGTAGCTGAGCATCGGCTAGGTTCCCATTAGTTTTGGCAAATGGCAAACAAGGTTCTGAACAGATGTGTGTATTCTATCCCAACCATCATTAATGAACCTGAGGTAATCTCGTCAACATTAGAAAAAGCCACATTCTTTGCCAAGAACTTTGCAGTTAATTCTACCCTATGTGACCAACGTCATCAGGCCCCGTATCTCCTCCTGTAACAGAAAACACGCTATGCAACATACAAATATTTATGCATGATGTTGTCAAGCTAATCAAGAACATTGATTCCAATAAAGCAACTGGCCCTGACGGCATTCCAATCATAGTGTTAAAAAAGCTTAAAACAGAACTTGCCCCCATACTTACAAGGCTGTTTAAGCGTTGTCTTAAGGAAAATTGCTTCCCAACACCCCGGACAACATCAGCAATATGCTCAGTATTTAGATCATCTGTCATCTCTTTCTAAGCACAGACCAATAATTATTGCGTTATAATTTGCTTGAATCCGTGTTAAATAAAGAAGTAATCAAACACATCAGCAGAAATAACCTTCTTAGTAACATGCAATATGGTTTCTGTTCTGCTAGATCTACAACAGATGTGCTAACGGTTATATCTCATGAGATGAGCGAATCTCTCGACAAAGGCTTCATTTCTAGGGCAATTGCTATTGGCATATCAAAGGCCTTTGACAAGGTATGGCATAAAGGTCTACTTCACAAGATTTCGAGCTACGGTATAGCTGGAAATATTTTCTAAGTTATTAAATCATTTCTCTCTGATAGGTTTATAAGAGTAGTGATCGATGGAAAGAACTCAGAAGCTCTCAGTATCAATGCTGGAGTTCTTCTTGATCTATATTAAGCATCTCCCGAAACACCATACTTAGATCATTCGTAAACATTTATGTTGACAACACTACCATTTATGGCAACACATCCAATAAATACGTGATCAACTTCTATCTGATTCTCTCGTTTGATATTGAGAACGTAATACAATGGGGAAAGAGGTGTCTGCATCTAATGCATCTAAAACCAAGATTCTATCTTTACATCATCGACGCTCTGATCTCCATCTCCCATCAATTGAAATAAATGGCTTTCGTCTTGGGTAGGCTCCATGTTTCGACAAGCTTCTATGGACCTAAACTCCTGATCTGGAATGGAACACGTACGTCAAATTTGTTGCCAAGGTCGCTGGAAAAATTGTGGGGTCCTTCTGCTACTCTAGTAGATATATCAGTCCTGATGCAATTCTCTATCTATATAAGAGCGAAGTACGTCCAATGATGGAGTACTGCTGCCATATCTGGACAGGAGTTGTAAGAAATAGCTTATCCTGCCTTGACAGAGTTCCAAATAGACTTCGTAGGTTAGTGAGGGACCCTTTTCTCTTCCTTGTCATTTCTTTCCCACAGAAGAGACGTTGCGAGCCTGTCTTCGCTTTATCGTTTCAATGGCAAGTGCTCGATTGAACTCCAACCTATAGTCCGTCCTCGCCAATCTTTCACGAAAAGCTCCCGTCTAGCTGAAACCACTGTCAATAATTTCCACCACTCTTTATCTGTGCCTAAGCTGAAATGTAGATTCCATGAACAAAGATTTTCTCTCAGAACTCTCTTCCGTTAGTCTGTTTTCCAGCTGACTAAAATTTGGTTGTCATGAAGTCCAACGTTAACAAATTTTTGATGAATCGTCGCATTAAATAATATAATTTACTAAATTTCTATTGCTAAAAAAATTTCACATTGACTGCTGTACACTCACTTACCCTTTTTCCTCGAGTGGCCTCCGGACCTTGATAAATGGTGACCCCGTTTTTAAATACACACACACACACACATATATATATATATATATGTGCATGTGTGTGTACCTAACTTTTCTATTTAAACATTATTAAAACGAACTTCATAATATATTCTGTCATAAATATGCGAGCGACTCCTAATTTGCATATTCCTTTGAAAAGCGAGTGTTAATTACTTATTCATTTTTATAAGTTCTTATCAGATTATTGGTTTCATTCTATTATAACGCTAATTTCTATTTTAAATTTCTATTTCTATATTTATCCTACCGATAAGACAATCCAAATTGTTCGATGAGATCGGTAGGATAATTTTATCGTCGTGTCGATGTAAACAACTTGTCATGATTCCCAGAGGTTGAAATAATAAAAAACATATTTAGCTCTACTAGCAGATTTTTCATATGAAATATATTTGTGTCGACATTGTACGGATGTTCAATCTAAATGGAGAGGCATTTAAACTATTGTAGCTCTTTTAATAAAACTGCAAATGTATTTATCTAAGCTAGCAGGGGCGCCCTGTGTAGTCCGATAGTGAAATACGCTTTTTCCCCTGCTTTTTACGAAATATGCTTACTAATATTTATATATATATATGTGTGTGTGTGTGTGTGTGTGTCTGTGTATGCGTGTATCTGTGTGTGTGTAAAGAGAGAGAAAGAGAGAGAGAGAGAGAGAGAGAGAGAGAGAGAGAGAGACATTCAGCCTTGGTTAGAGAGAGTTGTGCCTCGGTGAAATTAAATTTGTCGAGTATAAGTTAAGAGACCCAGTCTGATAATCGGCTGGAAAAAGAAAAAAAAAACGTATCCAGTCTCTATCTGTCCGCGGTGGTTTCTCCTGAACTCAATTTGTTAAAGATTTAGGAGGCGAGAGAGTTGCAAACGTCACAAATCAAGCGGAAATTGTCGTACGATTAATCGAACACTCCATTGTAATATCTTCGCAAAACGGTAATGCTCTTTTTATAGTCCTATTTCCTAGTGATAAATGCAACCCCCATGTCCCCAATACTATCTTTTTATTAAGTTATTACAGTAGTCCTTTAGTCATTTATTTCATTATTGTGTTTGTGCATTATTTTGTTAGTCAGGTGTATGTGAAGTGTTTAGCTTTTACTGCTATTACACTAATCCCATAGTCAGTGATTTAGTTCGTTAGTTCTGTATGCGTTATTCTGCTATCTTATTAGTCAGTTTGTCACATAGTCATTTTTTTTTTACATAGGCATCACCACTAGTAAAGACGAATAAGGGTTAAAGAGTGTACAGTAGAAATTGAACAATATAGTACTCGTTAGTAATGGAAATTCGGTGAATTTTTTTTTTTTTTACATGGGTGTCACCACTTATCAAGGCCCAGAGGCCACTCAAGGATAAGGGTTAATAGGTATACATTAGTCATAGTGATTTTAGCATAGTAAACAGTGGGAATTTTGTAACTTGGATTACTTAGGGGGACGATTCAATTTGAACTTGTTCACATTGGACTTTTTCTTTTTTTTTTCATAGGTATCACCACATTATCAAGGCCAAGAGGCCACTCAAGGATAAGGGTTAAAGAGTGTACAGTAGAAATTGGACAATATAATAATCATTAGTAATGAAAATTTGTTAAATTTGATAACTTATATGGAACGGCTCATCAAGAACTTATTTACGTAGGACTTGAAGACAACCATATTGTAGTCAGCCGGAAAGCAGGAAAACGGAAGACAATTCCACAGGCGTGCAGTTCTAATTTGTTAACTTATATGGAACGGCTCATCAAAAACTTGTTTACGTTAGACTTGAAGGCAACAATATTGGAGTCAGCTGGAAAGCAGGAAAGCAGGAAATGATTTTATTAGTTCATTATTGCACTAGTCATTTAATTGGTAACATGAATTGTAGGGCTTTGACAACAACAGCATATTATTTTCATTGTTTTGACTCTCGAGTATATATCAGTTAATATCTTTATGTTTTTATATAGAGTGATGTGGTTCTCGGTTAATTAACGTAGTATAACTGTGTCGGATATATACTCGAGAGTCAAAACAATGAAAATAATATGCTGTTGTCACATCCCTAATGGTGAGTTAGTAATTTAATTTCCTGTTATTTGATTTGGTTCATATTCAGTTACATCGTAAGTGGGTTAATGACTTAGTATGTAATTTCGTAATTCCGTTATTCGGTTCGTTTTTATTCGTTATTTACTTGGTAGATTATTTAATTATTTAATTTTTTCTTTAATAGCGGGACCTATAGAAATTTAACAGCGGACTTTTTCATATGTAATGTATTTGTGTTCCCATTCTGCACATAGTCAACGTAAATGGAGACGCCCTTATATCACTGTAGCTGTTGTGTTAAAACTGCAAAAGTATTTATCTAAACTACTGTTGGATTATCTAATCAGAGTTAATGTCGTTTTTGTGTGATCGTCTAGTGGTCTTTCTATTACATATGTTCATATGCTGTTAAGTGCGAATATGTGTGTGACATGTCATGTATTTTCAGACATACCTCTGCTTCTTGGTCCATCTGGAACATCTCGTCTGGGAGGGAGACTTGATACCTGTTTTGGGGAACGAAGATTTATTTCACTCCAAGACAAGGAATTGGTTCTATAGTTTTTTTATTCACCTTCCAGATAGATCACAGAAGAAAGGAAAGTGAATTCGGCCTGTGGTTTCTTCTTCTATGTCTTATTTCTACCACGTCAGCGTTCGTCCCCCCTCCAGCGAAGGGGGGGGGGAGAGAGACAACGGCGAAGCCGTCCGCTCTTTTCAAGTCCCAGCTTACCTGATCAAATGACTCACAGGCAATCCAATTAGCTGATATTGACTTCCGGTCAACGTGTCTACACTATAATTTACACTCTCCCCACCCTCTCTCTCTCTCTCTCTCTCTCTCTCTCCATTCTCTAACCCTAGCAGGGACGCCCCGATTAGGCCGGTCGTAAAATACGCTTAAATATAATATTTTTAATTTATGCAGATTTCGTATAAATTATTATAAAGTCAAATTTATACCGATTTTTATGCATAAGCTTGTGATTTCAAAAATTCAAAAAATATATTTATATAACTTGGGTGTATTAGTTTTAATCGAAACCGAAACCAAAATTCATGAAGAAAAATGTATGTATATATCTTAACAAAAGAGCTAAAATAATATCAGAACGTCTCCACTTAGGCTGAAAATCTACAAAATCCCAACACCAATATATTTCACATGAATGTGTCCGCTGTGGAATTTCCACAGGTCCCGCTAGTTACTACCATTCACTTAATGCGTCATCCCGTTATTTCTCTCGTATTTCGATTTCATCAGAACGTGTTTAGGACAATTTATTAAGTTCCTATAAACACAGAAACTGATTTGGTTATTGTTTTAGATACAACTTTAATTTAACGGCCAAATAGTTTAATCTGTGAACAATTCATATATTTAGTGTTGACTTTTATGAAAGTAAAATGTCTCCAAAATTGATGGTTCATACAGTCCCCACATCTTAGAAGCAATGAAGTAAAGATTAAAAATATGATCAGTGCATTAATTATTGAAGATTGCATAATTCCAACTGAATTTCGTGTTACACAGCAGCAACACTCAGTGGTTACCGATATACACGGATAACCTGTATGTGCCAAGTTCGAATCTAGTTTGATACTAACAATCTTGACAATCTTAACGTGGTCTCTATCATACGTAGTTTATATTTCATAGAACGAATCTATTATACCTATAAAGGTAAAATTGTCCGTGTGTCTGAATGTGTAAATGTCTCTACCAAACTACTACGTTAATTTTCAGTCTACAGACTCGTGATTTGACATAAACGTTATTGAACTATGGGCAAATCTTTTAAATCGGTTTTCGGCCAGAAATTCGGCGGTTAAGAGGTCAAAGTTCAACAATTTGACCTTTGAAAACTCTACCAAACTCCTCCGACAATTTTGGGTCTTAACACGTGAAATTTTAAATGTAGGTTACTTGGACATGGATCAAGCTTTTTAACTTGATTTGAGACTGAATCAATAAATGTAAATGGGTCAAAATCGGCGTGGAAATAAAAAAGGAATTAGACCTTTGCCGTCTCTACCAAATTACTCAGCCAATTTCTTGACTAAACATTTGAAAATTTACATAAAGCGTATTCAGACAGAGCAAGCTTTTTAATCGTACCAGATTTATAGAGTTGTTGACTTACACATAACTCAATAATAGTGGGAGAGTGATTATCCTGTCTGCATAACGTTTTACTCTATTAATGTTTAACACATATTTTGGATCGTTTTTTTTTTTTTTTTGCAAATAACAAAGTCCGTGTGAATAATACAGGAAGAGGTACTTCGAGCATTATTTGATATTCTTGAAGGAAGTGAAAGTCCACAAACATATAAACAATAATAGAAATCGGTTAACTGTTTTTCGGAAACAACAAAAATATATGGTATTTCTACGAAACAATGGTTTAAGAAACCATTATTCTCTCGAGTACAAGTAAACCGTTTGTTTCTCGACATTTCCATTTTATAAAGCTAATCACAAGGGGAATGTATTCACACACACACACACACACGCATATATATATATATACATATATATATATATATATATATATATATATATATATATATATAAGTGAACGTGTCTTTGTGTCGGTGTGTCTGTCTGTGTGTCTGTTTTTCTATGTACATTTCCCTACGCAGTAACTATGTCAATTTTCAGTCTACAGAATCGAAATTTGATATACAGGGTACTGTGATGTCGGAAAATCTATGTGATCGGTTTTCGGCCAGAAATTTGGCTGCTTAGGGATCAAAGTTCAACGATTTGACCTTTGAAAACTCTACCAAACTCCTCCGACAATTTTGGTTCTAAACACTTGAAATTTTAGATATAGGTCCCTTGGGCATGGCTCTAACTTACTTATTGTATTTCAGCCCCAAACTGTAAATGTTACGGGATCATAATAGGGGTCAATGGTAAAAAGATTGGCCGTCTTATTGTTTTTTTACACAGCATACACCTCCAAACACACGGGCAACGCCGAGCACCCATGCTAGTATATATATATATATATATATATATATATATATATATATATATATATATATATATATATGAACGTGTCTCTCTGTGTGTATGTGTGTGTGTGTAAATTTCCCTAGGCAATTACTGTCAATTTTCAGTCTACAGACACGAAATTTGATAAACAGGGTATTACGATTTGGGAAAATCTTTGTAATCACTTTTAGGCCAGGAATTTGGCTGTTAAGGGATCAACGTTCAACGATTTGACCTTTGAGAACTCTACACAACTCCTACGCCAATTTTGGGTCTAAACACTTGAAATTTTAGATATAGGTTAGGTTCCTTAGACATGGATCTAATTTAATAACTTTATTTGAGCGCAAAACAATAAATGTTTAAGGGTCATAATAGGGTCAAAGTTTAAAAAAATTGACCGCTATTTTTTATTTTGCTCAACATACACCTCCAAATACCCGGCAACGCCGGGTTGAAATGCAAGTATATATATATATATATATATTTATATATATATATATATATATATATATGTGTGTGTGTGTGTGTGTGTGTGTGTGTGTGTATGTATGTATGTATTTATGTATGTATGTATGCAGAGAGGGCTCCCGTAAGCCGTGGTGAAGGCAACCTTTCTAGGAGAAGATAATCTCTGATTTAAAAAACCATAAAGCGGAAGACCAGTACCCGCATTAAGCTGGTCTGCAGTTTATTTTGTTGCTGGCTATCTTGTTCTTGCTTGTTACTGGATCTCAACATTTTGAACCGAGAGAGAGACTTAGCTGCCGTACAAAGCTAAGACTCTGTAACATCATATGTGTATAGATACTCACTCAGACATTTGGGCTCATGGATTTTAAATGTCTTAGGGAGTGGCATTCGTCTGACAAGACGTTGCAATCATCATGTATGTACAAGGACTAAGATCTGTGTTTACAAGACCTGTGTACTAACCACACTGTTGTATTCATCGGAGACATGGATATTGAATCAAAGGCACATTAAAAGCCTTGAACGATTTCACCAAAAATGGTCGAGACGTATCTTAAACATCAAGGGCAAGCACAAATACCCGATACTGAAGTCCTTGTGAGAGCATGTTGCTCTAGTGTTGAGACCCTTGTAATCAGATCTCACATACGTTGGGTGGGTCACTTGGTTCGAAGGAAAGATTGTAGGCTGCCAAAACAAATTTTTTACGGGAAGTTGGAAAAGGGCAAGCGCTCTCAACACAAGTCTAGGAAAAGGTTCAGGGACTCTACAAAGAATAATTTGAAAGTCTTACAAATCGACATCGACACATGGGAAGAACTTACTGCAAAGGCCGTGAACGTTGTTATACTCTAGAGAAAAGAAAGCATGCCCACAGCAATCTAATGCGACAGTTTCGACAACGTTTAATTGATGGTCTTAACCATGATACACGGAGCTGGACATGCCACAGTTGTGAACGAGTGCTTTTGTCAAAAGTCTGACGAGGACGCATCATAGACCGTCTGAAACGCGCGTAAACGATTTCAATGACTTAAAAACATTATTACAATGATCCAAACATAATTCTCAATGAAAAACCAAGACACGGAATAATAAAATAATGTTAAAAAATACACATTGCTGGTGACTACTCCCTTATTTAAATATATATATAGCCATCCGCATACATTAGTGTTTCGCAGCTCATCAGTGCGCCTAGACAAGGAACCGCCCCATGCCAGGATCGAAACCCGACCGCCCAAATGACAGTCAAGGCTTCTCAACATTACGCTATACCGCTGCTGCAGTGAGGGTAATGAATTTAACGATGTTTTGATATATATATATATATATATATATATATATATATATATATATATATACATATATATATATAACATATATATATAACATATATATATATATATATATATATATATATATATATATGAGCAAACAGTTAATAAAATATGTTAAAAAATACTTTGAAATGAGTTAAAAACATATTTAATCTGAAAAGGGAACACTAGATAAATGGATAGTCCTTTTTTATTTTTTATGTTTCTTTTATTAATATTATTTTTTTCCTTGTACACATTTTTGTGAATTATTCCATGGATTTCTACCTTTGGATTATTATGGACAATCTTCTTCCAATTACGGGATTTCGTTGGATTTTACTTGTACAAATGGAAATTCTTTTAACTTTCTTGAAGTTTTACATTTGGATTTTACCGTCACTGGATTTTTTATCTTCCACCAGACTATCAATTCATGTATAATCACCTTTTTCTTTACCATATTCCCTCTGCTTAACTTATTTTGTTTTCAAGTAAGATCTTTGACTTACTTGTTGTTTCAGCAAATATTTCTACATGCAAAATCCGATCTCGCATTTTGCTAATTTCTACTCTCTGATGAGAAGATGAGTATTTCCTCGAAACTCCGCGGATTAAGGACTATCCATTTATCTAGTGTTTTCTTTTCAGATTAAATATGTTTTAACTCATTTCAAAGTGTTTTTTAACATATTTTATTAACTGTTTGCTCATATTATAAGCTCTATTTCCTATTTTGGTTTTATCGAGCTATTATATCTGGCTGAGATAATTTTATAAATATTAATTCTTTAATATTTATAATTTACTTTAATTTTACTATCTTGGATAATTTTGGTAAATTCAATTGTAACTTTCATTTTATATATATATATATATATATATATAAAGCTGTGTGTATGTGTGTGTTTGTGTGTGTGTGTGTGTGTGTGTGTGTGTGTGTGTGTGTGTGTGTGTGTGTGTGGTGACGAATAGGCTTCTATATGGTTGACTATTTTTAAAAACTGATTACATATAATAATAGATGTATCGATACACAGGAATGGTATGTTTGATCTTGTAGAACGGCGGTTCATTAAAATTGGTGGGTCTGTGTTCGCGCGTGGTCCACAAAGTACGGAAATAAAAAATTTTAAAATTAAAAAAAAAACGTATAGAAGTGTTTTTGATATAGATGTACATAAGAATACTTTGATGAGTATGTTTTCACATAAATAGGGATGGTAGAATAAAATTGTGGAGTGTGCCATCGCTACTGGCCTCCATAGAATGGAAACAGGCACAAACTTTAATAAAGACTTTTCATATCTAGCTGCGTAAGTATACTTTGATAATTATGTTTCAGTTTGAAGAAATATGGTATAATAAAATTATGGGGTGTTTGTTTGCACCTGACCTCCACAGAATAGAAATATGTCACAAAGTTTAACAAGGTTTTTTAATATAGATCCACAGAATATTGTGATAAGTGTTTCAGTGTGAACAGGTATGGTATGATAAATTATGGGGTTTATCTATTTTATTTTTACTTTCATCATATTTTGTTTTGGTTTTGCTACCCCCGAATTCGAAGCTATCTCTTTACACCCCTTCCTTTTCATAACCTATCATACTTTCATAAATCATAGTCCATTTTCTGTAGGCGGTTTTTTTTTAACCCAGTCAACGACGGGTACCTTTGCTAGTATATATATATATATATATATATATATATATATATATATATATATATATATATATATACATACATATATATATATATACTATGTGACAAAAATGTTTTTTCTGTTTCTTAATTAGCCACGTAAAAAGAGGAAACCGTGTTTTTGTTTTGACACAACAAGCAGGAAAATATGAATATATGTATGAATAAATTGTGTGTACCTTGTATTAAAATTTTTAGCTTATTGTGTCAAAATGAAAAGATATAGAAAATAACTCTGCGAGCTCTTGTCTAAAACAAGGACGAACTCTTATTTTTTTAGCAAACATAATGGTTATAAGAAAAACATATTCTCTCAAGAAGAAGAAGTAAACCTGTTTTTTCGCAGCATTGACATTTTAGGAAACCAATTAAAATAGAATGTGTATATATATACAAGATAACAAAATATATGTCCGTTTATTGATTAGCCATGTAACAAGAAACCGTATGGTTATGTTTATACAATACGCAGAAAATATAAAATACTTTGTTAGCTTTTATTTATCTTTTCCTGCTCCTAGTGTGAAATTAAATAAAAACGGTATCTACTTAGTTATTCAACCAGTTTACTGTAGATGTTTTTTTTTGTAAACAAGCTTTGTAACCCGTCCTGTCTTATTAGGCTCCTGGGATATCAACATTTCTATTAGCCTGTTTGATTTCGAAGGGGGTTAAAGTCTACTTCTGGATTCTCTTTTAGGCTTGGATATTATGATAACTAAAAAATAATAAAGGGAGTTAAGTGGTCCCTGGCAGTAGATGAAATGATGGTGCTTTTCTGACAGGTACTTGCTCAAGCGATAGTACAGCTTCCCTAACTCAAGTGCAGGTACTTGAAATGCTTCGTATTAGATACTTGCGAGGCTATTTTACAGTGCCATGTTTCTCATAGTCGTATGTTCTTTGAGATATTTCCGAAATGAAATATTAGATTTCTCAGTACCATGCTACTATTTCGGAATGATGTTTTTTAGACAAAACCAATCAAGAGAGGAATGTCCACATACAAGGAAACGTAATCATTTTTCGTTTTTGCTCCAAATTTGTCAAAAGTGGAAATACATAAGACGAGTAATTCTGACCTCAAAGTAATTCAGGTTAATTAATTAATAAGTATCACAATATCGGCTGAGCTTTAATTTGCCACATTGATACGAAGTTGCGTCATTGTGACTATTTTACTCCTACATTAATGGAATTTGATGTGATAAACTCATACGTCTTGTGACCTCTCGACGAACATATCCCCGATTAATCTGACAACCAGCAAAATCCCACATTTTTGTTGTTGAACTTCATAGATGCTAAAAAAACCCGGAGTGCTATACTTTAGAATTCTCTCACTGTTTATATATATATATATATATATATATATATATATATATATATATATATATATATATATATATACATATATATATATAATTTTTATAAATTTTTATTTTGGAAATATTGCTAATTTCAATGTATACCGTTTTCGTTTAACGGGTTGATATTATTATGATAAAAACCTAATCACCGTTAATTTCGAGTTAAGCTCAATGTATCTATTTAATAGATGCAGAGAATATATAGTGCAAAACTTTGTTGAAATTCAAAGACTTGTATTTTTTTTCTTTTTTTGTAATAAGCATGACCATAAAATGTTGAAAATTATGAATATAGATGGATTTTGATCCTTAACATTTATTGTTTTGGGCTCAAATCAAGATAAAAGTGTCTATGACTTAAAAATATATTCAATGTACCATTCATCATTTGATGAAGTCTTATTCTCCATGCAAACCTCACTATAATAATAGCCGCATTAGTTGTGTTTTAGCATGTCAGATAGATCAGTGGTTCTTAGGAATAACAAGAATAATGCAGAACCATTGAAGAATGGACCTCATGAAACAAGAGGATTTCTAAGTTAGATGGTAAACTGTATTTTCTTTTAATTCAATCCTAAAAAACAATTTTACACAGACAAATCTTCATGGTCAGAGAAATAAATATAATAAACTAATACTAAAATATACACATGGAATCGGCAATAAGGTAATAAGAAAATACATCATATATTATTTCGAAAAAAAGTACTCATTGATCTTCAATCATAAATATGGAGTCAAAATGTGATGTATAAACATATATATTGATATGAGATAGGATTATTAGTCAATTTAACGCTACCTTTTCTAGTAGGAGAATTAAACAGAGGGAAAATGCAATAATATCGATTATAATGGTTTCCAATACATGGTGGCACACTATTGAGCTTTAAAAAAATTCGTGTAACATCTATCACAAAGACGGAATCTATAATATAAATCTCACTTGTCTGTTTAGTTGTATGTATGTATGTATGTATGTATGTATGTATGTATGTCTTCTTAGTTTCGACAGAGGCGACGGATTTTCACGAAATCGGTATCGTTTTGAAGTTCGACCCTTCGGACGACAAATATCGAGGAATTGTATAAAAGCATTAATTCCTCTGCCCTAAACTGGACAATTTTCCACAGGGGAGGGTCGCTTATTTTCACTAACATTTTAGCAAGATATCGTCTTCTTTTCAATTGATTACATTTAATTTCAACGTTCCGAACTTCCGGTCGGACGATGAAGACATAGGCTAAGACGTCACTTTTTTTCACGTTCTTTTCCTCCTTCGCGGTATGGGTTCGAGTCTGCCTGCCAATTACCACTTTGTTTTTTATTTAGCTCGACGTCTCGGACGACAAATATCGAAGAATTGGCCAAAAACATTAATTCCTTTACCCTAAACTCGGCCCTTTTGTACAGGAAATGGTCGATTTTTTTTTTTGCCGACATTTTAGCAAGACATCGTTACTGCTAAATTGACTTCGGTTAATTTCAACGCTTCTGAATTGCAGTCGCGTCATGGATCCTATAAGACGTCAGATTTTCTTTCACTTTCTTTTCCGCCTTCGCGACACAGGTTCGAGCCAGCCTGCCTTCAACCACTTTTTTTTTTTTTTTTTTTTTGCTAAACACGCATCCAAACATCCGGACAACGCCGGCCACCAGGCTAGTATTTACTAAAATATTTAACAATTCTTATCATTGTTTATTCATTTTCAAAATTCAACCTATCTAACAAATTTAATTGCGATTTATTATGCATATATATTGTTCTGATTTGATATTTAATCATTAATATCACGTAAATAATATGTGTATTAGTGTGTATTAATATAAACAACACCGGTTATTACGATGCCAAAGCTGTTTTACAGCTATAAGAATTTGTAACGTCCACCTATAACTTTTTCATACCACACCAGTAAGCATTTCGCGGCAAACGAATGTGCCGTGACGCAGTGACTGAGAACCAATAGTCTATTCGACATAAATAAACATATGGTGGCCTGTATCACTGGTGCAGGTGCTCTCATGGTGACGTTTGAAAGGAAAACCACATTTATCACTAAGAATGTATCACGTATTTAAGCATCTGTAAGTGTTGGTCATGCCCTATAAAAACACATTCACTGCTTGCAAAAAGTGCACTAACATTGCAGGAGACTATGTAGAAAAATGAATTCTTGCGCAAAAAAGGTTACTCGTTTTAATAGAACCGCTTCCGTCTTCGCAGATCTTTTACTTTTTAGGTTTAAAAAATAGGAAGCACCACTTTTGGAACGACCTGTTTTACAAGTGTTACATGATAAGGCCTGTCCCCTGTTCATGTAAGTATAAAAATAGAGAGATTAGTTAAAATGGAAATAAGAGAAAGCAGAAATCGAACCCTGGACATAAGTTTTAAAGAACAATAGGTTTAAATGGAATGTCCAGTAAATTGTTAATTCGGATGAAATAAATAATAAATAAACTATTCAATTGTTAAAAGAATGTGGATAATAAAATATGGTTAAATAAATTAGATATGTAGGTTAAATTCCTTTGTGGAAACAACACAAGAAAAATAGGTTATTGGGAAATCAATGTCGAAAACGTGCAAAGTCGCGCATGTTGAAACACGCGAATTTTGCTCACGTGGCCGGGATGCATGGATTTCTCAATATAGGAGGTGGGAGTTAGTTGGTCGTAGAGAGAGTCAGAGACAGTCAGAGGGACAGTCAGGAGAGACAGTCAGGGGAGACAGAGACAGGCGGACGTCTGAAGCGAGACGTCACTTCAGAAACTAAGATGTGAAACTTTGAGTTCTTAATGAGGAAATCCCGACCGGTCGTATTAAATAAATTCATCATGTGTTTTGGATAAAGCTCATCTTTGTGTTTGTGATTTCTACAAAAAGGTAAATTGTATTGTTATTACATGTCTGTGTTATAAAATGTCATTACAACAACATCTCTCTCTCTAAGATACAACATCATATGTAATAAGACAAGAACTCTCACTAAGACTCTCTTTAATGAAACCCCTATATAACACAAGCGCAATGAGAAAACAGAAAATGCAATCTTCAAATAATCCAAATATTTGTTGGCAAATTCGAATGGAAGCGAATATCTTGAGAGAATGTATAAAGTAAGTAACTTTTAATGTATAATTTATTTCTTTTTCTAGAAACGTCATACACATGTACGTATGACATAAATTATGTGTTTTCTTTAGATTTGATTTTGTGTGAAAAGCGCTGGATTCGTATGCGTTTTTTTCTTGTTTCTAAGCGTAGCACTTTTTAGAATGTAGTGAAAGTGGGTTCTGTTTTTCTTTAGCCTCTCTATGTTAGCAGATGAAGACAATAAAATAAGTTATGAATTCGTAACAGCAATAAAAACATGATTTTTCGCTGCTTTAAAAAATCGAATGAATACATTGATTTTTAACATGACTGATTGTGTGAATGATACATTGTTCTATATTGCTTGTCCTGCTGTCAAAACATTTTTATGTGAAAAGTGATTGATGGTTTATATATATATATATATATATATATATATATATATATATAGAGAGAGAGAGAGAGAGAGAGAGAGAGATAGATAGATAGATAGATAGATAGATAGATAGATAGATAGATAAATAGATAGATAGATAGACTTGTTTGTAATATACTGAGTTTTACTGGGTTTTTACAATTCAGTAAAGTTTCATATACCAATAAGTTTTAAGCCAAATAGAGATGACTTATAAAGTAAGCTACAAAATTATCATATTTCATAATTAAGCATTAATATACTGTATTAACAAAACCAAGACTTCAAAAAATGAATTGATAACAAGAGAAAGTGTATTTCATTGTAAGTTATAATTGTTTCCATACCAGTCGGACAATCGCAACCGTTATGGTGTTTGAAAATTTTTACATAACCAGCATTTCTTCAGACTTCTTGAATAAAAAACACTATAGAACATTATTTAAGGAAAATTCCCTTAACGGAAATGAAGCATGCGAAAACATTTACCCTGGAGGCATGATATATTTCCATAGTATTGATAAAAACATGTAAATGTTATCGCTCTCAAAAAGAAGTATCTGATACCCTCTCCACTAGATATTTCGGCAGAAGGGATCACTGTCTTAAGAATCTCACGATTTAGTGAACCTAAAAACATAAGGTTTATAAACATTAATGCGTGCGTTTTTTTTATTTTGGTAAATGTGTAGTTTAGCGGCGTAGATTATCTGCCAGACAAAATATATAAAAACTATTTATTTTTATATAAAACACATTGTTATACCCAAAGGCTGAAATAAAACCAGAAAAACATTTCATTTTTATTATTTTTTAACATTTATATTTATTATTCCAGGCCGCGATATTGCTTTTAAAATTTGGCCTTTCTACGGTTTGGCAGATTGGCCTTTTAAAGCTCTTTCATGAACTATATTTTTGGCCGCCATATTTTTTTTGTAGTGAAAGAGCGTAAAAAAGGCCTAAATTGGTCTTTAAAAAAAGTTTTGCGCTACGAAACAGGTGCCGTAAAAATTTGTGCATGTCCCAATCCTTGAAATTTGGAATATAGACTTATCATGTACTTTAAATATATATATATATATATATGTGTGGGGGGGGGGGTTTATTACCGTTTCTTCAGACTAGGTAGACATGCAAAGTCTGAAGAAACTATAGAAAAATCCGATTCTGGTAGTGAAAACATATGTAACTAAGCAGAACAAAAAGGGTAATGTTAACAGATTTTACCCTACAGTAGTATTGCACATTATTTCAGCTTTTGTACTATTTTACATGTACTAAGTACGCATATATAAATATATATATACATATATACATATATATATATATATATATATATAATATAAAGCTGAACGTCTGTGTGTGTCTGGTCACGAATAGGCTCCTATATGGTTGACTTTTATAGAAAACTGATTACACATGATGACAGAAGATGTATCGAGACACAGGAATTGGTATGTTTGATCTGGCATGATGATGATTCATTAAAATTGTGGGGTTTACGTACGCGCCTGATCCACAAAGTATGGAAATGAAAAATTAAAAAATTAAAAAAAACGTTTACAAGTGTTTTGATATAGATGTACATAATAATACTTTGATAAGTATGTTTTAACTTAAATAGGGAGGGTATAATAAAATTGTTGGGTCTGCGTTCGCACCTGGTCTCCATAGAATGGAAACAGGCACACATTTTAATAAAGACTTTTCATATTTATCTGCGTAAGTATACTTTGATAATTATGCTTCAGTTTGAAGAAATATGGTATAATAAAGTTATGGAGTGTTCGTTCGAACCTGACCTCCATAGAATGGAAATATCTCACAAAGTTTAACAAGTTTTTTAATATAGATCCACAGAATATTGTGATAAGTGTTTCCGTGTGAACAGGTATGGTATAATAAATTATGGGGTCTATCTATTTCATTTTTACCTTCATCATATTTTGCTTTGGTTTTGATACCCCCAAATTCGAGGCTATGCCTTTATAACCCTTCCTTTTCATAACCTATCATATTTTCATAAATCAGAGTCCATTTTCTGTAGGCTGTTTTTGAACCCAGTCAACACCGCGTACTTTTGCTAGTATATATATATATATATATATATATATATATATATATATATATATATATATATATATATATATATGTACTGTGCGAGAAGTATATCCAAATCAATGTTTTTTTTTCTACCTCCGATCGTTTCAAATAAATATTGGTGAAATTTGGCATGTAATATAACACCACTATCGCACACAGACATCTATAATTTTTAGCTAATCTGCGCCATAGTAAATAAACATTTTGGTGTTTACAATTGCGCAGATTAGATTTAAATTTTAGATCTGCGCATGCATTAGTGTTGTCATATATCTGATAATTTCACTGTTTCTTAAACCTATCTTAGAACAAAAAATCTATTTGCCTCTAATTCTGGTGCGTAATCTTTCTCTCCCCCTCTCTCTCTCTCTCTCTCTCTCTCTCTCTTTATATATATATATATATATATATATATATATATATATATATATATATATTCCAGGTAGAAATATATCCAAAAGTAACAATTATTGAATTTCAACAAGGGTCGTTGATAGTGCTCAATCAAAGAGAGCGAATTATTTTTTTCGTTCATTATATAAATACAGTCATATCTTGCTACGATGTTAGAACTAAGACTTAAGAACTTTAATTTTTGCTTATTACCATTTATGGCATTATTTCTTTCCTTAAAATTTGAAAAGATATGGAACCTTTTTTGTATTTGTATTTTAATTTTTTTGTCTGACGAAAGTAAATATGATTGAAACGGTCTGCACATTGAAGCAAGATATGACTTTTTTTTACATAAAGAATATATATATATGTGTGTGTGCGTGTGTGTGTGTGTGTGTGTGTGTGTGTGTGTTTACTTGCAGCCTCTATGAAATTCGATGGCACATCTTTCGAATGTTCGCTTTATATGGAAGGTTTTTCTGTCTTCTGTGAAAAACTTTCTTACACAATAACAAGAAGGACACGACATATTTTTATAATTTATTTAAAAATGAAACTATATAAGGTACGAGCAAAAATGGGCGGACAAAAATAGCGGGACCTAGTTTTGAAAGCCGATTTCTCATAATCTTTTGTATGTTTCCGACTACTTTTTCATTGAATTTTAAAGATTAGAGACTAAAGTTAATTTCCTAAAGGAAAAAATATTTGTACACGTGAAAAAAAAGTTATGAAAACTGTTTTCACGGCGAGCTAACCAATTCAGCTAAATTTTGAAGTTAAATAAATTCATTGTAAAAATCGTTTATAAGATAAATATTAGTTTTATGGGTCTATTTCAAAGAAAATTAGTAAAGTAAAGTCCTAAGATATTGAAAAACACCTTGTTTGTACAAAAATAAGTTAATTAGACCTCAAAAAGCAAGTAATTTACCGTTCGCTAAAAGCGCAACAAAAAGAATTTTGTAAACACGATTATAAAGGTTCCCAAAACTTCAGCCAATCGAAACGGTGTTTCAAAATGAAGTCATGATAATAAAAGGAGGTAGGAGTGTCAGATTTCTTTTTTTTCCAGACGTGCGTCCCTACATTCTTATTCTGAACGTTTGTATCAATTTTTATCATTTTTTAATTCAATTATTTTTTGTATTCCACTTTTTAATTTATTTTATTATTGTTCGAGATTATATACAAATTATGCTTCGCCGAAAGTTTCAAATTCTTGCGATCAAGGAAATTATTAAAGTCTTGCATGTAAAAATCATGCGAAATCTGTAATTTAAAAAAAAAGTAGAAATATTGTCATTATAATTTTTTGTGTGAAAATATAAATAAACAATCCTTAATTCAATGGTAATATCGGTAGTTCGAGAAATTTATTTTTCTTCGAGTTATCGAATTCGTTAATACGGATTTCGGGGATTTTTTTCGTAATGTTTCTGTAAAAATTATTTTATTTTTGTTATTATTACAAATTATGATGCTTTATTTATATATAAAAAAAAGCAACAATAAATTCTTGCGTTTTTTTTTATTTTCTACTGAAAACCATAACTTTAGTCAAGGTATTTTTTGTTTAAACAAAACAATACAATTTGACTGAGATTTAAATAAAAATAATTAGTTTATTATATTTCATGATCATCATTTGATAATTACTGTAAATTTCATTAAAATTGGTTAATTTCCTGATTTTTGGTGAATTTTTCAGTAAATAGAGGGATAAAAATGTTTATACATTTTGAGCATCGGCATTCGTTTTTTTTGTTGTTTTTTACACGGTTGTCACCACTTATCAAGGCCCGGAAGCCACTCAGGGATAAGGGTTATTGCAAGTACCTAGACTATATCAAGGGGACTGTATTTCATATTCTTGTTTAGAGTTGCCAAATTGGCCTTTTTAACGCAATGTTTTACGCTTTTAAAGTAGTAACGAACATTTCAATAGAATAACAATTATTCTGATGGGAATTATCTGTGTGTTTGCATACACAGCTCAAATTTACAAAATAAATTACAATGTTTGTATATTATTGATGAGCATTGATCTCGAGGTATAATATTTAAAAGTAAGAAAAAATATTCGTTTTATAGAGATCAACTTGGCAAGATTCTGTCAGGCGTTTTTCAGCGGTATGATGTACTAATTTGAAAAGAAATAGTATGGTGTACTAATTTGAAAAGAAATGGTATGATGTACTAATTTGAAAAGAAAATTCCAACCCATTACTCGAAAGTGCCGTCGTTTTTTAGTCATTACCTGAAGAAGTAATGTGCGTGTGTGCAAATTCAGAGGAATGGGTTGAGCAAAAAAAAATGTGATTTGAGAGAAAAAGGTTGACAGAGGGAGGGAGATAGATGTTTTTATAAAAGTCGGTTACACATTAACTCCGGGAAAGACTGAGTAACCCTGCTAAGAAAAAATATATTAAGTATAGTTAATAATGAAAAGTTAAAATCATTTATATATTAGTGATAAGAGATGAACAAAAATATATTTCAAAAAGAGTCAACTTCATCTCGATCACAAAGCACGGTTTAATATGTTTTTGCTTTAAGTTGTATATGGTTCATCTATTTACAAATAAATTGCGTCAGATTTTTATTGCAATTGGGACAAATTTATTGTAAGATAAAAGTAAATATAGAGAGTGATGTGAATACAAGTGATAAATCTATGCTGTGTTAAGGATGGCAATACAAAAAAATGTGAAAAATTGTTTTGTAATAAAAAAAGACTTTTCGAAGGTATATACTAGCGAACCTGACTATAAGATTTTAATACAACTGTTGTTGTTTTTTAATTCATTCTTATATATATATATATATATATATATATATATATATATATATATATATATATATATATATATATATATAGTCTAAAAAAGCTTTGAATAAAAAAAATGCAAAAATAAAAATAAAGAATGCAGTTTAAATTCCCGGATGGAAAAAATATATTAACTTTAACCTATCGCAGACTTAGCACCTACATAATCCGACTTTTTAAATGTTTATAATGACCAAAGAGAATTCATTTATATAAGGATAAAAAAATGCCTTTAATAAAATTGTTAAATAGAAATAGACTTAGCAGTTGCATGAGTCGATTTCGCAAAAGTCTTCAATTTTAAAACAGAATTTAATTACATAAGGATAAAAGAGAAAACCTTAACTAAAATGTTGTAAATAAAAACCGGGGAGAAAAGAAGACGTAATTCAATTTCCATTTGATTAAAACGGTTTTCATTTTGTGACAGACCATCTACTAGTATGCCAATAGTATACACATGACAAGCGTTCAAGGAGCTCTTTCATGATTGAAAGTGACACAATGTTCAACGAGCGAAATCAGAGATACGCCGCTGTACAAATAATGGTCTATCCCGATCCAATCTATAATTAGAGGACCATTGCCAGTACCCTTGCAATGCATTTCTGTATTGCCACGAAGTACATGGGGCGTTCCAAGGATAATGAAAGCAAAGTTTCCGGCAACGGTTATGGTCTTTGGTGTAGTTTCAAGTAGGGGCCAAATTATGCCTCCTCGTATCTTTAAAGTTAGCTTGAAAGTCAACACCAAAGCGTACCTGGTGTGTTGAAGAGTGTGGTGATCTACTGGTGCAATTAGGTGGCTGCTGGAAAATTCTGGGTGTTCCAGACCTGTATCGAGGTGGTGATTGAGGCTGAAGGCGGCTACATTGAATAGATGTCAGCGCTAAAACATAATTCGGTTACCTGAACTGATTTTTTGCAATAAAACATTAAAATAAAAATAAATCTATGGTGTTGTTTTCTTTAGGCGACGACAACTTTATCGTTCCAGTCTCTCTCTCTCTCTGTCTCTCTCTCTCTCTCTCTCTCTCTCTCCTTTAGTATATATATATACCTGTTGGATTGGAAGTTTTTAATTCGACCGTGTTTGGATTTTTCCATTCTTGGATTTTTTACCCTTCACCGGACTATCCATTTATGCGAAATCTTTTTATCATTTTTTATTTCACCTCCTATTCCCCTTACCTCACCCTTTTTTAACCAAGTAATATTTGTGACTTACTTGTGGTTTCATTAAATACTTTTACATGCAAAATCCGATCGCGCATTTTGCTATTTCCTGCCCTCTGGTGAGAAGGAGAGTATTTCTTCGAAACTTCGCGGATTAAGGACTATCCACTTATCTTGTGCTTCCTTTTTAAAGTTAAATATGTTTTTAACTCTTTTTCAAGATGTTTTTAACATGTTTTATTAATCATTTGTTCATATCGCCAAACTTTCACGAAAAACACCCGTCTAGCTGTGAAAAATTTCCCCCACTCTATATCTGTGCCTAAATCAAAACGCGGATTCCATGAGCAAAGCTTCTTTCTTAGAACTGCACGCCTGTGGAACTCTGTTCCGTCTGCCTGCTTCCCTCCGGACTACAACTTGGATGTCTTCAAGTCTAATGTTAACAAATTCCTAATGAACCGCCCCCCTAATTAAACACTTCATAAAATCTCCTCACTAACGTGATGTACTTGCAATAACCCTTATCCCTGAGTGGCTTCCGGGCCTTGATAAGTGGTGATCACTGTGTAAAAAAAATATATATATATATATATATATATATATATATATATATATATATGTGTAAACAGAAAGAGAGAGAATTATAAACTCGAGTGTAAAATATATGAATCATATATTTAGTGCTGTTTACTTGGAAAAAATCTGGAACTATATTTCTTATAGACAACGAGAACGATAAATGTCTTATTAATACCAGCCTCCCATTTGTCTCCAATGAATACACCCTCTAACCTTCAAGTAGTAGTGGTTGAAGGAAGAGGTGTAGAAGTAAATGGCACGGCGCTTATCAAAGATCAAAAGTCACGGAAAGATGCACATAATACGTGTCTGCCTATTCCATTTTAACATTAATACACAAGTGAATTTACAACTATATTTCATAAAAACACATTAGTGAAATTATTTCTTTTTTGTACGGTAAGCGAAAGTAGAAACGTAAAATCGGGTTATGACAAATCGGTTTTCATAAGTGATAGACACTTCTTATAACAAGCGTCCATCACTGACAAAAAGGTTTCAGCTTGAATTTCAAACAATTGATATTAAGAACTTGTATCGATTTGAGGATCTTTAACATTTCGGGGTCACACGAACTGAGCCGTGTCTATATAGGTTCATACATCCTTAGTCGATCCAGCATTTGTTCCAACTGATGATTAATTGGTGTGAGTCTCGTTCAATCCCGAGATATTTAACGCTGGATCTGTTGCGGTGGATGTGTCGCTATATTTGAAGAGCATCTTGTGTATTTTGTGATATTAGTTAAAGCTAGCAGGAGCGACATTTCTGCATATGTCTTCATATATATGTCTTGCGTTTTAGGAGATGATTTTTAATACACACCATACCTAACTAAGCATATATTAGAATGAGGTATGAAAACAGGGAATTAGTGGAGACAACTAGATCAGCAGGTCAAACGGTCAGGACATCGCAGAATCAACGAATGTAAGTACAGAAAGACCTCAGTTGGAGTTGGGACAGAGAATACACTGTGTTAAATTTTACTACAAGACAGGCTCATTTAAGAAAACCCAGGACAGTTTCATGCGTCGGTTCGGATGTGAAAACGAAGAATGCAGCAAGGAGATACATCAATTTTGAACAACACATGCTATTACAAGTCTGTGAGAAAGGGGCTGTAGAAAAGAAACAATTATAGATCCGTTTCTGAATCACATTAAAATCACTTCAATCTGATAGAGATTTACCAGTCTAAATATGACAAGATTACACCATGCGTGGCCTGATAGTTTGTAGATTTAGAGAATTGAAGCAGGCGTGTGAAAGCGTTTAGAAGGATAGAGATGACATACTTTACAAAAAGCAAATTATTTAGATGTGATCAACGTTGAACAGTTTTCAAAGACTGGTGCGTATCTTTTTAGATTTACGTTTTGTTTGTTGTATCTAAAATTGAGGAGGTATATACATGAACGAAATAGTATAGCTTTTTTATTTTAATAGTGAGGTTAGGGTGTATGAACGAAATGTTATCATACGGATGTTAGGGTGGCGAAATGGTTAAAGGCACGGACATACTATATGGGAGTGTAAATTTATGCGGGAACCAACCCGTTGTAGCCTCAGTCGCAAAGCAGACAAAGAAAATAAAACAAAGTCTACTCGCTTTTTTATTGTACAATGACATGTATTTCCTTATTCTCACGTAACCGCTGTGACATCCCTCGTGTGATACTCTTCTCGAACGTACTCTCGGAGGTCGTCCACGCCTTTAACCTAATCATTCTCTCAAACATGCGATTTTTTGTTTCTTGTAGTCTTTCATTACTAGTGACGTCATTTCGCACGCAATTGCATACGTGTGTTAGTGCTCTGTTACACGTGTGAAAGTTTCGAATCAAGTTCGTTCCACAAAAACAGTTTCACTTATGAAGGAATAGAAACCTGCATGTGGTATATCCCTACGTAGCGATACCTGTTCAGAAAAAAAATTCCAACTGGAACGAGATTGCGAAAACGAATGCCAACATTAATTGAGATGAATAAATGATACCAAAAAAAAACCAACAAACATAGATTGCAACTTGTAAGAAAAATGAGAATAAATTTAGAAGTTTTGCATATATATCATATATAAATATGTTATAAAATATAAACACTATATATATAGGGTGACCCAAAAAGAACAGGTCCCGTATACACTTTATGTGATATCTCCATTATTTATTTACCGATTGCCCTTATTTTACAAGACATGGTAGAATCAACGACCGTGGGTACAAAAGGATCTCAATGGGAGCTGGGACAAAGAATACACTGTTAAATTTTACTACAAGCCAGGCTCGTTTAAGAAAACCCACGACAGTTTCATGGGTCAGTTCGAATATGAAAAGGCTTCATCCAAAAGCCGAATTCAGAACTGGGTGGACCACTTTGAGAAGTATGGGACTGTGGAGAACCTCAACGCTGCCCGAGAGAACCGTCCAAGCCACTCGAGACGCACAAGAAGCGAACAGCCGAGCTGGTCGAAAGAGTAAGAGAGTCTCTCCAGCAGAGTCCGAAACGCTCTGTGCATAAGCGAAGTCAGCCCCTAGGTATGTCCCGTGAGACTTGCAGGAGTGTGCTGGTGAACGATATCCGGGATTACCCATACAGAATACAGACACTGCAGACCCTTACAGCCTCAGACAAGAAGCAGAGGAGGGCTATGGCAGTCAAGATGCTCGAGAAGATCGAGGAGACCAAGTTTCCTTAACCTCCGTTGGACCTCAGATGAAGCCCACTTCCATCTTGATGGAAAAGCGAACTACAAAACAAATGTCTTCTGGGGGCCCCCAGACCCAACGAAGTAGCTACCAAGCCCCTGCACTCTAAGTGCACGGTGTGGGCTGCAATCTCGGCCAGAGGCATCATCGGACCAATCTTCATCGAAGAATCTGGCGCAGCAGTGACAGTCACCAAGGAGCTGTATGTGGAGATTTTCAAAACCTTCAAGAGTGAGCTCCAGACCATCTACCCGTCACTCATGAGCAAGTTCTGGTTCCAGCAGAGCGGAGCAAGTTCTCACACCTCAAACCTGTCCCTAGATTGGCTGAAAGAGAACTTTGGAGGCCGAGTGATCAGTCTCAAGACTGATTTTGAGTGGGCACCCCATAGCCCGCATTTTTTCTTTGGGACTATCTTAAGGACAGAGTCTACGCAGGGAAACCCAAAACCATGACGGAACTCAAGGAAGCCATTAGGGAGGAGATGACAGCCATTACCAACTCGGTCTATAAGAACGTCATGGACAACTTCGTGCTGCGCCTCAAGCAATGCACGCAGCTAAATGGAGGCCATCTAGAACATATGCTGTAGAACGGAGAAAAAAAGGCCAAAGACGCTAGTGTTTTGATGTGATGTTTTGAATATAATAAACTAGTTATGCCCAAAGTTTTATTTCATTCGGAAAAAACACTAAAAAACGGGACCTAATCAGATTTGGGACCCGTTCTTTTTTTTTGGGGGGGGGGTTCACCCTGTATATCTAACATATATATATATATATATATATATATATATATATATATATGATAAAAATATAAGGTTTCTAAATTTCTTCACAAGTTGCTCACCAGTTGCAATCTATGATATATATGATCTAGCAAGCCGCCCGAATATGCCCGGCGTTACAAAGCGTTGCCCGATCGTAATATACGCTTTAATATTATAATTAAATTCGTGTTTATAACGTAATTCTTATAAAGACAATTATCTATAGATTATTATATTTAACCAAATATCTCGCATTGCAATCAAAACTATATAAGTCAAATATGAGCAGGTAAAATTATAGAGGAATAAAAGGCCCATCAAATGAGGTATAGTTTGTTTAAACAGTTACATTAAATTTTGCTTAAATTTGCAGTTTTTGAAAAAATTACAAGTGCGGACTTTTTTTTTGCCGCAAGTTTATATATATATATATATATATATATATATATATATATATATATATATATATACATGATATGGGAGCCATCAGCAAGAATTAATAGAAAAACATATAACACTTCACCATTATCTCTTTGTTTCTGAGCCACGTGGAACTCAAGATACAAGCAAGCATACGATGACGCTCGGACGGTCCGCAGAATTCCATAATTACATTGATATATAAATGTAAAATTTATAGATTCCCTCTACATTCAACTTTTAATTAGTTTAGCATCAAACTGAAATAAAATCAATGCTATTGATTCAATAGCAGAGATGAGTCCAGTGTCTTTGTCCAAATATTTTTATTTTTAATAACCAGACGAATAAAATGTCTGTCAGGTGTAATGAATATAATTAATGACAGACAGATTAATACATTTCATTTGATACTTTTTCATTTTCAGTATTCAAAAGAACTGTTCTGTGTTTTTTTTTGTGCAACGAACTCGTTTATGCAGAAACTATCTGAACAAATTACACGTTTTGTCGAATTTCCATGAATATAATTGTGATTCTTCAAATGGGATATAATTAGATGAAATATAAATTTTACCACGTAAAAATGATATCTTATTAATTTTAGATTTGACTATAGATCATGCTGTCTTAATATCAAAGTAAAACAATAGAGTTATAGAACTTGAATGCCTACCGGATTAAACAAGTCCTTCGTGGCCTTCGTGTCAAGATATCTTATAGGGCCTTGTACCTAAATTTGTTTTGACTTTTGGAGATTTTACTTTTTAAATTTTATATTGAAACATTTTGAATTGTAATTTTTCTTTAAACGGAATAAATTAAATATAAAGATCAAAGTGTAGTATCTGCTCCGGCAGGTGCTAGAATCAAAGACCATTGCCCTTGTGGCAATCTTCTGGACTATGTAGGGGCAACCCTACATGAGCCAGCTGGCAAATCACTATCCAGCTCCCATTTCCCACCTCTCAGGAGCTGGTCCCCTCCCCCTCTCTCTCTCTCTCTCTCTCTCTCTCCACATTTAAAAACGGCCTTGTGCCTAATTGGCTCAGTGGAGAAGCAAATAAATACGACCTACTGGAGAAAACTTGTACGCATACGAGTAATAGAAAGAATTTGAATCCCTATAAAAGGGGAGATAGAACTTGAATGCCGACTGATGATTACTTGAATACTATTTATGTTATGTCCTTGAGCTTCTAAGTTCTTTCTTCCAGGATTTGTAAGGCAAATTTGACATAGGTGCACTCTCTTGCCCAGTAAAATCTTACTAAATATTTAATATAGTATTCGTAGAATCTTACCATCTTTTTAGCAGGACTACCTCACACTTGTTTATACAAGGATTGCTGCACTTTCTCTAAGTAATGCTGTCTATATTAACAATACTAAGCTGAATACTTCAACAGACTAGAAGAATTCTTGCTCTGGAATTTAGTAAGACTAAATGACCAACAGAAAGCTATGCTATTATATAGTAAACTAGTTGGTACGTCAGAGAAAAAAACGAATATTACTTACGTCTTTATTAATTCAACATTTGAGAAATAAATGTGATTTAAATGGAATATTTAGAATACTATGTATCTCATATAGTCCGAGGAATGGACCTCGTAATTTTTGTGAATTTGGACTGAAGTAAAATGTAGCAAAAGGAATACATATTTCATTTAGTATTTTCGCATATTTTTTATAACAAACAAATCATTTATATGTTATTATTTAGATTGTTGTGTATATTATGCATGACGATAATGAGATTGTCAGATATGTGAAACAAAACAGATTACACCTAAAACGACAATAATAAGATATTTCTCTTATGCAGATGAAAACTTTCAATGAAAATGAGAGCAATTAGTAAGAGTGTTGCAAACAAGCTCACCTAGACAGTATCGTATATTTTTACAAAGCCACAAACATGCATATACAAAACCTATCATACATATATATGCATGTGTGTATATATATATATGTATATATATATTTATATATATATATATATAAAACTAACATACAAAAAAATAAAATAAAACCTAACCTAGATTTAAAACAGGTCAAGACACTAGATATCCAGGCTAAATAGAACACACACAAAGAATCAGGTCAACCAGAGGTCAAATGGGCCTTTGTCCTATAAGTACATATCCATTGGCTGATAGGAAGGGCACGGTGGATACTAGAAAACTGATTGGCTAACTAAAATCTCAATAGAAGGTGCGTATATAAAAACGACAGACAACCTCAAAATTCGCGCATAAGCCTGATCCTAGAGTGGATGAAACACGGAATATTCAGTGTAGCTTAATCGCCATATACATTTTATAAATTACTAACTATCTCTACCTACGTATTGAGCACTTTTGAAGTAAATACTTATAGTTTACGCATAAATTTATACATTTGTATATTAATTTTATGTGAGTAAATGAAGCAGTTATATATATATATATATATATATATATATATATATATATATATATATATGGGGGGTATCATTGTGTGATCGCCTGGCTTTTTTAATGTACGTATGTCTATTGATTATATCTAGTCTCGCGTGTGGATATTTTATAACGGTATATTTAACAACTATAGACAAAAGAAAACGTAGACAGTATTTACTAAAGTGACGAATAACACTCCCATAGGCTTCAAGTCCAAACCTTGAAGGACAGGATACACGTCTCTTCGCTAACGCATTGAATACGAACTTATCACTCTGCGTGTATATCTAAACTATATTTTCTTAACTATGTGAAAACGTGACCAATAATAATGTAATGTTTATCTATGTTCTCGTTTAGGTTGGTTGTGGAGACTGAACTTCCTTTTCACCAGGTTAACATTCCTAGGAACTATTATAACATAAATAGTTTATCTTTAAATACCTAATTCGCTCCGATAACCGTATTCATGTTTTTGAAACATTCCTCTTTGCTATCAAAATATTTTTACAAACTAAACACTGATCATTGTCCATGGTCTCTAACCGGCATTTGTAGGCACCAACGACACAACATTCTTAGATTTTGTTGCAATAAGAATCATTGGTGCTTTTCGGAGACTCGTTGTGCTATTTCTGATTTTGTATCATTTGTAAGACACTTTCTGTTACAAAATGTTTATCCCGTGTTACTATGTAAGATATTATATCTGACCCAGTGATGGAGGTTGTTTTGCTGGCTCTTGTTTCACGATGTATATGTACCATTTCGTACGTCTGAACTTTTGGAACTCATCAAATATTGCTCGATAGTCGCAATAATGTTGTATGTATATAAAACACTTATTTTTATAGACACAAAATTTCATATACACAGACATTTTTAATTTATCGTATTTTCGACTAATCAATTAACATACTCTTTTTAAATTTTACTTATATTGTAAGTAGAAGACAAACCCAAATATCGAATGGAAATAAATCCCATTTATCTATTTTAAAGGTCGAAAAAGTTTCGTTTTAAAAACGTGTAGAGGAACATGTACGATATTATAAATTAGTTATGATCGTCGAAAGATAAAATGCGTTTACATTCGTTCAGGGCATCATAATAGTGGCAAGGGGGAATTGAATAACATAGTAAATTGTTTAGTTTTACAAGTTACTGGAAACTCTTAGATGATCTATAAGTTTCAGTTGTGGTATCTTTCTTTGTTTTGCAACGTTGAAAACACGGAAAAGTTTGGAAAATCAAGGAACATGGAAATTCCTTCGGGATTTTTGAGTAAAATTAAACACCTCGTGAACATTTGAAGAACGGTTTGGTTTCGCAACGAATGTCCTTCCTTAAATGGATAATAAACAAATAAACTGCCATGGGATTAATGAAATGTCACGCACCTGTTGGCAAAGTCCACTGCATTTGAATTCAAAGTTTTAGAAACAAACGTTAAATAAGACAAATCAATGAGAAACCATTATGTACAGACAAAATCAAAATGCATTTGTTGGTATATTTGGTTTATTTCTTACATTCATCACCTTTCATGTTTTTACCACAAAGTGACAACTTGTGTAATCTTTGAAAACTTATCTTGCTGAACTCGGGAATCTTTATGTCAAACATCAGTATTTTGAGGGAATTTTTGTTTAATCCCTGGCGTAGATGCTATCATAATCTTGGACGAGTTTAATGTATTCAATCATTCTTAATTGTTTTTTTAATATTCTTATAAATTAACTATTAGAAATGATTATAGCTTAGGAGGTTTAACCATTAATTCAGTTTATTTTTAATTTTGAATTAATTTTCCATGGATTTCTATCATATTAGACACGCACGTTAATTCTATGAGACAATTTTTTTAAAAAGTAGTTTTATCCGGATTATGCAGAAAAATAATACACACAGAATATGACGGAAGCAGTTTTATATTCCTCGGTCCAACTTTGGAATGTAAGATATTACCTTGGAATAAGTTGTATAGAATTGTTATACATCGGGAGCATATGCTAGTAAGCAGATATTATGTTTACTTGTATGATCTTCGGCGAGAGTTACATTAAGAATGTGTCATGTTAACCTGGCAGAATACGGGAATATGCCTAGTACAGCTTGCGTGATTGAAACACTAGGGTCAAGTGTTATCTCCCCAGACAAAACGCACTAGACATTCAGGTGTAGAATGATATTACAAAGAAATTACATCATACGTTCGAGTGGCAAAGAATAGAGTTTCCACACAATCGGAGCCAGGAAGCAACATAGGCGAAAATATGTTTGCCGTCTAGTCTCTCAATCCTCAAATTTGAACAACAAATATAAATGAAATTCATTTTAAACTCTCCCTTCCCCAATAAAAAAACATTTGAATCCAAAATGTCTTCATTATTTTTTCATACATTAGTCTTATTAGGATAAGATAAATACCTGATTAACAGCAACTAAACAACGAAATCAACCATACAGGAAGTTAGGTAGTTAGAAGAGTTAAGAGCGGCGACCGCACACGTATGTAAGAAATGTTTTTAATATTTGTGTTGTTTTCTTGATCGCTCACTGGATAAACCCTACTAGTTCAAGAGTACGTGATTGTTTAAACATCGTGTGCGTTTTGTTAATATTAAAATGTTAACTGGTGGTCTTTAGTAATTACTCTGTAGATTTTTATGATTTGTGAATTATTTTCTTTGATTTGTTTATTAGTAACTTGTTTAATGATAATTTAAATTATATGTTTTATAATCCATTTTCATATTTAATCTATTTTATGTGCAAATGTTCACTTATTTAAAAATCCCTTAATAAATTTATAAAGTCGTATCATTCATAGTTTTGTTTTACTAACAGAACTCAGAGTAATTTAGAAGAGAATGAGAAATTTTATTTTTCAGCTCCAGATGTTAATTGTATTGAAACATTCTCAACTCAACCTATTCACACATTTTTTTAAGAGCTTTTATCTTGGAAAAACCTACTCGCATACAATTTTCTTTGGATAAGTCGTAAGGCAACGCAAGGAGTTATCTCCCTTTTGTCCAATATAAATTAAACAGTATAAACTACGCTGTAACCTGGTCTTGTTTCGATTATTAAAAAATATACAAAAGCTTAAAGTGTTCATTTTTTTTTTAGCAGATTGATTTATTTATTATCCTTACCTAGGAATACAAAAGGTTGTCTTCATAATATATAAAATAGAAAAATAAACTATACCCAATCTATGAGAAACGAACAGAGGCTGTTTTATTCCAGATTAATAACAAATTAGAAAATAATTTCGCCGATCAGGGAGCCGCTAGTAATTGTAAGACTTAATGTCGTAACTAACATTTATATTGCAACCTTTTTTTAAATGCAAATAATGAGTAACAATGCTTCTCTCATATAAATTAATAAAACCGATTTAAAGTATATGTTTCAAGTTATTTAATCATTACTGACTACTTAATAATCATATTAAATACTTATTATTATTGAGGGATTTTCATGACCATTCTCGGCTATGCCATTACTATATACGGCTTAATTACACTGTCACACATGTTTCTATTGGATCAACGAAGTTAAGCATCGTTGAGCCTTGTCACTGCTATAATGAGTGACAAATTTGTAGATTAATAGTAGTGTATATGCTCTCCGCTTCTCTTGTTTCCGTTCCTCCTGGACTTTTGCTTGCAAAAGAAATCAGATGTTAACGACTTCGAAGTATGGTTAAGGATGTCGCAAGACTTGCATCACAATTACTCGCGCAGACACTATTACACGGCTAAGCATTATCGCCCTAGATAAACGGATGCCATTTGTCGCAATTAATATCATTAGCAGTATTATAAGCGCCAGAAAGTATATCAACATATTTATTATTATTATTATTATTATTATTATTATTATTATTATTATTATTATTGTCGTAGCTATTGTTAATATTATTGCATATCGTAATTATTTTCATAAGA